>NC_056735.1:1721671526-1721754026 GCF_019279795.1 Protopterus annectens
GGCAAAAGAACAAGAAAGGCAAGATTCCCAGATGCTTAGAATGAAGCACCCATCCAAGGCCTCTGTCTCCATGGTTTGGATGCAGCCAACTGGACCTACAGCAACTGTCTTGAAAGACACAGTGGATATAAATGCTGTTAGTGGCCAGGTCCATTCATACACAGTGGTTTAACACAGTGCCAGCAATATTATTTATGCTGTACAATAAAGGACCCACCTGTTATGGGAAAGTAGGTTAACAGATGGATGGGATACCTATCAAATGTACAGATTTTTGCAGAATGTACAGATTTTTGCCTCATATATTTGGTCTGTTTTTCATAAAATTCTGTTTTTCTCGCAAACTATTGAGGATTAAAGTCAGAAAATAATGACAGACATTTGAGTTTCACATTTCATACCATTTAGAAACTTCATGCATCAACTTTATATGTTTGTAAGGTATTTAAAAAATGTCACTATTTTTGCGCCTTTGTCCCCCCATTTGTTATGGCTTTGTCAAGATTCCTTTCTCTAACAAGTTGAAAGGTATGATAGAGGGCCATTGGCTGGGCCACATCTAATGGAGACAGAGGAGCTTTTTGGGTCCCTCAGGGCCAAACTGGCACCTTCATCAGGTCTCACAGTGTGGTGCTGTATTTTGTTGCAGAGGTTTATAGGACACCAAGAATCTCTATTGAAGATGCCCTGGGTATGTATGGCTATTTCCTTTAAGCTGCATCTGTAGGTCATCAACGACCATTCTTCTTTAGCATATATGTGCAGATGACTGCAAACTAGGAGCCATAGTCAAGTCCCCAAATGATGTGGACATCATACAGAAGGGCCTAACTGAGACAAATGCCTGGTGTCAGAGCCATGGCCTCAAGCTCAATGCCAAAAAGTGCAGTGTCATCCCCTTTGGTAAAAACTCTGTACCCATGAACTACCACATAGGCACAATCTACTTAACACCGAAAGTGTGATAAGAGACCTTGGGACCCAGCTGGACAGTAGTCTCTCCTTTGATAGTTACATCACTGCAGTAGTCAGGAAGTCCTTCTATGTGGCACACCTCATCATAAAAGAGTTCCCATCCAGGAAAAAAGAGGTCATTGTTCCCCTCTACTCGTCACTCATTAGACCCATTATAAAGTACAACATCCCTTTTGGAATGTACCTCACAAGACATCTGCAGCAGCTGGAAAGGCCACAGAAGTACCTCACAAAGAGGATTACTGGCCTCAAACACATGCCCTACACTGACCACCTCAAAAAACTCCAGCTTTACTCTGTAGCATATTGTCTACTCCGAGGTGATCTCTGCCTAACATATAAAGCTATGTCAAACCCAGAGCTGTTGGACATGCTACACCTAAAGAAATCCCAATCCCTCCAAGCTACACACTCTAGGGACCTGAACCTTGTCACCACAATAAACAGGACATGCTGGAGGGATAGATTCCTGTCCCAGAGACTTCCTATACTCTGGAACAAGCTACCCATCTATGTCAAGCAAATCTTGATGAGTGAATGGGAAATAGGAAATACACCCCGGGGATCACTTCTGTGTCTCTGCTGGACAGTGGCACAGGAAAATAACTTTCTTGGGTGGCGTAAGCTATGGTACCTTGCTGGCTAGGCTTATGTAGGCCCTTGGGCCGATAGCCTAGTACCTACCTATGAACCTATGCTAATGCTGTCCATTTAGGTTATATAGGTACATCAGGAATTGCACAACCACAGCCCTCTGCTCAAGGTATGGTGTTATTCAGGGTGGTATGACTACAGCTACTACTACTGCAGCATCTCATTTACTAGTATATATCTGGTAATGGGCTTTACTTAATTTGGTGTACTTTGCTGTCTTCACAGGTGACTCATTATCCAGCACCACCACTGTGGAGCTTCCCGTGCCTGAGGTCAGAGGATCTGATACCTCTGGGAATGATGGCAGACATCTGCTGGTGCAGTCGAAGAGTACTGTGTATGCTGGACACATGGAATGTGACTATTGCATCCCCTATACACTCCATGGACACAGTCTCTGTTTCTGGACACTGTCACTCAGGAATGTTTAACACCCTATATAGGTCAAATATCTAGATCTAACAGTAGCTCCTTTTGGTTGCAGGAGACACAAAGGAATACATCTTGATGTTAAGATGGTTACACCCTTCCCCTAAAGTTGATGTGTCACTGGCTGCAACTCAGCATATGTACTGTGCCATCATGTAGGGACAAGGTAGTACCACCACTGCCATGGCAGAGATGGTAAGGCTAATACAAAGGGTATGGAATAACCTCCATGAGGGCATGTCCCATATGTGTGACTGTTTTGCTAGACTAAATCATCTTCTTGAAGATGCCATGTCCTCTTGAGATGGAGAATGATTTTGATAATGCAGTACCGTGTGTGCATGCAGTTACACACAGTCAGGCTTAGAGACATGCACGTGGCTCTGGTAGCCTGGGGGAGACCCAGACAGACTGCACACTTGCAGCCAGGACTGGTGAGGTGGTTACTTCAGGAAGGGAGTTACCCTGTAGCAGTGAGACTGAAGGTGAGCCACAGCTGCCTGTGAGTACTGATGTTCCCTTGGACAGAGTGACTGCAAGGACAGAGGTGAGTAGTAGCACCCAGGCTGACACTGAGGCACTGCTGTCAGAGAATACCAGACTTCCTGTGGAAGGTGAGTTGAGAAGGGTTACTAAGAGAGAGAGCTGAGCCTGTCTCAGCTCTCAGGTGCTACATTACAAGGCCTGAGGGAAGTAGTTAGTGAGGCACCTGATTCTCAAGGGAAGGGGAATCTGTACACTAGGACAACGGGTTACTATATAGAGAGTTGACCCCTGAGGGAGGGCTAAAGGGTAAGGGAATACAGCAGTTGGTAGTGCCTAGAGCCTACCATCTGGCACTTGTAGCCATAGCCTATGATATTCCATTTGCAGATCATATTAGCATAAAGCGTACAAAGAGACGTATTATGCAGTACTTTTATTGGCCTGGGATTTTAGAGATGTGCATGGTACTGCAGGACCTGTGAGCAGTGCCAAAAGGAAGGCAAGGGAGGAGACAAGCTAAAAGCTCCTTTGATGCCTTTGCCTGTGACTGAGGTGCCATTTCAGAGGGTAGCTATGGATATTGTAGGGCCTCTGAGTACCCCAAGTTCCACAGGAAAAAAGTATGTCCTAGTGGTAGTAGATTATTCTACCAAATACCCTTAGGCGGTGGCTCTGTCCTCCATTGTGCCAGAAAAGGTGGCACATGCTTTGTTAGAAATTTTCAGCAGGATAGGTTTTCCAAAAGAAATACTGACTGACAGAGGTGCCAATTTCATGTCAGATCTGCTGGCTTGTCTGTGGAAGTACTGTGGGGTGAAGCACCTAAAAACCAACCCCTACCACCCCAGACTAATGGTCTTGTTGAGACATTAAACTCTACACTCAAGTCCATGCTACAGGCATTTGAGGACCAGTTTTAGAGGAAGTGGGACAAATATTTGCCCTGTCTATTTGCTTACAAAGAGGTGCCCCAGGAATCCACATGTTTTTCACCCTTTGAGTTTGTATGGGCATAGGGTGAGGAGTCCTCTACATTTGATTCAAGATGAGTGGGAATGTGAATGTGAAACCCACAAGGATTCTGTTGTGGCATATGTCCTAGACCTCAGGACAAGGTTCAGGGGACTCATGTGTTTGGCCCAGGAGAATGTGGCAGAAGCACAATAGCAGAAAAAGGTCTGGCATGACAGGAATGTTCGAGCTAGAGAGTATGCTGTAGGGCAGCAGGTAATTGTTCTTGTTCCTGCCAGACAACAAGCTGTAGGCAGGGGCACAAATTGTACCATATTAACATGATGAAATTTTACCGTAATAGGGAGGCTATTGAGCTGAGTATTTTCACTGGATTGCAAGAGGACTCTGAGGGGGATCTGGTGACTGATCTCTTCCGTGAAGCTTGGACTGACAACTCAGTGGAAGGGGTAGCAATGCCCCAGCAGCTATCCCCTTCTCAGGTTCGAGAAATCCAAGCAATGTTACAGGGGTTTGGGGGCATGTTCACTGGGAAACCGGGCTGCACCCACCTGGTGCAGCACAATGTAGGTACAGGACCCCAAAGTCCTATTAAGCAGGCCTCTTATAGGATGCCTGAGAGAGTTAAACAAACTCTGAGGGAGGAGATACAGGAAATGTTGGAACTGGGGGTAATTCAAGAGTCCAGCAGTCCCTGGGGCTCCCCAGTGGTGCTGGTACCAAAGAAGGATAGCAGCACCAGGTTCTGTGTGGACTACAGAAAATTAAATAGTCACACATAGTCAGATGCTTACCCCATGCCTAGGACAGATGAAGCTCTAGGGAAGCTGGGTGGGGCTAAGTATCTTACCACTATTGATCTTACCAAGGGTTACTGGCAGGTGCCCTTGACTCCCAGGGCTAGAGAGAAGTCAGCCTTTGTGAATCCTTTTGGTTTGTATGAGTTCACAAAGATGTTCTTTCGGATGAAATATGCCCCAGCGACTTCAGAGCAGGAGATTTTGCCCTTGCTTACATAGATGATATTGCCATTTACAGCCATTCCTGGTGAGAGCACCTTCAGCATATCAGGAAGGTGCTGGACAGACTACAGAGGGCAGAGTTGACCATTAAGCCCAGCAAATGTCAGGTGGGTATGGCAGATGTCTCCTACCTGGGACATAGAATGGGGAGTGGTAAGATCAGGCCAGAACTTGCCAAAGTGGAAGCCATTTAGGCATGGTCTGCCCCTGTTACCAAAAAGCAGGTGAGGGCATTCTTAGGGACAGCAGGGTACTACAGAAAGTTCATCCCCAGTTATAGTACCATAGCTGCTTCCCTCACAGACCTGACAAGGAAAAACTGGCCAAATAAAGTAATGTGGACCCCAGTATATGAGCAGGCATTCCAGAAGCTTAAAGGAGCTTTGGGTGGACCCCCTGTGTTAGCCAGTCCAGGTAACAGCAAATAATTTGTTGTGCAGGTGGATGCTTCAAACCATGGGGTGGGGGCTGTACTAACCCAGGTTTCCTCAGAGGATGAAGAGCACCCAGTGGTATATCTCAGTCACTGGCTCAATTCAGGGAGGAATGGTATGCAGCTGTAGAAAAGGAATGCCTATCCATAGTGTGGGCACTGCAGAGACTTTAGCTTTATCTGTATGGAAAGAAATTCACTGTAGTTATAGACCACAATCCCTTAGCATGGCTACATTGAGCCAACCAGCAAAATGCCAATTTGCTAAGTTGGAGCCTAGGGTTGAAAGCATATGATATGACAGTGCAGCACCACAGTGATGTTAGCAATGCCAATGGAATGGGCTCTCAAGACAGGGAATGGGGTAAGGCATTTCCAGATAGACTCAACCCTCTCAAGCAACATTTCTCAAGGGTCACTTGAAAAACTAGCTTGAGTTTTCAGGGAGGGGAGAAATGTGACACTGCAAGCCCAACCATCTGGAATTTTGTCATTTGTGAATATTGATAGGATTTATACAGAAGTGTGTGTAAAGTACTGAGCTAAAATGTAACCACAACTTACTCTCTTGGAAAATAACATAAATATATATAAACTATATACCTGTGCAAATGTATGCTTTAATAGTAGAAACTGGTACATACAGAATTAACTTGCAAAACTTCAAGATAATAAGTTGAAATTAAAGTGTTTTATGATTGCATTACCTCTTAGTGAAGCAGACATAATGTCTAGAGCTAGAGGTTTTTCTATTGTCTTAAACCAAGAAATAATTACTAGGTTTCAAATGTAAAAGTGTTTAATTGCTTTAAAACTTCCAGTTCTGAGCAAACATCTGAGAGATATGTAGTTTTTCGCACAGAGGTGTTAACTTTCTGTTAGTATCTGTTAGCCTGGAAACTCAAGGCAGGTGACAGAGTGATGTTATCCAAGCTTACTCAGGAGTAATGTGTATTATTAATTTAAGAACTCTCTCAAAGAGAGTCTGTACATTTTGTATCTTGTCTTGGACCTAGAAACTCCAACTCAGCACTTCTGCCTGTGTGTTGTCTGTAAGATTTAGGCATGGTATTTCTTTTAGAGATAGATAGGAATAGAGTAAAGCTTAGTTTAGATGTTTTCTGTATTCATTTGAGACTGTCCTGCAATGTTGTTTTAAAATATTTCCTGTGATTCTGAACTCTGCAGTTACTGTGTATTTTGAGTAATATATTTAAACATATCTTTGTGGCTGATATTTGTGAGACATATTTAAGCTCTTAGAGTACTTGCATATGTATTTGGTGAGACTGTACATGCCACTCCTAAATAGCCCTGGTCTTGGTCACACTTACCATTTGGATAATAGTAACATTACACAGTAGGATTGGCACCCTTCATAAGGGCCTTTATAGCAGGTGATAAGTAGGGGTTGGTGGCAGTGATAACTACCTTATAGTCTGGGCAGAAGGAGGCATATCTAGTAAACCTGTGCCAACCTTCCCTGGGTTTGTATGCGTGTTTTTATATAAATCAGATCTCAGTGTGTGTGTGTCAGCTACTTGGGCAGGGATACAAATCACTGATTGTGCAGAAAGGGTGCTGGAAGTCTTGGATTGACCCCTCAGCTGAGATCTTAACCCTATACCTGTACCAGGGGAGTCTTTTTGGGGATCTGGAGAAAGAGGGAGAAACCAGGCCCATACTGACTATGATCTCAGTGTTCTATTAAGGGAAATTGTACATTACTGTGTGTGTGTACTTCTTATCCTCCCATTGTGTATGTTGTTGTTGTCAGTGGTGAGGATTGAGGCTCCTTGATTACTGGGCCAGTGCAAGGACATCACACCTTCTGCATGACAAACCTTTCAGCTACTCATCCTCACTTTCTTTCCAACCTTAATCTCCACTTTACATTTCAATTTCTTTCTGACTATCCCATTTTATCCATCTCTTATAAATACTTTCCATCACTCTCTTATAACCAGGTTCTATGTCAGTAAGTGCACTAATATTCTTACCCCAACTATCCTTGACTCATCAGCTATACAATGCCTCTTTCCATCTTCTATATTTAATTGTTCTCTACCTAACAACAGTTTCACACTCCTTACCTTAATTTTATTTATTCCTAATATCTGTACTGTAATCCTTTTTCCCTATGTCTTATAAGTCATATCTAATGTCTGCTTTTTACATATATTGCACATGAACTGTTTCCATAAAAAAATGTTTTGCACTTGAAATTTATCATGTTATGATGTCACCAGATAAGAAATGTGTTTTGTTTTTGTATAGTGTCACTACAGAACACTAACCTGTTTAACCTGTTTGTATCTAGATGTCTTAAGAACTATCTATGTAATGTATCTTAGTAAAAAATTGTGTTGCCATGCATATTCTAAATGTATGTGTTAGAGCTTTTATCCCTCAGCCTCTGCTGAAAATGGGCTTTGGCATTCAGACTTTCGTTGTCAACAAAGGAAAATAGATAGATATGGGTTCTGTTTTGTATCTAACAATTTGTAATAGAGTGACAATATTCAGATGCGGGTCAAAACTAGTAACAGACAAGCCTGAGGGTTATTTGTCAAATGGATACCCTAATTCCTTTCACAGCCTATAGTATATGGAAATATCTGTAGCAAGTGTACTTAGGACTAACTTTTTCCTTTTACTTTAATCATAATATGAAAGATAAAGCAATGCTCGGCCATTTTGTTTTCAGTTTTAGACAACCTAAGTTTTTTCAGTAAGCCTCTCTTCTGATTGGGTGGCAATTTCTTTTTTGTCTGTGTGATTGAATAAATGGGCAGGCTCATAAAATTGTACTGCACTCCATACTGAGGGATGTTTTATATTGAGGGTTTTTTCTTAACTGACTTCTGTGCATGAGTCTTTGCTATTGTTCAGGAGGTGGATGCAAACACTAGGTAGCTGGCAGGTTTTTCTTGCGCTGAAACAAACCTTCAGTTGCCATTGTTCTGAGTCAGTTGTGGACAGCTTTGACTCTTCTGTACAGTAGCAGCCATCAGAATTATTACACTCTCACAGTGTGGAGTCTTCCCTACATTTGTGTCAGCCTTTTCCAGTCATTAAGACATGCTATTTAAATGCAGAACTAAGTGGGTAGATGAGTAGGTGAGAAGCCACAGGGAGCAACATTTCAGTTCTGAATTAAGAAGGGGAGGGGTCAGAGCCAACTCGCAGCATGCAGAGTTGCAATTGTGATCGTAGCAGGGAGGCAGAAAGTTCTGTGCAATGCTAGGAATGCAAACTGGGCAAGTGGGAGACATAAACATGAAAGGAACAGTTCTTTCATGTTAAACTATCGAGTAGGAAGAAAGCTGCAGGGAACAATGTAGCAGCTCTAAACTGAATATGCTCCAGCAAAGGCTGTCATCTGATATTTCAGAGATGACACAGGTGTGTGGGTACAAATTAACAGTAACCATTCAGAGTAATATTTAAGTGATGACCCAAGTGGGTGGGAAGGACGACAAGGGCATTACAGGGCTCTTGCCTTTTATTTCGAAAATTGCTTGGTGTAAGGAAGGCAAGCCACAGAGGTAAGCTGTCAGAAATTGCTTGAATACAGATATGACTCATAGCATAAGACTGAATATCAAAAAGCAGCATCTATGATTGCTAAGCGACTTTCATTATAGAAAGGGTCATGCATTTTTTTTCATAGAAATATCTCAGTCATTGCAGTTGCTAGAATCCTTATTTAGTTACTTGTATGTGCCTGTAGAACCCACTCTGGTCTGCATAGATGTTTGCATTAACACACCTCTGAAATAAGTGTTTGTGGCACTCAGATGTTTGGTACACACAAACATAAAAGCAAACATAAAGAAAAGAAAGGGATATCAGAGACCATTAACTAAAGAGAAATGCAACATAGAAAACTAGAGTCATTCTGTCTACCTGGGTAACAAAGACCATATCTCTCAACTTATTTGCTTAAGAATTTAGAACAAGGCTCCAAAATCAGGGACAGTTTTTAAATAATACTCTAATTCATTGAAACATTTAAAAGAACAAAAGGTTCTGCATTAACATGCATTTTCTGAACAATAAAAATAATGAAAACCCAAATATCTAGCATTTTTGAATGAATTTGAGGCAATGTTGTACTGTACTTGCTCACCGGATGCACACTAGCAAGCGCTGTCCAAACCCCACCCAACAGTCAGCAACAGGTTGACATCAAACAGTAGTCATGAATAAACATTGTCATGTATTTCTCGGCCACAAGAATATTCATTTGAACAAGGCACGTTTGTCGGTTTCTTCTTAAATGATGTTTTTTTTCTTATTAACTTCGTCAATGAAATAGTAACTGAAATAGAAGCATAAAGTCTAACTTTAGAAAGAAACTTACATTACTGTTTCCCTTTGCTTTGGAAGAGGGGCAAGCCCTCCCTGCATCCCCAACATCTCCGCTACTTCAATATACGAACTCCGAGATCGCATTACATTGAGGAAGAGAGTAATCAAAGACTACACATTGAGTACTCCTGCTGTCACAGGCAAATCTAACATCAAAATGTTAATGCCTGTTAGTAACCATACCCCTCATTGACCAACCACTTACTGTAATGAACATCTAGGACATTGCATCCTAGACGAAAAAATATATTTCTGCAGCAGCAGCCCATGGTAATGTCTTACTTCAAAAAGAAACTAAACAGTCAGTGTATGCACAATGTCATTGGCTAATCTGCATGGCATGCCAGTCACTCACCATTTGCATACCTCATCACAGGCATTAGACTTGTCAATCACTCAGGCCCCACCCATTCCTGACAAAACAGCCAGTGAACCAGTATGCTACAACAAAGCCGAATTTGATCTTCAGTCATTTACCAGAAAAATGTGAGACAAAATTGGAAATTTTCCATAAAATCTTGAGCAATTGAGAGATATGATTAAGGCAGGACATTGATACTAGAGGTTGACCAGTAATGTCTGAGTGTTCCAGCTTTTTTCAATCAATCAGAATGCTATGACCCTCAGTGATAAAAAAAAAAAAAAAAAGAGAAGTTATGCATTCTGCCATTTACAACTGAGACACAACAGGTAGCATAGTTACATTTGGTGCAGAAGTCTGTGGGTTCTATTCTCACACCATACAGATTGATTGCTGGCATTGTAGTGCAGCATAAAGGGAATGCTGTAGTCCTGAGTGTGTGGTCCTTTGGATGAGATGTTAAACTGTGCTCCTGTCTGCTTGAGTTGGTGGTAGCTCAGGCAGATACAAAACACCTATCAAAAAGAGTAGGAGAAGTTCCCTGATGGCTTAGACAAATTTCCTCTATTAGTATAAATATCCCTCAGGCCTGGTAAGCAAAGGATAAATAAAATAGACTTTGCCCATCAGCAATATATCTTCAACACTTTATAAATTGTAGTAGGCAAAAAATCTTGATGTGGGAAATTGTAAATAAAGTATAGAACAAGAAACTTATGAATATTTATGAGTTGTGTGCCAGTGCTTCCTTATCTGACTTATGAGGGTCATAGAGTAGGGAGGTAACAGTTTTTGTAAAGAATTCAGTATAGAACTACAGTCTGTTACGACTGCACAAGATTGTTTCCTGTACCTACCTGATGAGAGACCTTGTGCATGATAACTGGTACTTCAGTTTAATTAAGCTAAAGCCTCAGAACACATTATGTCACTAAAATTCACGCCACTGTAATGTACCACAGGAAATCTTTGCTTCCTTTTTGTTTATTCTGTTCATATCAGCTGAAAAGTGAAATCAGTGTTTTTGCAAGGCTTCATCTGTGTGTGTGTGTGTGTGTGTGTGTGTGTGTGTGTGAGTGAGAGAGAAACCATTAATGTTGAAGGGTTGAATATTCCATGGAAAGCAATTGTGTTTAAGCACTGGTTTAAAGAGTTGTTGTTTGACACTGTTTGTCTACTGCATATTGTCTAAAAATTTTGTAAATGTCCTCAGTCTTTAGGATATGGAGAAGTAACATATAATATTTGTCCTACAACTAAGGCAAGTTGTGGCTACATAGGTGAATGCTTCTTTAGGCTGGAAGTTTATTAATTCTTACAAGGCAGGGGATGGAAGAAGCCTTTGGTTACTTTTTAATATACCACAAAGGATGGTTGCTTTGGCCAGTGTATATGGTTATAATACTTGCTTTCCAGCACTGTTTTTTTTTTTTTTTTTTTTTATGGCAGGCCTACACAATTCAGTGACCCTATAGACAATGACACCATAGCTGGAGATTTCTAGACAGCTGTCAATTCTGTCTGTGATAGGTCAAAACCCGAAAGAAAAAGACACATTAAAACACATAAATTATTACAAGAGACTGAGGTCTGGTCGATGCCTGAGGAAAATGTCACCCAGGAGAACTCAGTGTACATTCATAACCCCTGGAGGTGAGTCTGATAGTAGATTAGAGTACTGGTTAGTGTTAAACAAATCTTTGAGTTGGCTTGAGTTGGCTTGAAGGGATGGAGATTATAGTCCTGCCTTGTACAGATCATAGCTGGTTGCTTTAAATTGGGCCAAATACAGTTTTAGTGAACAAGGTAAACAATGGCAACTTAACCCATTCATTTTGCAGTATCAGGATACTAAAGAGTATGAGTAAATGGCTGAATAACTGTATAATATCAAAACGTTTAAAGTCTTTGCCCTCTTTGCTTTAGTAGAAATCATGGAAACTCAAAATGCAGCACCTCTTCAAAGGAGTTAAAGCTTTCTTGCATGACAAATGAGATTGGAAAGAAGTTGTTTTTGGATGGAAATGGAGGAAAAGTTAAAAGAATGCATGGTTTCAGTGTTTTAAAACAAGTGTCTCATTTAAGAGTACAAAAAATGCATACTACGTTGAACTTGCCAGAGAAGTTTTAGTGCAATTACACCTTGAGTGGATCACAAGTAGATCCTGGATATTCAGCAACAGGCCAGCTAAGCTTTTAGCTATGGCAGTAAAACAAAGGAAAGCAAGACATTACTCAGGATTAATTTGAACAATAAGGATTCTCTTCCTATGAAAGTTCCTTTTAAGATGAATGCAGCCATCAATGATTATTTTAAAAGCTTATATACAAAACAAAATCTGCTCAAAGCTCTGAGTTTTGGACTTAAGCTAACCTTCCTAAGTTACTGCCAACTGGGTAACTGTATAAGCAAAAGCTATAACAGTTAAGGAGGTCTCTAAAGCTGCACAAGTCTCTCGAACTAGAAAGCTGATAGCCCTTGATGGGTTAAACTGAAAGTTGTATATGTTCCTGTTAGACCTCCTTAATCAGCCACTGGCAACACTGTTTCAAACGTATGTAAATGACAGGCAGGAAAACATTCCGTCCACTGTTTCAACAATGATCATTGTGCCTAAACCAGTCAAAAACCCAGAACAAATGCAGAATGATAGGCCTGTATCTTTACTTAAAGCAGAGTTTAAATTTTATGCTTATATTTTGTCTGAAAAGAGTAAATATTCTGCTTTCTTGTTTGGGGATGCCAATTCAGGTTGGGTTTGTGCAAGGCAGAACTAGTACTGATCATACTAGGACACAAGGAGTATATAGGTAAGGTTTCTGGCATGTAGCTGACCCACTGGTAGCGTTGCCTAGGATTTTTTTAAAGCATTTGATTGTATTAGCTGCTCCTCAATTGGTATTCTAATACTTTGGGCTAGAGAATGTACAGGGTTAAAACTAAATCCTTGTTACTTGCTGATGATTGTATCCTCCCTACTCAATGTTAAAATAGGGAAGTCGGTGAACATCTGCTAATTATGGATACATTTCTTTAATTACAGGGCCCATGTTAGGTTGTCCACTGAAATACATTTTTTATCTTTCAGCCTGTCATTTACAGGAAAGTGCAAACACATGGCTATTTGTGTGGAGCAATAGTTCTTCTAAGTAATAAGTTCTATAGCTTCACTCTAACCCTTGTAAGATGGCCACTTTGGATCATACTGGGAATAGATTCAAAATGCAAAGTGTGTGCTTTGATAAATGCTTGACTAAAGCTGTGTCTCTCTGTTTTGTGCAGAGTAGCTCTAATTAAAATGGTTGTTTTTCCACAATTATTTTATATTTTTCACCACATTCCCATGCCCCCCCCCCATACCATGCCTTTCATAAAAAGATGTATTCTCTTTTAAATCAATTTATATGGGTCAGATGTAGGCATTGGGTGTAAGCTGCAGTCAGATATATCTCCAAGGATTACTTAGGGTTAAAGATATCTCACTGGGGCAATTATGCAACTGCCTTTACTTTAACTCGGTTATGGGATATTGATAAGGATGCTCCCCCTGTCTGGTTGTGGTTGGAGGCAGGAATTTTTGGTACAACTTCTCCTTGGGCTCTTGGTTAATATGAAAAGAACAACCTCCAATATTTGAAAAGTTGATATTATATTCAGAAGATTAATCCAGCCCTATGAAACAAGCAGAATTACTCCCCCTCCCCCTACTATTGTTTGATGGATGGCTAATCCATTATGGAGATAGCCTATTTTAAATATTGATGCTAAACCTTTAGCAATAGCTGCCTGCAGGAGCAAAGGTATCAGTTGTCTAGATGCCATAGTCTGCAAGATAGATATGCAAAGGTACCTTGTCTTTTATGGCTATCCAGAGTTAAACAGAACATAGACAAGGCTAAGCACTGAAGGTGTCTGTATTATGCTATTTGTCTGAATTATGCTATCTCTCAGTCATTTCTGAGGGAGATAGTAGATTTCCCCTTTCTGTATATTGGAAATATATCGGGGCTTGGGATACCTAAGGGGAGAGAAGAAATCTACTTATCAAAGCCTGTTATATTTCCAGATTATTGATGAGTATCTAGGGATGTCTACATACATTTCTCACGGAAGTCAGCAAAATAATCCTAGGCATTTGTTAAAGATGTTTTCAGAGTGCAAAGCCTACCATATATCTATGAAAAATCTGTTTGGTTTTATAGCTTCTGGTTACTTCAGAACTGTTTTAGAAGATCCTATATTAAAAACTGCTGTCCAGCTTGTGGGACTGCAGGTCCAGACCTTAATACAATGGGTTGCTCAGAAAGCATATGAAGTCACCAAATTAACTTTAATGACTGAATGACTGTTTTTTTTTAAGTTTTGAATAACTCCTGCTATTAGAGAATAGTAGGTCATATCCGAGTGCCTAATTCAAATTTCAGCATCAGTGATAGCATGCATAGTTTCCTGCTGTAGATATCCTGAAAATGTGTCCATCTTTTGTTGTTGCTTAAAACAAGTAACATTTTAAGTCAGGCAGCCCCGTTAATGCAGAAATTCCTAAGAGTGAATTGAGGATGAGTGCTATGGCATTATGGGATCTCTGGCTTACATGTCACAATGTTAACATGCTCTTTTATATCCGCTACTTAAAAGACAAGAGTTTTAGCTAGAGATAGAGTTTGCTTTCACTTGATTGAAATTTCTGCTCCAACCTGCCAATTTTTGCAGTTCTGGTTGTTTAGTAAAATTTGATATACTCCTTAACAGATGGAGCATCTTATAAACTCCCAATTCTTGTTTAGGGTGTGATAAATTTGTTGTCTTTATATATGGAAAGAAACAAAGAGTAACATGGCAATTGATTGAGCACAAATTCTCAATTACCAGCCAGTCAAAAAAAAAACAAAGTGAAATCATTTTTCTGCCCTCCTGGAAATATATACCAAACTCTGAGAACTCACTATAGTGAGAAAGGACACATTCCCTAATATCCTGTATACCACAACTGCATACCCACTTAAAAAGCCAGTATATGTTATCAAGCAAGTATGAGTGATCAGCTTTTTTTGTTTGCACATACATGCTTTTTTCCCTTCAACAACCTGAGCATTTCATTATTGGCATCTATAACTAACACACACACACACACACACACACACACACACACACACACACACACACACACACACACACACACACACACACACACACACACTCTGTATGTATATATAAAACATTTTTGCACTCTTGTACACCCATGTAGATTATGATGATTTAGGTAAAACTTGGGTTGAATTTAATTTAAATGTTCATATTTGTTTACTTCTTTGAGTTAATCTCTTTGATAGTTCATGTTTCATGTGTTGCATTTCTGTTTGGTGTTGTATGTATGGCAGTTTATTAAGGCTAAGATGTTTGATTAACCATGTTGTCAATGCATGTATATCTATCTATAGCTCTCCATCTATCTGTATAGATGTAATTTCTCATGTTCATTAATCTAAACTTTTTGTGTTATTGCTATGATTGATACTTCATTGAGCAGTAGCTAAAAAGGGTCCAGTACCCTCCCGCCTACCTGGTTCAAATGGCATATATATAAAAAGAGCATCTGAGATAGCACAGTCTTTTTCAAAAAATAATTTTTGTGAGGTTCCGATGAACCTCTTCCTAACCCGAATCAGCTGCTAGATCATCATCTTTTCTGGTTTTAAAGATTAGTTTATTAGTAAAACTGCTCTGTCATTATCAGGCTTCTTTACCTTCAGACTTCTGAAAGCTCAGTAGGTTTATGACCCTAGGGGAGGGAAAATACCACTGTGATAGTACATGGTAATAAAAAATTTGAGTCATTCGACTGAATAACTTTATGACTTTAGTGCATATGCAATAACAGGAAAGAGCTACAGGTACCTTGCTATCTGCATGTGTAGGACAGCACAGAATTTCTGGATAGGCTGAACATCATCTACACCAGATTCAAGGAGAGAAACTGCTCCAAGGCAATGTTACGCCCTACAGATCCAGGCAATGAAGTGTTCATTCTAAACCAAGCTGAGGTGAAAGACCTTGTGTCAGGTGAACCCAAGAAAGGCTGCTGGGCTGGACAACATCTTGGGTAAGGTGTTAAAAGACTGTTCTGAACAACTAAGCACTGTACTCATGGGTATATTTAATATCTCTCTCAGCCAAGTGAAGGTAGAAAAGTACTTAAAATCGCAATCATTATAGCACTACCAAAGAAAGCCACTCCCTCTAGCCTTAATGATTATAGTGGCCCTCATGTCCATTGTCATGAAAAGCTTTAAAAAGTTGGTCAAAAAACACATGGCAGCAAACCTTCCAACAGCAGTTGGTCCACTGCAGTTCGCATACCATGCAAACTGCTCCATGGCAGATGCCATGTCTATTGCATTGCATCTCACAGTAGCACACTTAGAAAATAAGGACAGTTATGTCAGAATGCTGTTTATTAATTTCAGTTCAGCATTGGATATGGTGATCTCACAACAGCTAACAGAAAGAATTGTATATCTAGGTGTTAATAACCACATGTGCAACTGGATCCTGGGCTTTCTGATTGGAAGACCCCAAAGAGTATATGTGGGCAAGAATTCCTCAGAGCATCACTATCAACACAAGAGTACCTCAGGGCTGTGTGCTGAGCCCATTACTGTTTATTATCTTGACCCATGACTGTAAAGCCAGATTTAACATCAACCACATCATTAAGTTTGTGGATAACACTACAGTTGTGGGCCTAATCACCAAAGGAAAAGAAAGAGATTACAGGGAAGAAGTGAATTCTCTGACTGGTGTGCCAGGTATAATCTTGACCTCAATGTCAACAAAATCAAGGAAATCATAATAGGCTTCCGGTGACTGCAACTGGATCACTTTCCTCTCATGATCAATGGGGAGGTAGTGGAAAGGGTAAAGAAAACTAAATTCCTGGGGGTCTATATAGCAGAAGATCTTTCTTGTTCAACCAATACCAGTCATATAGCAAAGAAGGCCCATCAACGCCTGCACTTCCTGAGGAGACTTGAGGAAAGCAAGCCCACGTCCCTCTATCCTCCAACTTCTGCAGGGGTACCATAGAAAGTATCCTAATGTGCAACATCATGGTGTGGTATGAAAGTTGTTCAGCTGAAGATCAAAAAGCCCTACAAATGATAGAGTTGCATAGAAAATAACTGTATCCAAACTTCAAGAGATAAAGAATCTATACATGACATATTTTTATGACAGAGCAACAAAAATAAGTGATCCTATACACCCTGCTTTTGAACTGTTCACATGCCTGTCATCTGGCAGAAGATATCACAGCATACTCTGTAAAATTACCCGGTTCAAGAACATTTTTTTCACTCAAGGAATTAGACTGTTGAACTCTGGTATTAATCTCAGGGATGTGAGATGCTGACAAGTCTTGTGATAACCAAACAATAGTGCAATAACAATAAGAAATCACAACCAACTTATCAGTTTACAAGAAAATTATGTGCAGTGCAAACTACTAGATCTTTTCATAATATAGAGAACATGAGAATTACATTGTATAATAAGTACAGGTGCAATAAGGAACCAATCAGCTGCTATATTGGTATATAGAATAATTGCAGTAATAAGTAAT
Source organism: Protopterus annectens (assembly GCF_019279795.1). NCBI lineage: Eukaryota > Metazoa > Chordata > Ceratodontiformes > Protopteridae > Protopterus > Protopterus annectens. Next base: position 1,721,688,855 of record NC_056735.1, read on the forward strand.
AATATCACTGTCTAAGAGAGGTAAATGTTAGGCCTGTATTTATGTATATGTCTGTCTTCTAAGTATGTGTCATTTTTTTGTATTTGTCTTCGCAATTTGAGCATGATGCATGTAATTTCATTTAGACTTCACTTGTGGTGTCTAAATGACAATAACGTTTACTTTGAGTTTGACTTTGAAATAATGATGTAAGAACAAGAAAGATAAATTCTTAAAATATTATGAGATTTAATTCTACCTTAACATGGTGTTCATTGAAGAAGATAATTAGGAATTATTTAGATGTACATTGTTTGCTTAAACTTTGTAAATATCATTTGCTTCAGTGATAATGGATAGCTTCTGTGATGATATGGGTAAGTGCCAGCATAGCTAGGAGGAGTTTTGTAAAGAATGAGATGTCCTTTGACTACCAAACTGATTTATACAAGATGCCTGTGTTATAAATGTATTAAAACTGCATTTCATTTGTATATCAAACTGATTTATACAGATGCGTGTGCTGAAAATGTATTTGTGAACTTTGCTTGTGTTAGTTTATCAACATTGCACCCTGCTAGAATAAAAAAAAATGTGCATGTATTATTGCAACTGAACTAAATATACCAGCTAGCTTACTTTAAAAAATAAGGGGAATGTAAATGAGCTGTTAAACCATTAAAACATTACCCCACAGTGCTTTATAGGACTGGAGATGCTAGGTCTGGAAAAAGCCTTTGTTCATAGCTCAATAAAAAGAGAGGAAGTCCCAGACACTGCCATAAACATTTAGATATGTAATGTAGCTGTCTATTCTAAATTCCTGTCTCAGCTTCAAAGGGGAATACTGTGAGAACCTAGAGTCAGTTGACCAGATGAGGTCATTCTGCCAGCCCTCTTGGATGTTATATTTTAGGTATTACAAAAGGTAAACCTCAGAGTCTTGAGTATTCTGTTTTGGGGAACCTGACTAGAAAGACCCTCACCCACAACACCTGGCCTTGCAGTAGTAAGTAACTTAACTAGGGAACAGTAATTCTTTTAGATTAAGTCAGGAATATAGTGAATCTTGGTTTAGATATTTTTTTTCATTTGCCTGAACCTGTTCATCAGTGTTTTTAATATCTCCTGTGATTTGACCTCTGTGGTTTATTGTAAATATATATTTAATATTTTCATGTTCTTTTTATTATTTATTGTTAAATATCTTTAAAACGTTTATTGTGGCTGGTCCTTGTAAAAAGCACCTAACCTTTGAGAGTACTTATATTTACTTGGTGACACTGTGTGGGCCACTCCAGAAGGCATAGCTGTCTTGGTCAACTACTATCTTTTGTATTAGTATTATTAATGCACTGCATAATTGGATACCCTTTGAAAGAGCCTTATAGTAACTGACTGGTGGCAGTGAATCTAACTTATACTCTGGGCAAAGCTGGTAGAGTGGGTAATCTGTGCCAGCCTTTCCCAGTTTTGTGTGTGTGTGCGTGTGTGTGTGAAAATTAAATCTCAGAGTTTGTGTGTTAGCTACCTGAGGCAGGGACACTAAGCACTGGGTTTACAGACAGGGTACTGGAGGACTTGGCTTGAACACTCGGCTAAGGACATAACCCTATGGCTGTATCAGTGAGAAGTCTTACTGGGGACCCAGAGAAATACAGATATAGAGACATCCAGACCCCAGGATGAATGTGTTCCCTGTGTGCACTTGAGGGAAATTTTACTTGATGCAGAAAAGCCTGCATTTGGAAATACTGAGTATATCCACTTGTATTCCAAGTGCACATCCACTCCAGTGCTAGTTGTGAGGATTCGTGTTAGTTGTGAGGATTCAGGTTCCTTGATTACTGGCCCAGCATGGGGATGTCAAATATTGGTGGAAGTGGTGGTCATCACATATGTGTAGCAGTGGTAGGCATCACAGCTTCATATTTTTTGCCTGAATACTGCATACCAACCTTTTCTAGAGTTTTATCTTAACACTCATTTCTGCCATGCAGTTAGAAATGTCGACAACCTGTGAACGGAAATTCCCAGTGATTAAATTTAGCAGGAAGGAAAGACACGTATATATTTGTTAAGACCTGCTGAAGATATAGTCGACATGCACCTTTATTAAAATTTCTTGATTAAGGTAAGACTTTTGTACTTGAGATATTTAGAAGAATATGGGAGACTGCATTTCAACATTATTCTTCTCTCAAAGGTTAATTATGATGATATATTGTAGCTGTATCTAGAGATTATGGTATTAAGCAACAAGAAGAGGAAGACTGCCACATACATAGCCTCAACACTAGATGCAAACTGTAAAAAATAAAAGCCAAATTATGCATCCTGAATAGCTGTACATCTAGTCTTCTGACATGGAAACAAATCACAAAGACAGTTGAATATAATATTTATAAAATCTGCCTCTCATAAAATCATTGATTCATTACTATACATGGAGAAGTGGCATTACATTTTCCTTGAACACATATTTGGGTTTTGAGGCTTTCTCTCTGGTGGTTATAGAATTTAGTTTATTTTTGTTTTTCTGTCTGACTGCACCTTCTGCAAGCATTGTGAAACAGAAAAGCCTTGATATTATTGAACCCTGTTTACACAGCATTGGTAAATATGGAGTATCTTACAGTGGTAATTATGGACTATCTTACAGGTCATCACAGCATTGGTGGGTACGTGGCTTTAGTAATACAGCAGTGATTCTGACCAGAGAGTGTTATATTGTACGAGCCAGAGGTGCTTTTTGGGGATTATTCCCCTTTTCTTCTCTGTGGTATAACTCTGGAATTGGTATATATAATGGGGGGCAGGTGAGGTGTGCAGGTGGTCTGCACCCTGCAAAGATATATATATTTTTTTTAGGTTTTTGTACTTACTGGATATCAAGAATCATTTTTAGGAAACCAGTGAGTCAAACAAGCATGCTTTGATTGATGGTAGGTAAATTGTAATTATGTAGTATGTCAGTCATATAATAATAATATATATATATATATATATATATATATATATATATATATATATATATATATATATATTATAAAACAGTCAATATACTATGCACATTTGATAAGTTTAGATAACGCTGCAATGTCTAATCTCTGAATATTTACACGATTTGAAATTATATATATATATATATATATATATATATATATATATATATATATATGATTCTGTGTTTTCAGAGCAGTGTGAAGATCCAGTGATTAAGGTTTCTGAATTGCAGCACCATTGTCCAATTCAGTCTGCATGCATTTAAAGTCAGTGGAGAGTTTGTATGTTCTCTTTTTGTCTGTATTCACAAGAACTCTGTCTAGGTTTCCTTGTTTCCACTCACCATTTAATTTGTGACATTTACCTGGATGCACAAATTTGTTGGTCTACAATGAATTTACACTCAGCCTTGCAGTATTAATTGTTGATGAACAGTCCCTGAATGATCAGCTCAGTTACGCACTAAATGTGCCTTATATTTTTTTCTTAATTTCGTCATTCACCTTTGAGCTAAGTAACCAATAAGAATTTAAATTTGTTAGGAATTCATGAAGTGAATTATATTATGCAGTATTGTGTATACAGGCTGAGCTCTAGGTCCTATCACTTAGATTGTACAGTGGATGTTTGAAGCAACTCCGTTGTCCTCATATTACTTTAACAGTTACATTAAGCAGACGGTAGAGCAATTAAGATGCTGGACTTGCTCATTTTACTGCTAGTATGTTTGTGCCCCAGGGAAAGTACATCCAGGAAAGTCAGAAACAAATGGATTAACATGCAGACCCTGCAGGTGTTCTTGCTTTGAATATACAACAGATGCATTTTTAGTTACTATGCAAAATATTAAGACTCTGTAAAATTCATGAGTTGTAGCCTTAAGCAACCTGTACACATTTTTATTCTGTACTCTTCCTAGTTAATAATGATCTGATATGCAAACAGAATATAGGACATGCTGCCCTTCTGGGAGCCTGGAGCTTTCTCAGTGCGTAAGCTTGAAACTACAAACTACAAATTCTGTTATGAAAGGTTTTTTTTGTAATAACTCATTATGCTTGTTAAATAAATAACAGCAGTGCAGATAGTGGTAATGTATTTATAAACATGATGTGTTTCCTGAGTATGTAGTGGGTAAAAATCTGTCTTTTTTTTTTGTTTTAATCATGTGAACATTGATGAGCAGCAGTGAAACTTGTGTCCCATGCCTATTGGAAAGGAACTAAAGGAAACATTTCAACCAGGAGCACAGTGATGTGAGAAATGGCTTATTGTCTGCCTTGAACCATGACTTAAAGTTGACAATTATCAGTATAGAACATGTCCTATCAGCACTCTGTATAGCTAAATGGACTCCTGCCATATATTTTGCTGTTTAATTAGCATCACTAAACATAGCCACTCTGAGCCTTTCATAATAATGTACACTTAAGCACTGACACAGCATGTTATGTTTTTTTCTTTTTGTATGAAAATGGCTGCTGTTGTGCTCTTCAATAAAGGTTGAGGGTCCCAACTCAGATCATGGGAACTATAGACTCATCTATCTAAAAATATTAATTTGCAAAGCCATGGAACATATTATAACTGATTTTATAAGCTCCAATATAAAAAAAAAATCTTTGTTCAACATACACAGCAATATGAGTTTGTCAAAGAGAGATAATGCCTAATTTAGTAAATTTCTTTGAGAAAGTCATTGAAGCTATAGGTAATAGCCATGCAGTTTATATACCATATCTGTATATGACCAAGGCCTTTGACTCTTTTCCCTCTGCTAGAATTGCAAAGAAACTTAAATACTTAAATGCAGACCTATTATTTTGAAATATGAATACCAAACTGGTTGACAGATAGAACCAATGTTCTTAAAATAGCAATTGCCACCTCAGAAAAAAGGTGCCCAGTGACATTCCTTAGGTCTCAATACTGGGAAATCTTTTGTTTGGTATGTATTTCTTGGACATCTAAACCTCTACCTCAGGCATACTGCTAACTCAATTTATTGATGACTGCAAGCGTCACCCAATACTGTGTTACTACAGCAAGAACTAAACCACACAAATTGTGTCTTAGTCTTAAATTAAATGCAAAGATATATAGCAATGTCACCTTGTGTAAACAAGGCCTGACAGCAGCATTCAGTACAGACAGTATAGGTAGGTCTCAACACCAGACTGATAAAATCATCAAAGACTTCATTACCTTCAAAAACAGCTACTTGTCTTTTGACTTCCACATAGTAGCAGTAGTCAGGAAACCTTACTATCTTGTCCAATTAGTAATTAACTTCTTTAACTTAGAGATGATACTTTTATCATTCCTCTACACTCTATCCTGATCAAAACAATTGTAGAATGTAATCAGGGCCGGTGCTAGGATTTTGGGGGCCCCCAGCAAGTTTCAAGTTGGGGGCCCTACCCAGGAGAATATAAAGTGTGACCAAATTGCTGTCACACCCCCTTCCTTGCCAAGCTCATCCAACGCCATTTAAAGATCACTATAGAGGTGATCATTAAAGGCCTTTAAGTGTTTATGTCTACTTAATTCCCATGATTGCTTTCTTTTCCCTTTACCATAGTTAAAATCCTTACTTTTCCTTACCCTTGTTCCAAGCTTACCCCAAGTGTTGTTCTACTCCGTCTATGGCACCAAGCTTATCAGTCATTATGCTCTAAAGCCATCGCTGGAATGTACCCTGCTACATGAGTAGGGAAGTGCCAATGTGGTTCAATAAATTTATTGTTTCATTTTATCAACATCAACCCTCTTTTTCACATTTTCTACATGGGGTCAGGGTGTCATGTTAACTTTTGCCATTTCTCTCGATTCAATGTCACACTCCTGTTCTCTTCAACGCTCATGCCAGACTGTCATAGATCTTTAGTCACACAATCCATTCACCTCTTTGCTGGATGCCCTCATTTCTTCTTAACTTCTTCCTGTCTGTCCCAAATCTTTTTCACCACATTGTCTTCTGCTTTTCTGCACATGTGCCTGCACCACAGTAATCTGTTCTCTCTGATATTTTCTGGAATTGGAGCTACTTTGGCTTCTGATCTGGCATTCACATTTCTTAATCTGTCCCACAGTGTGCATCCTACCACCCTTCTACTTAGGGTGCTAGAGCCCTGAGTAATTCCTTGAAATGTTGCACTTTCTCTCCAGTCAACTTCCAGGTCTTCAGCCTGGCCTCTGTTTACTTTAGAGCCTTCTCTGACCGCTGCTTCCAGCTGAGTGTGGCAACCAGTGTTTTATGCTGTGGGCTGACTGTTTCACTGGGGATGACTTTGCAATTACTGATTCTACCCCAGTGTCTTTTTCTTATTAGGAGACTTCTACCGGAGTTGCATGTTGGTCACTCTTGTATATGATCTTGTGACTGTCCCTCTTTCTGAACCATTTGTTGGCTACCTACTATCAAGCCATTTTCCAGACGGAATTCCTCCTGAGTAGTAGTCTCTGTATGCCAAGCCAAGTGGCTTTGCTTCACTGCCCTTCCATACATAGAATGTCCAGCCTCCTTCATACCATCATGTCATCTGCTTCCAAGCTCCATCCTGTCAGTGAACCTACACTGAGTGTAAAAAATTTTAGTTCATGTTTGGCAGGTTGATTGGTTTTATGTCCAGCTTTTTCTCAGTAGCGGTATCCCAGGTAAACCAGGCTGGTTAACTGGACACTGGCCAGCCAGTAGCTTATTGACTCAGGGCTACTGGACTTTATGGCAGGCACACACTGGTCAACAGAGGCATGTACACCCTCCCGCCATTAGCATGGGTCCCTGGTGTAGGTTGGACTAGTCCGTGTCCTCAACCCATTTATCACCAGCATATACCCATGTCCATTTGGTGACATTAATCAACATGACTGAATCACCTACAGCCATATTTTACACTGTCGGATGGCTAGCCCTGCCTCAGCATACATTCTGTCATTCATGTTCTATCTTGAGGATACTGTGCAGCATATACTTTCATGAGAATCATGGAGTTTGTGCCGTTATGTGGAATATTACTCACCAGTGGCATTTAAAAAGAACTATGGATGCATTTTATCACAGGATTACTGTTAAAGCAGAACTAATAAAGACACAGCAAATGAAATCAGGGTAACCACAATACATTCGCTAGGTAGTTTTCCAGTAGAGTCAATTATGCACAAAAGTTATTGCATGGCTGAAAGGGGGAATAACTGTAAAATACAAATATCATGATAGTTGCAGATACATATGTCTATATCTCATGTCTGTTCCTACAGCATCTCTTGTTATATAGTTTAACTTCCATAATATTTTTATCTAGAAAATGATTATGACTTTATTGTATTGAAAGTCTAATATATCCTTATAAGCTGTTTAGATATAAGGTGGGGAAATAAAGAAAGCATATGTTTATTAAAGAAACCAGAGCCTTTAACTTCAAGGCTCTCTACATGAAACTTTTTTTTCCACAACCATATTAACCCCTCCCGTACAGCCTTCAGCATACAAGGCTGCTGGCTAATGACAGGGATGGGAGCTTGTAGGAGGCTCTTGACTCCTGTCATCTCTCACAACTCCATGCTGACGAATGACAGGGATGGGAGCTTGTAGGGGGCACTTGACTCCTGTCACCTCTCACAACTCCATACTGGCTACTGACCGGGATGGGAGCTTGTAGCGGGTGCTTGACTCCTGTCATCTCTCACAGCTCCACTGACAGAAGACTTTCAAGAGTTAGTGAATTTTCAAAACTGGGGGGATTTGGAACATGGTTAAAAATCTGCACAGATTACTTCTTTACATGAAGGTAATGGCAGAAAAAAAATAACACTGGCTATGCTAAGTAGGATTGAGTGTCACAGGAGACAGGAATAACTGTCAGCATGACAGAGATGCATGGAACTCTAAGGCAAATACCAATGATGGATACCCATTCAAACTCATTGCTAGATCAAAGTCTAATGCTACCTTCCAGAAAGCTCCTCCAAAGATGAAGACGAAAAAAGCTCATCTGAAGTTGGCTGTACTGCACTTGCACCCAACTCAGTTGCACTGCTCCTCATGCCCCATAACAGCTTGCACCTAGGGCAATCATACCATTTGCAACACCTTAGCTACAGCACTGGTTTCAATAGCATGTCACCATTATGACGCTTTCCCCATTATGTCTTCACTCTGTAGGTTAACCCGATGAGCAAGAGAAAAACAGGATGACCCAGGCACATTAATTATCAACTTCTTATGTTGCAATTTATGAGGGGGGGTATGACTTGTTCACTGAGGGGGTATGACTTGTTCACTGCACAGGGGTGAAGACTACCTGTTATGTGGATGCTGATATCCCATTACCTGTTAACCAAACATTGAGGCTGCTGTTTTGGACAATGTATTCAAGTGTCTTGTCAAGATAGAGAACCTTGTATGGTTAACTGCAGATTCACTGGCGTGGCACCCCCTTAACTTTGGGCCACAGAGGGTCAGTCACCATCTGGAAATGTTGATCATCCATCACTGGTCCTGTATAGGTTACCCTCTTAGCCACCCTGACATCCCCTATATCCAGCACCCTAACTGGTGTGACTTCCTCTATATGTATACCGCCCCACATTTTACATATGGTAAAACCTCCCCATCACCATCCTCCATGTATTTGTCCAACAATTTCCAACCCATTCTCCTCTGTGCAGAACCACCCATCTGTTTCTACTCTTCTGCATTTGTTTTTTTTTTCCAAAACATAGTCCTACATCTGCTTTTATTTTTCAGTCTTTCCTTGCATAAAATACCTCATCATAGCTCTCTTTACCTCTTGTCTTCATTTAAATTAGAGTGGATCTCTCCCCAAAAAGGTACCCTACCATCCTACTTTTTTCATATCACTGTATTTTTTGCTCTCCCTTGTGTGCTTATGTTTTCTTGCTTTCCTCCTTTCATACTCTTATGCATGCCTTTCTTTTTTCACTGTAACAAGGACAGCATGGGCATGTGATTTCAGCCACCTCTTGAGTGATATTCACATACTGCAGTTTGCAAGAAGGTTGCTCTTTGCAGTCTTTTCTGGTGTGAAATACCATGTCTTGGAACAGTTACTGTATTGTGCACGACCTAGTCTTGCACCTTTGTGACACATTAGTTAGCAAGGTCACTACAAATACATGGATTTACTCTGCATGTTGTCATTACCCTGTTCTGCTCCACATCACTACAGCAATAAACCAAAGATGCTCCGTTCTATTGATCCTGGTTATCGTTCCACAACTGTGTAGGACTGAGTACACTAAAACACTAGGGTTCTCTGGTTCAATTCTTGGTTGGGGTGCCTTCTGTGCAGACTCTGCATGTACTCCTTGTGTTAGTGTGGGTTTCCTCCCACATTCCAAAGACATGCAATAGTTGGATTGGACACTCTAAATTGACACATGAGGGAGTGTGCCCCCCAAACCACCTGCTAATTAAATGTACCAATTCTGAGATCTCACTACAGCGAAGAAAACAGTGACTATACCATTACGCTCTGTACATGAGATCCATTTAAACAGTTCAAAGTTTCAAAACTTTGTGAAAGTATGAAATTTAGAAGTACACCCATATATATATATATATATATATATATATATATATGTGTGTGTGTGTGTGTGTGTGTGTATGTGTGTGTGTGTGTGTGTGTATGTGTGTTTATATATCTCTCTTATAGATTTCTTTTTGGGATCTGCATCTGGCCTTTTAAGCCATGAAAAATCCAACCATATTTGACCTTCTATTTCTTCACAAAATAAATGGAGCATTAAATACCAGGTTAAAGGAACTAAATCTCAACAACAAATGAGCCACATTGGTGTTATAGATCCATTTTACAGTGCATCCCCACCTCTGGAACAAACTTCCACAATGTCAAGCAGAGTATCACCATTAGTACTTTTAAGGTAAACTTTGATAATTGGATAGCCAGCCTCAAAATGTCCCTTGGTCTGATTTCTACTGCCCTGATTGAATTGGGCAGGGATCTTGATAATGGGTTATTGGCTAGGTTTGTAATAGTCTGCTGACTTATTCCCTAATACTTACCTATGAGCCCAATATACCACAAGCTAGCATTTGGTATTGACCAATGGTTATTATTTATTGCTGTAAAATCACTAGAACGTTCCTCATTACATGCTTTAAATCATTGCTGTTTTTTTTTTCCCAGAGTTCCCTTTACAGACTTCATACTGCTGAACTATAAAATAAATCTAACATACACTGCCTACTCCATGTTTCTGAAGCCAAGCACAAAACTGTACCACAAAACTTTAACAATGCAAGAGTCAAGGTACAAGGAAGTCTGCAGACCAAAATGTTGTAGTAAAAGGCAGAAAAGTCCCAGAACTGCCCCAGTTAAAAAAAAAAAAAAAAGACAACTTACTTCCTTTTCTGTTGCAGCCAATCAGGTCCCTTGCTTCACTGAAGTGGACCTGATTGAGGGCAGCTTACAGACAAGTTTAAAAAAAAAAAAAAAAAACGGAAAAATATTTGCGATCACATGGTGACATCATGTATCTGTGAGGACATCTACAAGATGTGGAGGAATGAATGACGGAGAAGGAGAAACCCCATGGCTGCTGCATGGAGGCCCTCTTTCATGGGCAGATGATCGGAGGCTCCCCGCAGCCACGGGTTCTGCGGGTGCCTAACGCCAGCTATGAATGTAATGCCCCTTTTAGTATGTGTCTATCGAAATGCATCACCAGCTAGAAAGACTCCTGAGGTTCCTAACTAAAAGTATCACTGGACTAAAGACTCAGCTACTGAGGTAGGCTTGAAACACTATCTGTATACTCTGTTATGAATTACTGTTCAATGATTTATGGTGAGCATTCTGTATTGCTAAGGATGAACTCCGACAGCTCCCAAAAATGGTTCCACAAACAATCAAAGTAATGACTTGCCCCTTTATCAACAAATAAATGGGACACAATGAAACAAGAGACTTCTTACTCAGTTTTCTCCCGATCTCTGGATTACTCTTACATGATGTATAAATCAGTGATGTTCTTCACTTCCTTTAAGGCACACATTGACTATCATTTAGGTACCCATAAATTCATCTCGGAATTGACTTGTTTTGGCCTCCTGGAGGCAGGAGGCACCTTATTAGGTAGGTAGGTATTGGCAAGGTGATTATGGTCCATAGGATGACTCTGCATTAATAGTACGTATCTGATATGCAAATATGACATTGTATTAACAGAAAAAGTGGCCCTTTGATACTGTCATGCAAATCATGGCTACTGAGCAGTGATCAGTGGATTAAGGCAAAGAAGACTTAGAACACAGACCAGAGATCTGTGTCCTAGTGAATTACCTCACTGAATGCAGAGTCTCTTATCTCTAATCTCTGCACTGGAGTTCAGAAAAAAAGTGACAAGAAGGAAAGTAACTCAAATTAACATACTTAACAATGACAACGTACAACTTATAAATGCATTTATATACTAGCATCAGGCAATGTTATGTACATGTAAAAGGATATTCAAATAATAAAATGTACAGGCACATAAAGAGTATAAAATAATGCAAATCTAGCAACATTCCAGTGTCCATTATACAAACAAAAATAGCAAGAGTGCTGGGATAGATAATGACAGAAGGCAAAGGAACGTAATAAACTGCAGTTACAGCAACAGAAGGCAAAGGAACGTAATAAACTGCAGTTACAGCAACAGTACAGAGAACAACATGTGATACCGACAGAGTGCAGAAAAATGAGACCCTGTCCTTGTAATACAATAAAGGACCACAGAACTCTTGACATCTGCTTAGTCCATCTATAATATATACAGGTATCTAAAATCATAAATCAAATGTCACATACAGATGTGGAAAACACACACATAAAATGTACACATAAATATGAATGCAGTTAAGAGATAGTGTAGCACAGCTGTTGCATGGGGATAACATTAGAGCTGCAGGTGCAGGACAGATAATCATATGCCAACAGTCATTGTCACATAACATAAAAATGGTAGTTCAGCAAAGCTATGCAAACACAGATATATATATATATATATATATCTATATATATATATATATATATATATATATATATATATATATATATATGTATATATATATATATATATATATATATATATATATATATATATATATATAATATAGAGCATGGCCCACTATGATATATATATATATATATATATATATATATATATATATATATATATATATATAGATAGATAGATAGATAGATATACACACATGCACACACACACACACATATCACATCACATATGGATGCAGCTATATAGAATCATTGGTATAGAGGATGCAAACTGTCTGACTGGTAAGCTCTTTCCCTCTCACACATCTTCAGGATCTTCAATTCATTTATGACCGCAAGCCATTATCTGTGTGATTCTTTCATGTTGTCCCTCTGTTTGCATAGTTTAGGCATCTACAACTTTTTTAACAATTTTGCAAAGATCTATATACCTTTATGTATCTCTCTCCCATGTACTCCAGAGGCAGAAGAAAGTAACATAAGATAAATATTTTCAGTTTGGTGTAATCTAGAACAATAGAACCGAAAATAGTCTGATAATTTGCTGTATATCCATTAAACAGGCAAAGCATTTAGGTTATTTTATTTATTTATGGGTATATTAATAGGGTTAGGCCCACTGAGCAATGGACATTTTCAAAAGGGATTCTTGAGGTTGCTAAATAGAAAGTTCATTAATACTGAACAATAAACAAGTTACAGTTTGACAGAAGCAAAGCAGATAATACAATAATCAGAATGTAGATTGCAAAGTTCAGTCATTCTGGAAAGACAACAAGCTATTGTATATGTATACACACAAATTAGGGAGACTGTAAATGCGATATAGTGCAGAGTAAAGAATGAACTGAGTGACAGAATAATAAAGAGGTTTATCTGTGGATTATTTATGAATGTGAGGACACAGACAGATTAAAAAGTAAGCTGTCATAAGAGGTAAGAGAGAATAAAGATATGCAGATGAGATAGATAAATTGTTAGTCCCAAATGTCATGAATGATATTTGTGAAAGGCTGGGGTCCAGGTTAGTCAAGTGATAGCACATCTGACTATATATGTTTCTGAAAGGTATGATATTAGCAACTTCCCACAGGTGTTGAGGTAAGGAATTGAATATAAAAGGTAGGAAGTAGCTTGGGGCTTGGTTTCCCCATTCTAGTGATGGTGTTTTATGTGATTTTGGTGGAAAAGCATAAGATTCTCGTATTTGTTCACCATTTAAAAAGAGAGGATAGGAATAGACATTTACAGCTGCATATCCACACACACACACACACACACACACACACACACACACACATATATATATATATATATATATATATATATATATATATATATATATATATATATAGGATCCATGCAGATGTTCGAACTTTCACTTCTTCGAACCCACTTGACCGAGTCCACTTGTTCGAAGTAGAAACTTCGAACCTTGACTTTGGTGGTCACACTACAGCGTGGAATGGGAATATTCCCTTTTCCTGCTGTAGTGCAATCTCGGAGTTGGTATATTTAAGTAGGGGTGTGGGGGGCCCACAGCCCCCCAGATGGGGCATGCCCCCCTGCAAAAACATGTTTTAGTGTTTTATGGGGGTTTTGTGGGTCGCCAGGGGAGCTAGACTTCAGCGAAAGTACACTTTCGTTGAAGTGAACTTTTGCTGAAGTGTGGGTCTCCTGCTCTATTTCGAAGAAGTGTTCTTTCGATGTAGAGCAGTAGACCCATATATATATATATATATATATATATATATATAGATATATATATATGTATATATATATATGTATATATATATATATATATATATATATATATATATGTATATATATATATATATGTATATTTATATGTATATATATACATATATATATATATATATATATATGTATATATATATATATATATATATGTATATATATATGTATAAATATATATACATATATATATATATATATATATATATATATATATATATATACATATATATATATATATACATATGAGCCCTTCATTTGTTCGAACTTTCTAATGTTTGAAACTCATATGGCCGACACCATATGAGCGAATATTTGAAAGGCCGACAAATGATAGCAGAGATCCCACTACAGTACAGGACTGGGAGATTCCCCTTTCCTGCACTGTAGTGCAATCTTGGAGTGAGAATATTTAAGTAGCAGGGGGTGTGGGGGTGCAGCCCCCCATATGGGGGAGTGAAGGGGGCCTTGCCCCCTGCATGACACAGTTTTACTGTGTTTACAGGTAGGTAAATGGTGCTATTTTAGGATATCGGACTTTCGGAATGTTGATCATATGGTGTCGGCTATATGAAAGTCGGCATTCTGAACGGTCGATATTCTGAAGTAAACCTATATATATATATATATATATATATATATATATATATATATATATACATATATATATATATACTATGAGTTTATGGGAGTTTATGGGTAAATGTCATATGTATTTTTGAAAAATTATATAACTATAAAATATATTATATAAATAAAGGAATTTCAATGAAATAGGCAAAATGATGGTGTAGTATAGTTTTCTGTGTATTAGTCAGCTTCATAAATCACTCATGATGAGTGGGGAATGCAGAAACCGACAGGAGTAAATCAAGCTTGAAAATAGTGACATACCTCCCAAAAAAGGTAATTCATGTGCAGGGGTAAGTCAGGCCTAAAAATATATTTTAAGGTGTACGTCAGGCCTGAAAATAGGAATCTTCCTCCAAAGTGGAAACAGTTGAGAGGTCTGATCAGAGCAAATTTCTTTAGAATGCAGCAGAAAAATTGTTCAGACAAAAGTGAACTTTTCAACATGCACAGAGATCAGGGAAGAAATATAATCCTCAGCAGAAGTATCACATTGACTCAGGTGCATCGATTTCCTAGATGGCCCCAAACATGGTTTGAAGACAGCCTGGGGGGGGGGGGGCAGAAAGAGGATCAGGTAGACCTTATGGATGAGGAAAGGTCCTATAGTCATCGATGGCCAGGTGCAATTAGCAAAAATTTGTTAAACAAACAAACAAGGAAACAAAGGCAAAACTACATGTAGGCTCCAATAATCCTTATTTTTCTGCCTAGTAAAATAATACAACTCGGACTAAAGCAATTGCATATTATTTCTGCAGATTCAACTCCCTCTAGCTAATTTGATTGCTTCTGAGAATCAGCATTTTGCCACCTGGACCAATAATGCATTCCAGGTCACCAGCTCCTTCTCAGAGAAATAAAAGTTCTTCATGCCTTTCCTTATACTACCTCCTACCACCTGCAATTTATGGCCTTTTCAGTTATGTCATTTCATTAAATTGAGGACTTAATTTTCAAAGCTGACAAAATAGTAGTTCCAATAAACTTAGACGACAAATATTTGTGGAGATACATGAATAGATCTTACAATAGTAAAAGACTCCTTACTCCCACCAAAACAATGGTCACTTTCTGTGTACCCTTCTTGTTAGATTGGGATGTTATTTAAAGAACAAATGGCTTCAGAGTTCTTGTGCCCTGGGCACAGTTCAAATCATAGGTCCCACCACATTCTCTTTCTTGACCACACATAAATGCATATGTTCTCTTGAATTTATCTTCCTGATTGCCTTAGAATATAAAAAAAAAACACTCAAACTGCTTTTGTTATAATCCAGCAATATTTATAACCCCGGCTACCTGATTGCATATACTTCAAATGTCTGTGATAAAAACTGGCTTAAAGTAAGCACTAGCCACAAGTGTTCAACCTATTTACTAGCCACGAATATTCCAACTTATTTAACATAAATGTGCACTAGCTCTGCAAAACCATATGGTTAACTGAGCAAATGGTCAGAGGTTCAATTATTTTCATTCACAAACCGCCCCGAACCCTTCCAGCAGGTATAGACTCTTTGACAGTGCACTTTCGCTGTCTGTGGTTAAAAACATTACTAAAAATAATACATTTTTGCATTAGTACACTTTTGGCCTGTTCCCACATCATCTGATGGCTATAAAGGCTGAAACTCAAACTTTTTGTCTTTTTTATTAACTCCAGTGGTCAGAGGTTTTCCAAAAAAATCATGAGGAATAGAATAAAAGTATAAGGCAAAATTAGGGCAGTCTGTAGGCGTATTTTGCCTAGGAAAATAATCACCACAAAATTGGCGGTTTCTGCTGACTGTTAAACAACAACTTGAGTCAGAAAGCAGTAGTAATGTATGCAGGTATCCACCTGCACAGAAATAGTGCAAACCTGCCTGCACTTGTCTAAAGAGTGTTGCCCTGTGACCTTACCCCTAAAAATGGACAGCTGAAGACAGAAGAAGGTTAGGAGGGCTCTAGGAAAATAAACAGATAATGTACATTCTGTTGTATCTTCGACAATAGTGAAGCCAGGTGTAATGTAATGTTTCTAGCAAACGGAGGGCATTTTGTCTGAGTGTCCCTTGGAATAGCTGCAGGGAATATAGTCGTGTGGAAGCCAGAAAACATTCAATTCATCTGTTTAAAGTCTACATGCATATGTATATGATATAAGCAGCAGAGTATATATAATCTAACAAAAAATCTGTATTAATTAAGTATGGAAAATGTTTGCAGAGATGAATATAATTTTATTTTTAAAAGTAATGGGTGAGATTTGGGGGGGACAGTGGTAACTGTATGAGGCTGTGTGACTGTGATTACAGAATTTTTCCGAGCTCTTTGCATTTGAATATCTAACAGCATTGCTAACTAATACACTTGTAATTATATAAAACCAATGTGCTAACACTAATACAGTATCAGTGACAGAGTCTGAGTGCTGATCTGCTGCTGGGGTTGTTTCAGACAGAACATGCAGACCTGAGGAACAGTGGAATTAAGCCAGCCTTCAAGCAAGCCATGGGGCCCACTCCAGCTGTGGGACCCTGGAAGACTCCTCAATTGCTCTTATTATAATATGCCACTGGAGTGGCTAAGTGAATGCTGGATTTAACTGGAAATACCCAATGTGTCTTTGTGGGAGGTCCATGGACATTTGATAATTTATTGAGGATGGTACAGTTAATGGATATAGCACAAAAGATTCAAAAGGAGTTAGTAATAGCTTAGATGTCAAAAAGACATTTGATGGGTGGAGTGGTATTACTTGGCAATGGCCTTGCTTGTCTTTGGGATCACAAAAGAATTTGTAGAATTAGGTATGGTAATATATTCAGACTCAACAGTCTGTGCAAAGATGCATGAGATTCTCTTGCTCCCTTTGAGGCTATCCTGAGGAACTTAATATAAGTGTCCATTGTCTCCAGTTTTACTTGTCTTATATCTTGAAGTCCTAAAATACAAGTGCATAAGGCAGGGGTTAATAAAGTGATAATATCTTTATTTGGGAATGGTGTGTTGACATACTTGACAAAGCCTGAGCAGGACTGGTGTATTACTTTCTCTTATTTGGAGAGGTGTGGTACTTACTCTGGATATCGAATTAATAGAAATACAACTAGAGATAAATGCATCAGTTATATTCCTATACAAAAAACCTGAGTCAAGAGTAGTTTCTGTGGCAGGCTCAATATTAAATGCATAGTCCATCATAAAGACAACTCCTGCCTTTAGAAGTAGATGTAGTCATTTGGCACCTAAAAGTACACCGATGGCACATAAATAACTTAAATAAAATAAGTCTTGTTTGTGTGAATATCATACATATATACAGAATTCATAGATGCATTAGGATAATTCGTCATCATAGATTTTGATACAGTTGGTTCTTGGGTGCCAGCCCATAATTACAAAAACTACAAATTAGGAGCTCAGAACTAGGAAATAAACAATGATAGTAAATATGGAGGAATGCATAGCAACTGCAATTTTTCAGAATGTTAAACTAGCCTACTTAGTTTTGCTGTCTGAGGTGAAGATAATTTATGTGCGTGTGCATGTAGGGGGATGAGAGGAAAATCATCTTAATGTTGTAACTACATTTTTTAACCTACTATTTTGTACTTAAAATTTCAGTTTACATTTCTTAACATCAAAGTTTAGTGTAGCTGTATTCAAAGTTGTTAGGAACCATGTTTCTTTGTTAGCATTAGGATACCATATTCATTCTTTTCAAGAAATTGTGTCTTACTTTCTATCAATTACAGAATAATGGATTAAGCAAACACCACTAGACTTAATGCCCACTTTCCTAACTACACCTACTTATTCAATGCAAGATCAGGAAAAAGAGAAAAGAAAACACACAACATCAAAGCTTGATTAATAAATGATCATGGCCCAGCTGGTTAGCCAGCTTTCTCCTTCCCAACAACCACACCAGTCTAGCTATGGTAGTTGCCTACCACCTCCAGCTAACCTCGTCAAATTCAATTTGCTACTAGTGGGCATACCAGTTGTACTAAAATGCAAGGAAAATATTCTAGATAACTTCAACATTATCATTCTAAACCCAAACAACTCTAACATAGAGGACCTCCTAACAAACATCAGTTCTACCCAGCTAGTAATGGATTTTATTAGACCAAATCTATCTTTAAGTAACCACTCCCTCCTAGATTTAGTTATCACTAATGAACCCTCTGTAATACATAAAATAAATGCTTTTCCCCAGCCTTGACTGATCATTGCCCTATTGCCATGAAACTCTATATCAGAAAGAAATCTTCCCCATCATTAATAACCTACTGCCTCAAAACTAAAGAAACAAGTTAAAACTCTAAAACTTAGATCATCAAGACTGCAATGGGATGACCTCTTATCCAATTATGATATGTTTTCTGTTACTTATCGACTAATTTGTTCCTCGTGCTGCAAGCGAAATGCTTCCCCAAAGTCAGTAGAGCTCTAAAACCATTTACCAACACATGGCTAAAAAAATCTGTCTACTAAGTTAATCACAACACCTAGTAAAATGTGAGAATGACCCTTCTGCAGAAAACTAGGATCAATTCATACTACACAATCTGGCCAAGATGGCCACCAGATGGTACCTGATCTCTACCACAGAATCTTACTCAATACAACCAAAATAATTATTTTGAAAACTTGTTAATTATATCATCCTGCCATACTTCACCTGAAGATCTGCAAGCAAAAAAAAGGAAATATGGTGCCAGCTGTTCCTCTACTTTTCACATTCACCTTACTCCCAGTGAGATTATCACCACCATTCTATTTTAAAAGAATCTCCAAAACAGGCAAAATGAAGGAGTTTACCATGATTTCCAGGAACACCCCACACAGACTATAATCCTCAGTAAAGGTCACATCATGCAGCCCCTGAAGTACCTCTACAACTTATGCATCACCAGTAACATCATGCATTTTCAATGAAAAATAGCCAGAGTGACATCATTCCCCAAAACATCTAATTCATACATAGCAACACCTTTAGGCCCATTTCTGTGCTTCCCACTCTGGGAAAACAACTACAAAAAGTAACATACAACCACCTACCTCATCAACTCCAAAATTAAAGAATCCTATCTAATAACCAACATGGATTCTAGTCTGCTAGAAGCACAATGATTGTTATCTATACCGTATCAGGTGCTATTCTATAAAACAGGGTCAGAAGATTTCTAACCCAAAGCAATTGACATAGTACGTTACATACTACTACTAAACTCACTTCTTATTGCCAGTGTAAGCCCACAAGCATCCATGTATTTCAAACACTTCTTCCCCAACAGGTATTTTAAAGTGCAAATTGAAGGTATATCCTCATCAACAGAAACTCAATTAAGGGTCCCTCAAAGCTTTTTATTGTCCTCATTCTATTCTCCCTATTCATTAAAATTCCATTAGGCCTCCTCCTGCTGTCCATCATTTGTGATGCAGATGGCATGCTGATCTACATCTACATCTCATAAAAGCCCAACTGATCCAACTGCATCATGACTGTTTGGAAGACAGTACTTGTCTTATCCAAACAATCTCATCCTTAATGTAGACTAAACCAATGTATGAGAACTCACATAAACACAGCTAGTTGGGTTTGGCTTTATTGGCCTGAATTTGTCCATAACAGACTAAAAAGTCATGGACATTCAAAATTGCCATGCAGCTGAAACACCTAAAGTCCATATGGGGTCATTTGCATATATCCCATGATGCCTCTAATGCAAGAGGTTTCATGGTATCACACAGTGAAAAGTCTAGCTTGGCTAGATTTTTCTTTTTTTAACTCATATAAACCTGGCAAACTTTCCACTGATTGGATCATTTCCAACAATCATTTTCAAGTGTTGGAAATAGTTCAATGCTATAAGTATATAAGAATTTGATTACATCCAACATTGACTTCTCAAAACCATATTCATATTACTAAGTCAAGAGTTAGCAAACTCCTCTTTTAGGCTTTGAAGCTCTCCCAGTTCCTATCTCCCATAGGCAGACACATCTCTGGAATTTCCAATTCATGCATCAGCCTCAAAAAAGAATCCCAATACACTATAAAGAATGTCAACCAACATCTTCAGGCTCATAACCCTATCACCAAGACAGGACTGTCACCCTACCACACTACAGTATAATAAAATGGCTAGTAATCACATGCAGAACTATCTTGCTACTGTGGATTCTGATCTTTACGAACATTAATCTGAAAACCTTTCTGTACTTTTCAAGCAGACTACTTGAAAGGCCTTTTCCACACTATAGTTTAAGGTCTCCTTATAATTCCATTCCAAACCTACAGAAAACAATTATAACAAACACTCCTTTTCGGTCCTTACTCTAACAATCTGGGCAGACATTACAGAACAAATAATATCCATAATTTCAGTCAAAAGATTCTCACTTGATAAAGAAGCTATGTCTTCTAACAGCCATAATGCAATGAGGCAATCACATAAAACCGCAAGCATTCTTTTGCACTCTTAAAGCCTACTGTTATTCTCTCACTTAATACCTTCAGTAGGACCCACTCAAATCATCACATATTCATATTTGTCTTCTTCTCTGTCCATGTTTTATGGTTAAGCTTTAATGGTATAACTCTGTACCTTTGCCAACATTTCAGAATTGCACATCACATAACTTCATGTTTATATTTGTTTGTTCTTTGCATCAGCATGAAATGTACAATACAGTAAAATGATGCTGAATATAATGAAATGTAACTGCACTGTGTGCGATTAGAATTCTCTGAGGCTGTTAGACTTTCTAACAGAACATAGCAGCATTCTGAAACTGTGTATAAACTGACAGGCATCTCTTGAGCAACATATTCATTCAGAGTGAGAAAAACAAAGAAAAATGAGACATATTTGGGTTAGGTAGGCCCTGCCATTTGCTCCTGTCAGGCGATATTCATTAATGAGAGTGAAATCCGTATGATCATTTTTCAAAAACAGGTATGAGGTAATCTTTGCATAGCCAGAACCCAAACACTGTGTATTATTGCTGTATAACATGCCTTTGGTTTTGTTGTTTGTTCTATTTTATTTCCTGTTTATTTATCAACATAATGAAAGTTTCCCGTGGCACAATTTTAATAAACAAACTTTAACATTTAAATTAAAAATAATAAATAAACTAATAAAGTCATATAGGTTTGGAGTAATTTAACCTGTATTGTTCATGTTGTTTGGCCATTCACTACCTTTAGTCAATGACTGTTTTGACCAAAACTATTCCTACTTCATTAGCTTTTTGAGTCTTTGGTTTACATCTTATTCTGCCTGATTACATTCCATTTTATTTCAGATATGCCACTGCTGTATTCTCTCACTGCATTTTTCTGTTGGACTAATTGTCACCACTGTGAATGTTTCCCAGTGAGCATTTTGATTTGTGGCATTCTCAAGACTGCAGTTATTATCATTTAGTCTTCTTTACCCTGTGTCTCTAACTTGTGGTCTACCCTCCAGCATAGGTAGTTTTAATTCGGCTAATATTTTATATGTAATGGAACTGATTCAGCATACTGATTTTTTGATTCAGTTATTTAGAGAGACAGATGCACTTTAGCCAACATGCAGATACACTTGTTATTGTCATTATATATTATGGTAAATTACAATTAAACAATAAGCATATCAACTTTATGAAATGTTTCTGCTCAGTTTACAGAACTATGTGATGTCAGAATTAAGGCAGAAGTAATCGCATCCTGCCTATAGTTATTAGGGGAGGAA
Source organism: Protopterus annectens (assembly GCF_019279795.1). Classification (NCBI taxonomy): domain Eukaryota; kingdom Metazoa; phylum Chordata; order Ceratodontiformes; family Protopteridae; genus Protopterus; species Protopterus annectens. Next base: position 1,721,711,008 of record NC_056735.1, read on the forward strand.
AGAAAAATTAATTTGACAGGTATATGATCTATGAGTAAATAAGGTCTTCTTTTGATTTCTGGATGCATTGCTTGTTTGAATATCTGGATGCGTTGCTTGTGTCAATATCTTGATGTGTTGCTTGCTGACAAAGTATATGACATACTGATTAGCAAGAAAGTTCAAATGATGGCCATTAGTTTACTAAATGGCATTGATTCTTAAAATATTAAAATGTTGCTGCCTTTCCATTTGCAGTGAATATTTAAGGGACTTACTTATGGAAACTGCTTCAGCTAATAAGATTTTGAGTTACAAAGACAAGCTATACTATAATAATATGCCATAGGATGGACATGAGTAAGCTTTATTTACCCAGGGCAAGACCACAGTAAATCATGCCTGTTCTTTTTAATCTTGAGATCAGTTGATAGTTTTTAAAGAAAAGTGTGTTCACCTTTTGCGGTTGAGTTGGAATTTCTTGCTGTTTCCGGGTTTGCATACTTTGTGCACCAGTGTTGGGAGACTGGATGCTTTTTTTGAAGGTTGTTAATTTTTAATTTTATATTGTTGTATGTTATACTTGTAGAACAACATTGTTTGAAAATAATTTCATTAATTTTATTTCTAAATGGTGCTTTCATGAGGTAGCTCTCCATCCTGCTGAAATGTTAATATGGTAATGCAGCTGTAGAGATATATCTAAAATAATTGTACAAGCACTGCCATATCTTTGGAAGTGTTCATACAGTTAATCTCTGGACTGTACTTTTGGCTGCTTAAAACATGTCTGGTAATATTTTTGTTTTGACATATGAACGGCAAGGTAAGTAACATATTGGTTGGATTACAAGATGGGGGGGTTCTTCTATTGTGAATGGCTTTAGTCATACTCTTTTTTTATATGCTGATAAACTTGCCACCACTTTTTCAGTGGAAGCAGGCTAAAGCTAAAGAGGTTTAGCTACTCTGTGTTCTCACACTATTTCCTGTGGTTAATACCTCATGCTAATGATCAGTTTTCAACGTTTTTGAATTGCTAGTTTATGAAAACTGAAAGAAAACATTGGAAGCACAATCTGAGAATGGCTAGTTTATGAAAACATAGGAAGCACAATTAGTTAGGGTAAGCCACACCAAAACTTTTTATATACATTGCAAACAGCTGTAAATGCACATGTATTTTCTGCTCTGTTATCAGTTCTAAAGTTAAGCTTTTGAAAGTCTGACCAGATCTTTATTTCCTTATTGTTCATAGACTTATCCAAAATCCACTGAAGTGTTAATAACAAAGCATTGCTTTGAGTGAATCATTAATATTATTATTATTGTGTAATCAACAAAATATTTAAACAGTGTTTATTGATGTACTTGTATGACGCAGAGCTGCTGCATTAAGACTGCACATACAATAGAAGAAAATATATGTGATCACTATTCATAGTTGCTTGCTCAAATGCAATATGGGTATTCCTGATGCTTATGAATGAGCATAGCAAAGGCATGATTCATAGAGGCTATTTACATTAATGCAAAAGGTCCTACCTAACCCAAATATTATTATTATTGTGTAATCAACAAAATATTTAAACAGTGTTTATTGATGTACTTGTATGACGCAGAGCTGCTGCATTAAGACTGCACATACAATAGAAGAAAATATATGTGATCACTATTCATAGTTGCTTGCTCAAATGCAATATGGGTATTCCTGATGCTTATGAATGAGCATAGCAAAGGCATGATTCATAGAGGCTATTTACATTAATGCAAAAGGTCCTACCTAACCCAAATATTATTATTATTGTGTAATCAACAAAATATTTAAACAGTGTTTATTGATGTACTTGTATGACGCAGAGCTGCTGCATTAAGACTGCACATACAACAGAAGAAAATATATGTGATCACTATTCATAGTTGCTTGCTCAAATGCGATATGGGTATTCCTGATGCTTATGAATGAGCATAGCAAAGGCATGATTCATAGAGGCTATTTACATTAATGCAAAAGGTCTTAAAAATAATGAGATGTAAATGAGAAATATTGTAAAACATAATATGCTAATGAGCTAGTTTTACAATTTATAGTCTGACATCTGCGCAGTACACATCTCTTGTTAAATGTGATGCATCGGCTTTGATATTGGAGTTGCAGTCTGCGAACTTGCCCCCAGCCATCACTCCAGTAGTTTGTTAAAGTATGCACAAGCACTTCCCTGACACAAAAAATAATTATCCTACAAAAAAAAACCCTCATTAGTTTGTACTAAGTATGCACAAGCACTAAAATGACACAATAAATTATTTTGCCCAGCGATCACTTCAGGAGTCTGACCATGTATACACAAGCCCTTCTCTGACACACAAATGAATTATTTCCACAAGTGACCCATTCACTAACATTTCATAGTATGCACAAGTACCAAAATGAAACACTCACCCAGTGACCCCTTCAGTAACATTTCCTAGTGTACACAATCAGCAAAAAGCACCAAAATAAAACACTCACCCAAGCGACCCTTTCAGTAAAAATATCCAAAAATGTAGAAGCATCAATTGATCTCCCCTCACATTTCAGTATGTGCCCTGTTTAGTATGCAAATGAGCTCATTATAAATTAATGTCTATGAATCAAACTCATGTGCATAGATGTAATGCCTCTTAACAGTGTAGTAGCTGTCCCCCTATTGCTTATGCATTAAGCATGTTATGTTTTTGCAACGGGTGATGTGTTTACAGCAACTCCTTCACAACTTTGTATGCATGCTCACAGTCTGGGATTTGCATATCCATGTAGCATTACTCTTCATGGATCACCACTATGAAAATGCAAAGCCCAGGACTATGAATACCTCCATGTATGTTCTAAAGATATTGTCAGTAAATGCACTATACAGCTTTCAGTTGAAGGAGTAATCTATGCAGTAACACTAAATACTTTACCATTTTAAAAACTTAAACTGCTTTATGCTCTACAGTAACTGAAATATTTAATTAAGTAGGTAAGAATCTAACTCTTAGGTTGCTGCTAGCCATTTTCCCAATGGATTTAATGTATGCTGTTATGGTTTCTAGAATTTATATTAAAGTCTATCTCTATATCATTAATCTAATGGATATAAATATTAATTTAGAATTAACTATATTATTAAGGTACAGTACATGAAGATGTAGCATAAGAATGGAAGAGACATTCACAAAACACTTTAAATGCTAAGTAAAATAGCTTTACAGTGTTTCAAGGAATAGAACTAAGCATATGCATAAGCTACATAAATACAAAGTAAAATGAAGCTACCACATATTGTTTTCATAAAATACTGAATAAATTTGCCAGATGGTCAAAAAGACTACCTTACAGTATTTTCTCCTTTAAAAATACTACTGTAAATCCAGATGTGAAAAAAATATAAAGTGTGTATGTGTATAAGAAAAATACTTCAAATGGACATGGAAAACTGAGAGCACATTCAGGAAAGTTGCTAGAATAAAAGGTGTTGTGTTGCCATCCATTTTCTGATGGATATGAAGTCTGTAACTCAATGTCTTGTCATCATTTAGAGAATTCAGTCCTTACTGATTTGCCAGAAAACCATACATTTTAGGGGAAACAGACCAAAAATATGGACATTCTGCAAACATCTGGACAGTGGCGAGGTATGAAGAAAGGCATCTAAGCACAATGTTTTGTACTTCTAAAATACTTCTCAGTTTTGCATGGCCAAAGTTCAATAACATGCCAATACCCATGCTGTCAAGAGTATAAGGCACAGAACTAGTCCATCAGTCCACTGCAGGATCTACACAGATAAAAACACACATGTACAGCCCTTCAGCACTCATACATGCACACATTCAAACTGTATGCACATTTATGATTAATTTTGATGACAACATGTTAAAAGGTAATGCACTTTTATAAATATTGCATTAACTTTCATTGCTCACAATATTTAAGAAAAAAAGGGAAAAAAAAAACAGGTTTACCAGACTGCAGGAGTAGTCTGACTTAAAAGTGGTAACATTTTGTACGAGTCATTAAGCACTGATACAGTTTGGCACACTTAGCTATAATTGAAGAAGTATGACTTTGGCCTCCAGTCAGGTTTCTTTAAAACAGCATGTACTGGATACAAAAAATGCAAACGTCTGAGTCAACAAGCAAACGACCAACTACCATGGAGTGAAACAGACTTCTCAATTGTCCCTATTTTTAGGGATATCCCCAATGCTTCTTAACATTTTGCTCCATTCCTCCTAAAATTGGAAATCATTTTGAGAATTCTAAGACAATAGTACCAAAACAACATTTAAAATGCATTCCGAATTTGTGGCCTTTTCCTTTTTTCACTTTATTCCAAATTCTATTGGTAAAGGTTGAGAGTTCTGGAGTGAAAATGTCTAAATATCATAGTATTATCACATCTGCAAAGTGTTTTCCCTCACTGGTAATCTGAATGTGTAAATGATCCTTTTTTGACATAAGAAACATTATTCAGCGTGGCTCCTAATTACAATAAAGCAGTTACAAACTGTTCTGAATAAAGATGAAAACTTTAGTGGTGGAAGGAAGGACAGAGTTCAGGACTGCCTTTTGAAACTATGGCTTAGTCTGAGTTACTTTAAACTGTTTCAGTATTTGTCACTGCCTACCAGATGGGGTAAGCATTCCTTTTTCATCCTCTCACTGTTTGCTGCTGTGTTATTAATATGCACATGCAAACACATACACATGCACATACACACATACTCATGTGTGCGTGGGGTGTATGTATACATATATACACACACACACATTATATATATATTCTTGTGATTTCTTAAATGTTTATGAAGTCAGAAATGAAAGGTTGATGGAATGCATAATTGATGTAAGTACTTTAATAAAATGTACACCAGTGGATGTAACTTAGACAAGAATCAAGACTCCTTCTGTGTATACTTAACTACTACACAAACACACACACACACACACATACAAATAAATTGCTGCAGGTAACCTCACAGGGCTGGTGAACAGAAATCATAAAATACTTGGAAGGCCACTGAAAGACTACAGCAACAGTCACAAATTTCTACTAATGCTTTATCAAACTCATAAGTACAAAAAGAGCAGAACGTGGTTTTGCCCAACAAACTCACTTCATTAGTGCTATAATATGCATATATATATATATATATATATATATATATATATATATATATATATATATATATATATATGTGTGTGTGTGTGTGTGTGTGTAATCTGAGTTTTATGTGTGTTTGTGAGTTTACATGTGTAGCTTATTTAGTTGATAATAGACACCAAGGTAACTAGACATACATATATAGAATTACATTCTTTGGAATGAAGACCAAGCCCCATCTCAAAGAACTGTGTCTGATTAATTATTTTGCTGTATCTCCATCAGTAGTAGTTCAATTATTTTTTATTTATTTTTATATATTTTTGTTGTAGGTTTATTATCCTAAAATTGCAATTTTCAGGGCAGTTTTGAAATGGCATTCCTACTGCTTGGTGGTACCTTGACAAAGACACCAGGGAAAATTGTCAGCTTTTGTGGGTGATAGCAGTTGAAAGTAATCAGTCTATAAGGCACTGTAGGAGGAAGGAGTGAATTTGGGAGATCACGACTGAAGGGACATACCACTGCCATTTTTTATGCTGATTATTTGTCAACAAATACTGCAAGACCGCAATGATATTCCTGCGAATCAGTTCTGGGATAGAATGTGTAGATGGACATTATGGACCCTATTGTTCTGGTTTTGGGTATTCCTAAACCTCTATTAGTTCCATAGATTTTATAACTCTTGCAGTGAATGACAAGGAATTGGTGACTCTGTTCATATGACAGAAGAAAGAAAATGTCAGACACCATGAGATGTGAGTGGTCAGACAGATAAAATCTTCCATAGATAAACATGTATGTAAACTACTCTGCACATACTGGGTATTAGCCTGTGCAAGTGGTTGATTATCAGAGCAATGCTATACAGCCACTTGTGACAGGTATACATTTGTGTTACAAGTGTTGTAGCTACTGAATATATGGTTGAGGAATATTAATTGAAACTTAAGTGGCAGTGACAGAATCACTGCAGAGATCTGATGCTGCAAAAGCTGTTTGCCTTGGAATTATTTTGATAAGATTTAATTATTTCTGGGTTAAGTAAGTTTATGGGCTTAACTGTGATGAAAGAAAGTGTGAAATATTTCTTTACAATTTTGTTTTTCTGTATTTGTTATTGCTTCTCTAATATGGACTGAAATGTAAAGAGGGAGAGAGACAGAAAGAAGCAAAGAGAGGGAGAGAGAGAGAAGCAAAGAGCGGGAGAGAGAGAGAGAAGCAAAGAGAGAGGGAGAGAGAGAGAGAGAGAGAAACAAAGAGAGGGAGAGAGAGAAGCAAAGAGAGGGGGAGAGAGAGAAGCAAAGAGAGGGAGGGAGAGAGAAGCAAAGAGAGGGAGAGAGAGAGCAGCCAAGAGTGGGAGAGAGAAAGCAGCAAAGAGAGGGAGAGAGAGCAGCAAAAAGAGGGGAGAGAGAGAAGAAGAAAGAGGGAGAGCAAGAGAGAAGCAAAGGGAGGGAGAGCAAGAAAGAGAGAAGCAAAGAGAGGGAGAGAGAGAGAGAAGCAGAGAGAGAGAGAGAAGCAAAGAGATGGAGAGAAAGGGAGAGAGAGGCAAAGAGAAGGAGAGAGAAAGAGAGAGAAGTAAAGAGAGGGAGAGAGAGAGGAGCAAAGAGAGGGAGAGAGAAAGAGAGAGAAGTAAAGAGAGGGAGATAGAGAGAAGCAAAGAGAGTGAAGGAAAGAGATAGAAGCAAAGAGAGTGAAGGAGAGAGAGAGAAGTAAAGAGAGAGAGAGAGAAAAGCAAAGAGATGGAGAGAGAGGGAGGGAGAAGCAAAGAGAGGGAGATAGAGAGAAGCAGAGAGAGAGAGAAGCAAAGAGATGGAGAGAAAGGGAGAGAGAGGCAAAGAGAGAGAGAGAGAGAGAGAGAAGCAAAGATAGAGAGAGAGAGAGAAGCAAAGAGAGTGAAGGAAAGAGATAGAAGCAAAGAGAGTGAAGGAGAGAGAGAGAGAGATGCAAAGAGAGAGAGAGAGAGACAGAAGTAGAGACATGGAGATAGAGAAAAGCAAAGAGATGGAGAGGGAGGGAGAGAGAAGCAAAGAGAGGGAGAAAAAGCGAAGCAAAGGGAGGGATGGATAGGGAGAAGAAAAGGGAGGGAGAGAGAGAAGCAAAGAGAGGGAGACAGCAAAGAGAGGGAGAGAGAGAAGCAGATAGAGGGAGAGAGAGAGAAAAACAAAGAGAGGGAGAGAGAGAGAGAGAGAGAGAGAGAAGCAAAGGGAGGGAGAGTAAGAGAGAGAGAAGCAAAGAGATGAGAGAGAGAGAGAAGCAAAGAGACAGAGAGAGAGAGAAAGAGAGAGAGAGAGAGGCAAACAGATCGAGAGAGAAGCCATGAAAGGGAGGGAGAGAAGCAAAGAGAGTGGGAGAAAAAGAAGCTAGGAGAGAGAGAAGCTAAGAGAGAGAGAAGCAAAGGGAGAGAGAGAGAGAGTGAGAGAGTAGAAAAGAGAAGCAATGGGAGGGAGAGAGCGAGAGAGTAGAAAAGAGAGGGGAAGACAGAGAGAGAGAAGCAAAGAGAGGGAGAGAGAGAAGCAAAAAGAGTGAGAGAGAGACACACACAATGAGAGGGAAAGAGAGAGTGAGAGAAACAAATAAAGGAAGAGTGACAGAAACAAAGAGAGGGAGAGAGAGAGAGAAGCAAAGGGAGGGAGAGCAATAGAGAGAGAGGAGCAAAGAGAGCAAGAGAAAGAGAAGTAAAGTTAGAGAGAGAAGTAGAGAAGCAAAGAGAGGGAAAGAAAGAGAGAAGCAAAGAGAGGGACAGCGAGGGAGAAACAAAGAGAGGGAGAGTGAGAGAGAAGCAAAGCGAGGGAGAGCAAGAGAGAGAAGCAAACAGAGGGAGACAGAGAGAGAAGCTAAGAGAGGGAGAGAGAGAGAGAAGCAAAGAGAAGGAAGAAGACAGAGAGAAGCAAATTGAGAGAGTGAGCCAGAAGCTAAGAGAGAGAGAGAGAGAGAGAGAAGCTAGGAGAGAGAGAAAAGCAAAGAGAGGTAGAGAGTGAGAGAGATGAAAAGAGAGTGGGAGACAGAGAAGCTAAGAGAGAAAAGCAAAGTGAGTGAGAGCGAGAGAAGCAAAGAGCAGAAGAGAGACTAAGACTGAAAGAGAGGGGGAGAGTTAGAGAAGCAAAGAGGGGGAAAAAGAAGCAAAGAGTAGGAGAGAGAAGCAAAGAGAGGGATAGAGAGAGAAGCAAAGAGAGGGAGAGACAGAAAAGCTAAGAGATAGAGAAGCAAAGAGAGGAAGAGAGAGTGAGAGAAGCAAAGAGAGGAAGAGAGACAGAGACTGAATGAGATGAGGAGAGAGGGAAGCAAAGAGGGATAAAAAAAGTAGAGTGAGGGAGAAGCAAAGAGGGAGAGAGAGAAGCAAAGAGAGAAAGAGGGAGAGAAGCAAAGAGAAGGAGAGAGAGAGAAGCAAAGAGGGAGAAAGGGAGAGATAGAAGCAAGGAGAGTGAGAGAAGCAAATGGAGGGAGAGCAAGAGAGAGAGAAGCAAAGAGAGAGAGAGAGAAAAGCAAAAAGAGGGAGAGAAAAGCAAAGGGGACGAGAGCAATAGAGAGAGAGAGAAGCAAAGAGAGAAGCAAAGAGAGGGGGAGAGAGAGAGGCAAAGGGAGGGAGAGCAAGAGAGAGAAAGAAGCAAAGAGAGGGAGAGCAAGAGAAAGAGAAGCAAAAAGAGATAGAGAGATGCAAAGAGAGAGAAGCAAAGAGAGGGAGAGCAAGAGAGAAGCAAAGGGAGGGAGAGCAAGAGAGAGAGAGAGAGAAACTGACATGGAGAGCAACAGAGAGAGAAGCAAAGAGATGGAGATAAAGAGAGAAATAGAGAGAAGCAAAGAGAGGGAGAGAGAGAGAAGCAAAGAGAGGGAGAGAGAGAGAAGCAAAGAGGGAGAGAGAGAAGCAAAGGGAGGGAGAGAGAGAAGCAAAGAAGAGAGGGAAAGAGCGAGAAGCAAAGAAGAGAGGGGAGAGCAAGAAGCAAAGAGAGGGGGAGAGCGAGAAGCAAAGATCGGGGGAGAGCGAGAAGCAAAGGGAGGGAGAGAGAGAGAGATAAGCAAAGAAACAGAGAGAGAGAGAAGCAAAGAAAGGGAAGGAGATCGAAGCAAAGAGAGAGTGAGACAGACGCTAGGAGAGAGAGAGAAGCTAAGAGAGGCAGTGAGCAAGAGAGAAGAAAAGAGAGGGAAGGAGAGAGAGAGCGAGAGAGAGAAGCAAAGAGAATGAGAGACAGCAAAGCTAAGAGAGAGAGAAGCAAAGAAAGTGAGAGGCAGAGAAGCTAAGGGAGAGAGAGAAGCAAAGAGAGTGGAGAGAGAAGCAAAGAGAGAGGCAAAGAGAGTGGGAGAGAGAAGCAAAGAGAGTGGGAGAGAGAAGCAAAGAGAGGGAGAGCGAGAAAGAAGCAAATGGAAGGAGAGCAAGAGAGAGAGAAGCAAAGAGAGGGACAGCAAGAGAGAAAAAAGCAAACAGAGCAAGAGAGAGAAGCAAAAAGAGGGACAGCAAGAGAGAAAAAAGCAAAGAGAGCAAGAGAGAGAGAGAAGCAAAGGGAGAGAGAGAGAGAAGCAAAGAGAGGGGGAGTGAGAGAGAAGCAAAGAGAGGGAATGAGAGAGAAGCAAAGAGAGGGAATGAGAGAAGCAAAGAGAGGGAATGAGAGAGAAGCAAATAGAGGGAATGAGAGAGAGAGAGAGAGAGAAGCAAAGAGAGAGTGAGACAGAAGCTAGGAGAGAGAGAAGCTAAGAGAGAGGGAGAAGCAAACAGAGGGAAAGAGTGAGAGAGAAGAAATGAGAGGGAAGGAGAGAGAGAGAGAGAAGCAAACAGAGGGAGAAACAGAGAAGCTAAGAGAGAGAGAGAATCAAAGAGAGGGAGAGTGATAGAAGCAAATAGAAAGAGAGCAAGAGAGAAGCAAAGACGGAAAGCAAGAGAAGCAAAGAGAGGCAGAGTGAGAGAAGCAAGAGAGGAAGAGAGATAGACTGAGAGTGGGGGAGAGAGAGAGAGAAGCAAAGAGGGAGGAAGAGAAGCAAATAGAAGGAGAGAGAAGCAACGAGAGGTAGAGAGAGGGAAGCAAAGAGAGAGAAAGAGGGAGGGAGAACAGCAAAAAGAAGTAGAAAGAGAAACAAAGAGAGAAGCAAAGAGAGGGAGATAGAAGCAAAGAGAGGGAGAGTGAGAGAAGCAAATGGAGGGAGAGCAAGAGAGAGAAAGAAGCAAAGAGAGGGAGAGCAAGAGAAAGAGAAGTAAAAAGAGAGAGAGAGATAGATGCAAAGAGAGAGAGAGAGAAGCAAAGAGAGTGAGAGAAAAAAAATCAAACAGAGGGAGAGTGAGAGAGAAGCAAAGGGAGGGAAAGCAAGAGAGAGAGACTAAGACAGGGAGAGCGAGAGTAAGAAGCAGAGAGATGGTGAGAGAGAGAGAAGCAAAAAGAGGGGAGAGCAAGAAGCAAAGAGGGGGAGAGAGAGAAGCAAAGGGAGGGAAAGAAAGATACGCAAAGAAAAAGAGAGAGAGAGAGAGAAGCAAAGAAAGGGAAGGAGAGAGAGAGAGAAGCAAATAGAGAGTGAGACAGAAGCTAGGAGAGAGAGGAGTTAAGAGAGAGAGAGAAGCAAAGAGAGGCAGTGAGCAAGAGAGAAGAAAAGAGAGGGAAGGAGAGAGAGAGAGAAGCTAAGAGAGGGAGCGACAGAGAAGCTAAGAGAGAGAGAAGCAAAGTGATGGAGAGGCAAAGTAGCTAAGGGAGAAGCAAAGAAAGTGGAAGAGAGAAGCAAAGAGAGGGAGAGCAAGAAGGAAGCAAAGGGAGTGAGAGCAATAGAGGGAGAGCAAGAAGGAAGCAAAGAGAGGGAGAGCAAGAGAGAGAGAAGCAAAGTGAGGGAGAGCAAGAGAGAGAGAAGCAAAGAGAGCAAGAGAGAGAGAGAGAAGCAAGGAGAGGGAGGGAGAGAGTGAGAGAGAAGCAAAGAGAGGGAATGAGAGAGAAGCAAAGAGAGGGAATGAGAGAGAGAAGCAATGAGAGAGAGTGAGACAGAAACTAGGAGAGCGAGAAGCTGAGAGAGAGAAGCTGAGGGAGAGACTGAGAGAGAAGAAATGAGAGGGAAGGAGAGAGAGAGAGAGAGAGAGAGAGAGAGAGAGAAGCAAACAGAGGGAGGAACGGAGAAGCCAAGAGAGAGAGGAAAAAGAGAAGGGAGAGAGTTCGAGAGAAGCAGAGAGTGTGAGAACAAGAGAAGCAAAAACAGGGAGAGCAAGAGAGAAGTAAAGGGAGGAAGAGCAAGAGAGAGAGAAACAGAGCAAGAGAAAGAAGTAAAGAGAGGGAGAGAGAGAGAAGCAAAGAGAGGGAGAGTGAGAGAGAAGCAAAGAAAGGGAGAGAGAGAGAGAGAGAAGCAAAGAGAGGGAGAGCAAGAGTGAAGGAAAGTGAAAAAAGAGAGAGAAGCAAAGAGAGGGAAGGAGAGAGAGAGGGAGACAGAAGCTAGGAGTGAGAGAAGCTAAGAGAGAGAGTGAGAGAGAGAGAGAATCACAGGGAGGGAGAGCAAGAGAGAGAGAGAAGCAAAGAGAGGGAGAGCAAGAGCGAGAAGTAAAAAGAGATTGCGAGAGAAGCAAAGAGATGGTGAGCGAGAGAAGCAAAGAGATGGAGAAAGAGAGAGAAGCAAAGAGAGGGAGAGAGAGAGAAGCAAAGAGAGGGGGAGAGCAAGAAGCAAAGAGAGGGGGGAGAGAAAGAGGGAGAAGCAAAGGGAGGGAAGGAGAGAGAGAGAGAAGCAAATAGAGAGTGAGACAGAAGCTAGGAGAGAGAGAAGCTAAGAGAGAGAGAGAAGCAAAGAGAGGCAGTGAGCGAGAGAGAAGAAAAAAGAGGGAAGGAGAGAGAGAGAGAGAGAAGCAAAGAGAGGGAGAGACAGAGAAGCTAAGAGAGAGAGAAGCAAAGTGATGCAGAGGCAGAGAAGCTAAGGTAGTAGCAAAGAAAGCGGGAGAGAGAGAAGCAAAGAGAAGGGAGAGAGAGAAGCAAAGAGAAGGAGAGTGAGAAGGAAGCAAAGGGAGGGAGAGCAAGAGAGAGAGAGAAGCAAAGTGAGGGAGAGCAAGAGAGGGAGAGCAAGAGAGAGAGAAGCAAAGTGAGTAAGAGAGAGAGAGAAGCAAAAAAAGGGAGAGTGAGAGATAAGCAAAGAGAGGGAATGAGACAGAGAAGCAATAAGAGAGAGTGAGACAGAAACTAGGAGAGAGAAAAGCTGAGAGAGAGAGAGAGAAGATAACAGAGGGAGAGGGCGAGAGAGAAGAAATGAGAGGGAAGGAGAGAGAGAGAGAGAGAGAGAGAGAGAGAAGCAAACAGAGGGAGAAACAGAGAAGCCAAGAGAGAGAGAAGCAAAGAGAGGGAGAGCGACCAAGAGAAGCAAAGTGAGAATGAGAATGAGAGAAGTAAAAACAGGGAGGAAGAGCAAGAGAGAGAGAAACAGAGCAAGAGAGAGAGAGAAGTAAAGAGAGGGAGAGAGAGAAGCAAAGAGAGGGAGAGCAAGAGTGAAGCAAAGTGAAAGAGAGAGAAGCAAAGATAGGGAAGGAGAGAGAGAGAAGCAAAGAGAGAGAGGGAGACAGAAGCTAGGAGTGAGAGAAGCTGAGAGAGAGAATCACAGGGAGGGAGAGCAAGAGAGAGAGAGAGAAGCAAAGAGAGGGAAAGCAAGAGCGAGAGAAACAAAGAGCAAAAGTGAGAAGTAAAAAGAGATCGAGAGAGAAGCAAAGAGAGCGAGAGCAAGAGAGAAGCAAAGAGAGGGAGAGCGAGAGAGAAGCAAAGAGAGGGAAGGAGAGAGAAGCAAAGAGAGAGAGTGAGACAGAAGCTAAGAGAGAGAAGCAAAGAGAGGGTGAGAGAGTGAGAGAAGCAAATAGAGGAGGAGCAACAGAAGCAAAGAGACAAAGAGAGACAGAGACTGAAAGAGAGGGGAGTAGAGAGAAAAGCAAAGAGGGAGAAAGAGAAGCAAACAGAGGGAGAGAGAAGCAAAGAGAAGGGGAGAAAGAGAAGCAAACAGAGGGAGAGAGAAGCAAAGAGAAGGGGAGAGAGAGAGAGAGGGAGAAGCAAAGAGGCAGAAAGAGGAGCTAGGAGAGGGAGAGGGAGAAGCAAAGAGAAGGAGAGAGAGAAGCAAAGAGAGGGAGAAAATGAGAGAGAGAAAAGAAAAGAGGGAGAGTGAGAGAAGCAAAGGGAGAGAGAGAGAGAGAGAGAGAGAAAGAGAGAAATAAAGAGCGGGAGAACAAGAGAGAGAGAGAGAGAGAGAGAGAGAAGCAAAGAGAGGGAGAGAGAGAAGCAACAAGGGGGAGAGTGAGAGGAAAGTACAGGGAGGAAGAGTGAGGGAGACAGAGAAGCAAAGAGAGGGAGATCAAGGGAGAGAGAAGGAAAGAGAGGGAGAGAGAAGCAAAGAGAAGGGGAGAGAGAGAGGGAGAAGCAAAGAGGCAGAAAGAGGAGCTATGAGAGGGGAAAGGGAAAAGCAAAGAGAAGGAGAGAGAGAAGCAAAGAGAGGAGAGAACAAAGAGGAGCAAAAGAGAGAGAGAAAGAGAGAGGAGAGAGGAGGGAGAGAGAGAGAGGAGAAGGAGAGAGAGAGAGAGAGAGAAGCAGAGGAGGAGGAGGGAGAGAGAGAGAGAGAGAAGGAAAGAGAGGGAGAGAGAGAAGCAAAGAGAGGGAGAGAGAGAGAGAGAGGCAAAGAGAGAGCTAAGGGGGAGAGAAGGAAAGAGAGGGAGAGAGAGAAACAAAGAGGGAGAGAGAGAGAAGCAAAGAGAGGGAGAGAAAGAGAGAGAGAGAATCAAAGAGAAAGAGAGTAGCAAAGAGAGGGAGAGAGAGAGAGAGAGTGTGAGAGAGAGCAAAGAGAGGGGGAGAGAGAGGAGAACGGAGGAGAGAGAGGGAGAGAGAGAAGAGGAGAGAGAAGCAAAAGAGAGGGGAGAGAGAGAGTAAGAGAGAAGAAAAGAGAGAGAAAGGGAGAGAGAAGCAAAGGGAGGGATAGAGAGAAGCAAAGAGAGGGAGGGAGAGAAGCAAAGGGGGGATAGAGAGAAGCAAAGAGAGGAGGGAGAGAGAGAGTGAGGAGGGAGGGAGAAGCAAAGAGGGAGGGAGAGAGAAAGAAAGAGAAACAAAGAGAGGGGGAGAGAGAGAGAGAGAGAAGCAAAGAGAGAGGGAGAGAGAAATAAGCAGAGAAGCAAAGAGGGAGGGAGAGAGAAGCAAAGGCAGGGGAAGAAAGAGAGAAGGAAAGAGGGAGAGAGAGAGAGAGAAGCAAAGAGAGGGAGAGAGAGAAAAGTAAAGAGAGGGAGAGAGAGAAAGAGAAGCAAAGAGAGGGAAAGAGAGAGAGAAGCAAAGAGAGGAAAAGAGAGAAAGAGAATCAGAGGGAAAGAGAGAGAGAAGCAAAGAAGGAGAGAGAGAGAAGCAAAGATATGGAGAAAGAGAAGCAAAGGGAAAGAGAGAGGGAAGCAAAGAGGGATAGTGAGAGAAGAAAAGGGAGGGAGAGCAAGAGAGAGAGAAGCAAAGAGAGGGAGAGAGAAAAACAAAGAGATCGAGAGAGAAGCAAAGAGAGGGAGAGAGGGAGAGAAGCAAAGGGAGGTAGAGCAAGAGAGAGAGAAACAAAGAGAGGGAGAGCAAGAGAGAGAAGCAAAGAGAGAGAGAGCAAGAGAAGCAATGAGAAAGAGAGAGAGAAAGAGGGAGAGAGAAGCAAAGAGAGGGAGAAAGTGAGAGAAGGAGAGCGAAAGGGAGAGAGAAGCAAATGGACTGAGATAGACAGGGAGAGAGAGGGAGAGAGAGGGAGAGAGAGAGAGAGAAGCAAAGAGAGAGAAGCAAAGAGAGGGAGGGAGAGAGAGAAGCTAAGAGAGGGTGGAAGAGAGAGAGAGAGAAGCTAAAAGAGGGAGGGAGAGAGAGAAGCAAAGAGAGGGAGGGTGAGAGAGAGAGAGAGAAAACCAAAGAGGGAAGGAGAGAGAGAGAGAGAGAGAGACAAAGAGAGAGGGGAAGAGAGAGAGAGAAATAAGCAAAGAGAGGGAGAGAGAGATAGAGAAGGAAAGAGGGGAGAAAGAGAGAGAGAAGCAAAGAGAGGAGAGAGAAGCAAAGAGAGGGAGAGAGAAGAAAAGCGAGGGAGAGATTGAGAGAAGCTAAGAAAGGGAGAGAGAGAAGCAAAGAGAGGGAGAGATTGAGAGAAGCTAAGAGAGGGAGAGAGAGAGAAAGAGAAGCAAAGAGAGGGAAAGAGAAAGAGAGAGAGAGAAGCAAAGAGAGGAAAAGAGAGAAAGAGAATCAAAGAGGGAGAGGGAGAGAGAGAGAGAGCAAAGAGGGAGAGAGCGAGAGAAGCAAAGAGAGGGAAAGCAAGAGAAGCAGAGAGAGGGAGAGTGAGAGAGAAGCAAAGGTAGGAAGAGCTACAGAGAGACAGAAGCAAAGAGAGGAAAGCAAGAGAGAGAGAGAGAGAGAAACAAAGAGAGCAAGAGAGAGGGGAAGTAAAGAGAGGGAGATTGGGGAAGTAAAGAGAGGGAGATTGAGAGAAGTAAAGAGAGGGAGAGCAAGAGAGAAGAAAGAGAGCAAGAGACAGTAGTAAAGAGAGGAAGAGAGAAAGAAGCAAAGAGAGGGAAAGCAAGAGAGAAGCAAAAAGAGGGAAGGAGAGAGAGAAGCAAAGAGAGGGAAGGATAGAAAGAGAAGCAAAGATTTGGAGAGTGAGAGAAGCCAGGAGAGGGAGACCATAAGAAGCAAAGAAAGGGAGAGTTACAGAAGCAAAGAGAAGAAGAGAGACAGAAACTGAAAGAGAGGGGGAGAGAAAGAGAAGCAAAGAGAGGAAGAGAAAAGCAAAGATGGAGAGAGGGAAGTAAAGAGAGAGAAGCATAGAGAGGGAGAAAAAGAGAGTGATAGTGAGGGAAGTAAAGGGAGGGAGAGCAGGAGAGAGAGACAAGCAAAGAGAGTGTGAGCAAGCGAGAGAGAAAAAAGAGAGGGAGAGAGAGAAGCAAAGAGAGAGAGAGAGAGAAGCAAAGAGAGGGAGATAGCGAGAAGCAAAGAAAGAGAGAAGGAGAGAGATAGAGAGAGAAACAGAGAGGGAGAGCGTGAGAAAGAAGCAAAGAGAATGAGAGAGTGAGAGAGAAGCAAAGAGAGAGAGAGAGAGAGAAGCTAAGAGAAGGAGAGAGAGAAAGAAAAGCAACAAGAGGGAAAGAGAGAGAGAAGCAAAGAGAGGAAATGAGAGAAAGAGAATCAAAGAGGGATAGAGAGAGAGAAGCAAAGAGGGAGAGAGAGAGAAGCAAAGAGAGGGAGAGAGGTAGAAGCTAAGAGAGGGAGGGAGAGAGAGAGAAGCAAAGAGAGGGAGAGAGCGAGAGAGAGAAACAGAGGGAGAGAGAGATAGAAGCAAAGAGGAAGGGAGAGAAAGAGAACCAAAGAGAGGGGGAGAGAGGGAGAAAGAAGCAAAGAGGGAGAGGGAGAGAGAGAGAGAGAGAGAGAGAGAAGCATAGAGAGGGAGAGAGAGAAGCAAAGAGAGGGAGAGCAAGAGAGAAGCAAAGGGAGGGAGAGCAAGAGAGAAAAAGAAGCAAAGAGAGGGAGAGTAAGAGAGAGAGAAAAGGGAAGAGAGGGAGGGAGAGAGAAAGAAACAAAGAGAGGAAGAGAGAGAGAAGCAAAGAGAGAGAGAGAGAAGCAAAGAGATGGAGAGAGAGTGAGAGAGTAGCAAAGAGAAGTAGAGAGTGAGAGAGAAGCAAATAGAGGGAAAAAGAGAGGGAGAGAGAGAAGCAAAGAGAGGGTAGAGAGATAGAAGCAAAGAGATGGGGAGAAAGTGAAGCAAAGTGGGGAAAGATAGATATAGAAGCAAAGAGAGGGAGAGAGAACAAGAGAAGCAAAGAGAGGGGGAGCTAAGAGATTTATCACCCAGAGACTCCCTATGCTGTGGAACAAAATCCTGGTACATGTGAGGCAGAGCACCTCGCTGGCTTTGTTCAAGAGAAATCTTGACCAATGGATGGGAGATCACAGATATACCCCAGGGATTATCTCAGTGTCACTGCTTGACAGAGGCACAGCAAAATAATGGGCATAATATCCTCCAAACTAAAGGGGTGGCAAAAGCCACAAAGCTCTGGGCTAGGCTTATAAATGCCCTTGGGCAGATAGCCTAGTATGAACCTATGACCCTATGAGAGACAGAAGCAAAAAGACGAAGAGAGAGAGAAGCTAAGAGAGTGAGAGAGAAAGAGAAGCAAAGAGAGGGAAAGAGAGAGAAGCAAAGAGAGGAAATGAGAGAGAGAATCAAAGAGAGAGAGAGAGAGAGAGAGAAACAAAGAGGGAGAGAGTGAGGGAGAGAGAAGCAAAGAGAGAGAGAGAGAAGCAAAGAGAGAGAGAGAGAGAGAGAAGCAAATAGAGGGAGAGAGAGAGAAGCAAAGAGAGGGAGAGCGTGAGAGAAGCAAAGAGAGGAGGAGAAACAGAAGCAAAGAGAGGAAGAGAGACATAGACTGAAAGAGAGGGGAATAGAGAAATAAGCAAACAGAGGGAGAGGGAAGCAAAGAGAAGGGGAGAGGGAGAAGCAAAGAGGGAGAAAGAGGAGCTATGATAGGGAGAGGGAGAAGCAAAGAGAAGGAGAGAGAGAAGCAAAGAGAGGGAGAACATGAGAGAGAGAGAAGAAAAGAGAGGGAGAGTGAGAGAAGCAAATGGAGGGAGAGCAAGAGAGAGAGAGAGAGAAACAAAGAGTGGGAGAACAAGAGAGAGGGAGAGAGAGAGAGAGAAGCAGAGAGAGAGGAGCAAAGAGAGGGACAGAGAGAAGCAATGAGAGGGAGAGTGAGAAAAGTAAAGGGAGGAAGAGTGAGAGAGAGAGAGAGAAGCAAAGAGAGGGAGAGCAAGGGAGAGAGAAGGAAAGATAGGGAGAGAGAGAGAAGCAAAGAGAGCATTAAGCAAAGAGAGGGTGGGAGAGAGGGAGAAGCAAAGAGAAGGAGACAGAGCAAGCGAGAAGCAAAGAGAAGGGGAGAGTGAGAGAGAAGCAAAGAAAGGGAGAGAGAGAAGCAAAGAGAGGGAGATAGAGAGAAGTGAAGAGAGGGGGAGAGAGACAGAGAGAGAAGCAAAGTGAGGGAGAGATAGAGAGAGAGAAGCAAAGAGACGAAGAGAGAGCAAGAGAAGTAAAGAGAGGGAGAGAGATAGAGAATCAAAGAGAAAGAGAGTAGCAAAGAGAGGGAGAGAGAAAGTGAAGCAAAGAGAGGGGGAGAGAGAAGGAACGTGAGGGAGAAGCAAAGATAGGGAGAGAGAAAGAGGAAGAGAAGCAAAGAGAGGGAGAGAGAGGAAGAGATAAGCAAAGAGAGGGAGAAAGAGATAGAGGAAGAGAGAAGAAAAGAGAGAGAGAAAGGGAGAAGGAAGCAAAGGGAGCGAGATAGAGAGGGAGAGAAAGGGAGAGAGAGAGAAGCAAAGAGAGGGAGGGATAGAGAGAAGCAAAGAGAGGGAGGGAGAGAGAGAGAGAGAAAGAAAGAAGCAAAGAGAGGGGGGGAGAGAGAAGCAAAGAGGGAGGGAAAGAGAAAGAAGCAAAGAGAAGCAAAGAGGGAGGGAGAGAGAGAGAAGCAAAGGCAGGGGAAGAAATAGAGAAGGAAAGAAGGGGAGAGAGAGAGAGAGAGAGAGAAGCAAAGAGAGGGAGAGCAAGAGAGAGAGAGAAGCAAAGAGAGGGAGAGAGAGAGAAGCAAAGAGATGGGGAGAGAGCGAGAGAAGCAACGTGAGAGAGAGAGAGAAGCAATGTGAGGGAGAGAGATAGAGCAAAGAAAAGGAGAGAGAAAGAGGGAGAGAGAAGCAAAGAGAGGGAGAAAGAGAGAGAGGGAGTGAGAAATGGAGAGAGAAGCCAATGGAGCGAGATAGAGAGGGAGGGAGAGAGAGAGAAAAGCAAAGAGAGAGAAGCAAAGAGATAATTTTTTTAATGTATGTTAACTGGAGGAATCCTGGATCATATATTTTTAATGTGGAACAAAATTAAAAATGTCTGGAAATTGATGAAGAATTAGGCAAACAAGAAAAGGTAAAAGTTTTGAAGATGTAACTCGTGATATTTTTTCACATGGTTTACATAAAGAGAGAGGGGTTTTGTTTGAATGGTCAGATATGGGCTTCCATTATTTTTATGTCTCCCAATTCCCAATTAAAACAAATTTGGGTCATCAATAAATTGCTTATTTTGTACTTTTCCTTTATATTTATCTGAACAAAACCACAAAAGCGGACAGTGTAGCAACCAAAATAACAGAAAACAACAGTTCCACTGTACGCGAATACTCCTCTGTGTCTTGGGAATTCCACTCGATACTATAAATTTATCTCACCAGATATTATAACGACAGAAAAGTTAAAATAATTTATTAAATCCAAATCACAGGAACAGGTTAAGCGCTTTCACTTGTGTAAATACAAGCTTCATCAGAACACCTTAAATGATTCGTGAACTCATTAAATAACTTTTTTTAACCTGTTCCTGTGATTTGGATTTAATAAATTATTTTATTATTTTAAGCTTTTTCTGTCGTTTACAATATCTTTGGTGGGATCGTGATTTTATAGTATCGAGTGGAATTCCCAAGACACAGAGGAGTATTCTCGTACAGTGGAACTATTGTTTTCTGTTATTTTTATATTTATCTGCATATGTTCCAATTTTTTTATGCCTGCACTGATATTTTTAGTTTATTATCTGCAGCAGTGTATGATAAATCCTGATCTGTTCTGATACTGTACTTTGCTTTTATCACGTCTATCTTTCTGAGTATTTTTGTTGATACATTCCCTCTTCAATAGTCTTCTAAGAGTCACAGTTGTCTTAATTGCCTTTTGGTTTTCTCTATTTGATACTTCCATAATGACATTCAGTTTCTCCTCTTCCTTGCCCTTACAACCCTGTGTTTTTTGAGGCAATACTTTATCTGTTTTTAATTTAGCTGCAGAGTAATATATCCTGTTTACTTCTGTTATATCACATGCATCTCTATGAACAATCCTAATTACCGTGTTCAATTGTTTTATCAAACTTTTAACTTTTGGGGTTTTAGTGACTTTCTGTAGTCTACTTCTTTCGTTGATCTTAATAAGTCTGTCCATCTCTATTAGATCAAGCAACTCTTCTCTTCTCTTAGATCATGTTCTTCTAAACTGAGAGCACATTCTTTTTTCTCCATTTCCTGCTGGCATTCTATAGAAAGTTCCAGAGCATCTTAATGTGTCATATTATCTTCAGTTTCATCCTTTGTCATCTGTTGCTCTTTCATGTGGGAAGTCACTGTCCTATCACTCCACATCAACTGCATCAGAGATGCTACGGTTTACTGTTCCTTCCCTCACTGTTCACCTCCAACTGAACATTTTTACTGGTTTCATGTGGAAGGCTCCAAAGTATCTTCATATGGCAACTGATCAGATGTTTCCCGCTTCACTGGTGTTGCTTCTCCAGTCAGGATAAAATAGACAAGCTTTTATGGGCTTTGTTCAAGCAGCTTTATTATGTACAAACACATCAGGATTGAGGCTTAATAACTTTAACTTAGATAAACTTATAAACAAACTAGCTATAACATACATGCTCACTCTCTGGCTGCACTCTCAAAATGGCACTGAAACTAGCATGTGTTTGCCATTTATATGAATGTGCTAACCTTAAAATGCTTCTTAAAGATACAACACACACGCGCGCATGCACACACAAACACACACACACACACACACACACACACACACACACACACACACACACACACACACACACACACACACACACACACACACACTATTTTACAACTGTTTTCTCTTTAATTTGAGGATCCGTTCCTCTATCCTGCTGTGATGTTAACAGAGTAAGATTTTCTACACTAAATCCTTCCCTTCACATGTAATCCATAACCTCAGATTCTACTTCTTTAACTTCTCCATTATTAATCCTCTTTTCTACTTTTCCTCTTAGTTTTCTTATTTTTTTTATTGTCTGTCTGTATGCCTTTGTCTATATTTCTCTTCAAATATCTCTGGTGCTGCTCTTTTTGTACTGATTAGTTTTGTTTTCTCCTTTGCATAAATATTGCACCATATTAAATATTTTTCTCTACCGTGTCCATATTTCTTGGTCAGATGTCTCCTGCTCCTTCTGTTTTTTCTTACTTGGGGGAATTGTTGTGCCATCATGCTGTCATATTAACCTGTTTTAGACTGTACACTAAATCCTTCACTTTGCAGATATTCCATAACTTTAACTTTTATTTTTTAAGTTCTATTTTACTAACCTTCTATTCTACGTTCCCTCTATTTTTTTTGTATTGTGGAATTTTCTGTATCTGGATGCCTTTGCCTGTATTTCTCCTTGAATATATTTGGGGATGCCTTTTTTTGTATTGATTAATTTGACTTTCGCCTTTGCATAAATATTGCACCATATCAGATCATTCTTTCTTTCTCATGTCCATATTTCATATTTATACCTTTCAAAACTCTCGCTCTCTAGATTTTGTTCTTTGTTTTCACAATTCCTTAGTAGTCACTTCTTTTTCCAAATGGCTCAATGTTTCTTGGTCAAAGTTTTTCATAAATCTGTTGTAGTAATGGCCACACATTTTTATTTGAAGCTTCTGACAGTTTTTCTTCTGGAAGTATTTTACTTTCCTCTAATTTCTCTCTTAATATTTTTGTATATCTTCTGTCTGAAAATTCTGGGCTTCTTGCACAATAGTAACAATACACAATTTCTTTTTTATGCTCAATAATCCACTCTATCATCTTAATGGCTCTTTTTTGGTTTTTGTGATTTTTGTGGACTACTACTTCTTCTGTAACAAGGAGGTCATCCTCCTACTGGGCCTGGTCTAGCCCCATTGAAGGAATGCTTCAATGTCTTGAGGATTCTACAGTGTCATTTATTTCTGGTCATGGCATCAGTGTGCCTGCCAGGATTGGACAATTTTTTTATCCTGAGTCTTGTGCATCCAGCTATATTTTTTATTTTCTTCACCTACTTATGTCCATGATATATGCATTACAAAAGGGTCTATATTAAATCACCGAATGCTTAAAAAAGTGAATGGTGATTGATCGACCCTATGTAAGCGAAAGCTTACAATGTCGAAGTGTCAGAAGAGCGATTTTTTCCCAAGGGAAAAAATTCACTGTTCCAACAAAAAAAAAAATGAATTTAAACATTACATTAAGTGGGGGGCCTTGCCCCCCACACCCCTCCTACTTAAATATACCAACTCTGAGACTGCACTACAGTGTCAAAAATGGCAAAGTACCGAAGCGGCCAAGCAAATTCTTTCCCAGGGAAAGAATTCGCTTAACAGCTTAACAGCTGATTCGATATTTTTCCTTTTCTGCCTTTTAAGTTCGACCAAGACGCATTCAACAGAATGCATCTTCAGTATTCTAATATAGACTCTATATAAAATACAGTCTATATATCAGTGTCACCTTGGTGGGATTTTGTGAAAAACAGGGTCCATCTCATGAAGATACTTAGCAAGACTTGAGGATGAATTCAGTTCCAGCAATACTACTCTCCTTTGCTTGCTGACTTATCTCTCCATTTGGACCCCTAGAAATTTTAGATCATTTTAGAATTTAAATCATTAATTTTTTTTCTGTATACATCAGCATTTGTCATTAACATTACTATGACTATTACTTGAGAAATCTGTAAGTTGTTATGGAATCTTAGTAACACACGCCAGGCTGTACATTGTACACAAGGTATACTCTTCTCCCAAAGTTTTCCATCATGACTTTTTTGTGCATTCATGTGACGCTGGCCATTAATTCCAGCCAAATGACTGACTGGATAGTCATCAAGTTGTAGGCACCTCACACAGTGTTGAACTAGGCAACTGCTGTGATGATGCCTGCCATCCAGTTGGGAATGTAAATCAAAATTTTCTGAATAGTAGCTTTTGTTGCATGGATCAATGATATGTAATACTTTAGACAAATCATCCACTTTCTTTAATATTCTGAAGAGAAGAAATAAGTGCATAAGTTGCATAGATCTGAGGCAACAATTTTTCATAACATAAAGCCTTGTAATATAGATCAGGATGTCATATATAAAATTATAGTTTCTGTTATTTAAAGATCAGACAAATACTTACAAAAACATTAAGCATGATTGTATTTGTAATGACTATACAGAATGGAATCTATATTTCTTTTTTTTTTTTTTGTAACAATTAGGTGTGGTTGTATATTACTGAATTTCTCAGTTTACTACAATCAAGAGTCAAAATGCTCTATTCATCACATGGCTAATTAAAAATCTGTGAAAAATTTATTTGGTATAAGGTTTGGTAACAAACCAATTTGCCCAGGGACATCTTCAGATGGAGGTCAAGTTTGAAGTAGTGTTTGGAATTAAGAGGGTAGGGGAAGAAAGCTAGTTGGGGAGAAGAAAAGGTTAAATGGGGAAGTAGGATGATTGGGAGGTAATGAGGTAAGAGTAGGGAAGGAATTAATGTGGTTTAACAGAGTATAACTGGGTAGGGAGTCACATTTTGGCATGAACTTGCTATCCACCCTCCCTGCCTGTTTTTTAGAACATTAGGACTGTAGTGTTGTTTTAAGTTTGGGAGGTGGAGAAGAGGGACAGGCTTGTCCCTCTTCTGTTCTCCCTCTGGTGTTGGATGTTCATTTCAGTTAGTTGGGAAATGGAAATGAGCATTTGGATGCTGCTTGATAAGTAAAAGTAAATGAGTAGACGTAAGAATGCTGCTTATTTGGATGGATGGTTAATTCAATAAGTGGAAAAGGCAAGTGAACGCTTAGATGCTGCTTGATAAGTAAAATAAGTGAGTGGGGGTAAGGACGCTGATTACTTGGTCAGGGTGAGTGGGGTCATGTTGCCCTAGTTAACAGATATATGAAGGTTTATGCTGCATTTAATAAATTAAAATATGAGTTGGTCAAAGTTATGTTTATGGAATTTTAATAAAGGTCATCAAATGTCATTTGATGTGATGTGCCTTTATTAAGGGGGACCTGGACAAATGGTTTTGGGAAGGAATACTTTTAAATTCTTATGCAATTATGGGAAAATAGCTATATATATATATATATATATATATATCTATATATATATATATATATATATATATATATATATATATATATATATATGTATATATATATATATATATATATATATATATATATATATATTATATATGTTGTATGTATTATATATATATATATATATATATATATATATATATATGTATGTATGTATATGTATATATATATTTATATTATTTATATATATATTTTCTATTTCCTATACTTGAAAAACTAAACTGTCAAAATGCAAAACATCGAGACCGAATCACCAAACTGTTAAAATCTCAAAAGTTTAAATTATCACAATTAAAAATATGTTTTCATACTTCTGTAAATATGTCAATAAACACGCACTCAGACAGAAATGTCCTGCTGTTATGTAAAAGCGCATCTCTGTCTAACAAATGTTTAAACAATACATGCCTAAGTTGTACAGTTTACAAGATATGACAATATATGATGTAATAGTTATGGAAAGACTATGAATGCACTGACTATTGCAACTGGATAAAGAATGCCTTGTACTGATAGCATTGATATCTGTAGAGTTTTAATAGCCTTTACCATTCATAAACTATTTTCATGTGATTATTTCATATTTTAATGTTAATTTTTCTGAAAAAACCTTGAATACAGGAAGTATAGGCTGGTAGTGGTGCGACATGCCACGCCACATAGTTGTTAATGAGCTACTTCTGATGCTTCAAGTGAAATGTATGCTTCAGAATGATTAAAAGGCAACTTCAAAATAAGAATGGTAAAAACAAACTGATACACGAGGCATACTGTTAGCTAGCTGCAGGGCTTTCCTGAAAGGTGTACAGTGATGCTTGTTCCTTGATGAATCAAAAGATTTTATTTTGCAGTTTTTCTTGTTTATTGCTGCTGCAGCCATACGCTGAACAGACATTCCCATTTTGAATTTATAAACAATATTTTGCACTGAGGTGTTTCTGGTGATGCTACTCTCCAGCTATAATCTTCCTTCATTTTTTATTTATAAAATAAAAATAATTATCACAAATAAGAAAGGCATTAAATACAATTAAATCCATTTCATGGTGCTGCTGGGTGAGTCGGAAACTGAAAAATTGTTACCCTCTATGGTTTTAAAATCTTTCATTAAGATATCATCAGTCTGCTTTGCAGTGTTTAGCTATGTCTTTTTCCAGGTGTGACCCTTCTTACACAAAAAGCAATGCTGAAACATTAAAACATTTTCTGGCTTCTATGCAATTATCTGCACCTTAGTACAATTCATGTAAAGGAATTATTTAGAGTCTCAATGTAAAATTAAGAGATTCCGAAATGGCTACCTAAGATCTGACTTTGAGTCAAGGAATTGGAGCCCCAGACTGAAAATTTGCTTACAGAAAGATCCAAAATTGTGGAAAAATTGTATAACTTCACAATCTGGTAGAAGGAATAGTACACAATTATTCAAGCTGACTGGTAAGGTTGGGACTTTTTGTTAAATTAATTTAGAAATCCATGCCAAAATTCTTTAGAATGTTTTCTTATGAATTACATCCATTAAAAGAGGCACTCATTCTTTATATACTTCACTGCAATGTGTAAATAATAGACTTATAGCTGTAATAATTACATTTCATTTACTACTCCAGAAGTAACAGGTATGTATACAGTCCTGGAGGCAAACACAGGTGGACTGAATAGCATACTTGCACCATACGTTACTCTGCAAAGTTATCAAACAATATAAGGAATTTAACTCACTTAGGTTATTAGGTGAGTCATCAACATTCCTTTAATCACAATGGGATTAAGTTACTTCTTTCACTAGATTTCTGATTCCGACAAATACAATCTAGTTTCTGAGAGAGACTGCAGAACATTATGGGTAGGAAAGCTCCCCTTTCCCCATGTTTGGGTATCTCAAAGTTAGTATATTTAGAAATCTGTATGTGGGGTGTGGGTGGGGGCTCAAAAAGCTTGATTTCTGTTTCTGTATTGAAAGTTTCTGTTGTCTGTCTTTTTTAACATTTCCTGTATTCCACCTGCGGACTTTACAGCAGTCATTCTTGCTCAGCAGTATATAGGAAAGAAGTCATAAAAGTCAAAGCGATCCTATCTGATCACTTTTCACTATGTATGGACCTAAGACTAAATTGTGAGATTCCAAGTGAATTTTGGTGCTTTTGTGATCTTTTTTTGATGACAGAATATCAGGAGATCTATACAAGGCAGGACAGAACTGAACACAAAAATAACCCACTTCAAAGTATGCATCACATGTTCTCAGCATATTTAAGCTGAATGAAGCTTCAACTTGCAAGTAAATTGGTACATATTTTAGAGTGAATATCTAACCCACAACAGGAATGCATTCAGGTTTTGTTCTATAGCAAAGACAAAAGGTCCAGTCAGGTGCACTTTTTTTAACTAAACTTTGTGATACAAGTCAAGATTGTCCTTAGGATTCAGTAAAATGCTTATCACACATGCTTATCGCCCAATATTGGTTTGTCAGTGAGAAAATGGTCACGATGAGAAAGACCTCATTTTGGGCTCATACTACGTCTCTGAATTGAACAGTAGTGCTTTTGGTCCTGACTGCACTACTGGTCTCCCTAGTGGTCCATGCATCACATTTGTAAAGACACCCCCCTTTCACATACTCCCACAAATGTGAATACACATGCATGCTTGCGCTCGCGCACACACACACACACACACACACACACACACACACACACACACACACAAACACACTCTCTCTCTCTCACAGACATTCACACAAACACACACTCACATCCACTCATCAACAAACAAGACTCCTTTACTTAATCACACTTACTGAAATAGACACACACACACACACACACACACACACACACACACACACACACACACACACACACACACACAAACACACACACACGAAGAGTAGCCAGGCAGACACACAGGTACACATGCACACACACGCACACACACACACACACACACACACACACACACACACACACACACACACATTGAACATCCAGCAGAAATACACATACATGCACACACACACGAGGTAGGTAACCAGACACACACACACACACACACACACACACACACACACACACACACACACACACACACACACACACACACACACACACACACACACACTCTCTCCCCCTTTCATGTATTTGCTGAACTTACCTGTAATGAGTACAGTGAATGGTTGATTGCTCTGTTTTTATGGTAGTCACTTTATCCTCCTAAAGTATAATTTTATCTAGTGAAGAGCCTGAAACATTTCCTAGGTAGAGCACATGGCTTATTAAGATGAGCACTGCAGATGTTCATGAAGAAATGATTATTTTATACTTGTTGTGACATAGGAATCGCACCGAGGAGCATATTTTCAGTAAATCTTGAGTACTTCAAAGAGGCTTTGTGCAACATTTGATGTAATTGCAAATATAGTATGTTGCTGTTGACATCATGCAATTATCTGGGTGGCCTTTAATTGGGATCAGATTGCCTGTATAAAATATGTCATTTGTGAATGGGATTTTCCCACAGCAGTGAGGTGATGTATGGCAATGCAAGGAGGAATGATGTCAGGAATGACGCCAATACTTTTGTCAGTACTTTCTCTGGGGGAATAGAGGAGGATTTCAGTGTTTACCTGGTTGAGTCTGTTTGATTGTGCAAGGTGCCCCCCATTCTTTCATGCAAACACTCTATTTAGAAATAAAATAATATTTCAATATCTTAAACAATGAGGAACTATTTCTATCACAAGGACTGCAGCTACAGAAATTCAGAAACTTTGATAGCAAGGCATACGTGTCTGGTGGTGATTGGTAAAGTAGCTTGGATTTTTTTATCTGTAATTACTCTCTTAAAGAGAAAGAGAGTCTTGTCTTATAACAGAATCCCTGCACTTTGCAGTCAGATATGCTAAATATGAATCAGAGCAACAATATTTTCACTATCACTGACCCTTTGCTCTGCAGTTAGTTCTGCCCCAAAAATAACTTCAAATTTTCTTGACTTATCACCACAGTATTCAGGATGGAATTCAAAACAGTGGCTTAAAATTCTCATAAATTTATTTTATTTTATTTTATATTTGTTGACCGGGCTAGTCTAACTGGATATATGTCCATTTTCAGTAGAGGCCTGGGGAGAAAAGCTCCACTACAGCAATTATACAAGTGAAAGAAAGTGACATAAAAGAATAATATTTAAAAACTAGTACATCATAGTTACCACTTTAAGTAGATAACCAATAGGAAACAGAGCGACTTGAAAAAGGAAGTACATGTATGTAACGTATGAGAAACTTAGACAACAGTAGAAAGAAGGAAACATTTATACATGTAAAAATTGATCATATTAGAAAAACAAAATTTTAAAAATATAATGAAAAAATAATGAAAACATTCTTTTTTTTTAATCAGAGAATGAATGTTATGGCCATGTGAAGGTGGTGAGTAAGAGAAGGAAATATCAGTCAGGATTAATACATGGGCGTAGCCATTGTGAAGTAAGAAAGTTTCTAAGTTGCTTCTTAAAAAGAGGTGTGGATGTTAGGGATGTTAGCTTAATAGGAAGCTTGTTCCAAGAGTTTCCAATGGTATTAGCAAATAGACAGTCTCCAGATTTGTTATTAGGTTTAAGGGTGGCTACTAGTACCTTATTAGTTGAGCGTAGGGTTGACAGACTTTTGTATGGGTTAATGCGGCTACAGAGGATGGGAGTATTTGTAAGATGATGCAGGATCTTTCTGAGTTATAGTTAGTTGTTGAAAAAGAAGTTAGTTTTGCAGTTCCAACCATCCTAACTTTTTCAGATTTTGTCAATGGTGGGTCCGGAATGGGGAACCAGTAGCAAATCTGGCAATGTTATTATAAGCGGTGGCCAGCTTATTTAGATTATTTTTGGATAGGTTAGTGTAAATTGGTGATGCATAGAGAAGGGTTGAAATTAGGTGTGTTTGGGTGATAGTAATCCTGGCAGAAGGTGTAAGGAAGGTTTTAAGCCTATAAAGGAAACCAAGTTTCCTATTGACTGATTTAATGGTTAAGTTTATATGAGTGTCAAAACTAAGATTGTTATCGATTGTAACACCTAAAAGTTTAGTTGTTGTTTCAGGTACTATTTCAGTGCCATTATTTGATACTACTGAGAAATTGATGGGGGGAGACTTTAGGGTGGGGGTAAATAATAGGAGTTTTGTTTTTTTAGGGTTTAGTAGGAGACAGTGTTTGAAGAACCAGTTTTCCACTTTGGTAAATGCTTTTTGGGTGCTTGACTGCAGTTCAGCTTGAGATGCTGCAGCACAGATTAATGTAGAGTCATCGGCATATTGTATGCAGGTGGTTTCAGGAAGGGATGTTTTCAGGTCATTGATGAAAATGGAAAAAAGGAGGGGTCCCAGAATAGAGCCTTGTGGGACTCCTAGGGAGATAGGGAGCTGGGTCGATAGGTTATTTTTCCAGAGGACTGCTTGTTGTCTGTTTTCTAGGTAGGACTTAAACCATTTGATTGTCTGAGTGTCTATTGAAAGTGTTGTAAGTGTCTCTAACATTAGGTGATGATTCACCATGTCAAAGGCTTTGGAGAGGTCTAAAAAGAGAGCTGAGGAGAGTAGGGTGTTATTACGATTTTTATTAATACAGTCTGAAAAGGATAGGAGTGCGGTTGTGGTGCTATGAAATGGCCTGAATCCATGCTGGCAGTCTGTTAATAGATTATTTTGAAGGAGATGATCAAGTAGTTGCCGATGAATACATCTTTCCATGATTTTTGCTAATGGAGACAGTAGAGCTATGGGACGGAAGTTAGAAATTTCAGTTGAGTTGCCTCCCTTATGTAGTGGGATAATATGTGAGACTTTCCAGAGAGATGGGATAGAACCTTCTGTGATGGTTCTGTTTATTAATATGGAGATAGGGTAAGCAATTACATCAGCTGCAATTTGCAGAGGCTGCAGTTGTAAGGCAGGAGGTTTATTGGTTAGAGAGCATGTGTTAGAGATGCAGGTAGGAGATAAGGTATTTGATAAGGCTTGGACTGTTTCAGAGAAAAAAATTGTTAAAGTATTGGCAATTTGGCTGGGAGAGGTCTAAGTCAAATTAGATGGAGTAGGAGTTTTGGAGCGACCTGGATGGAGTAGGCTATTTATGCCAGTCCAGAATTTTTGTGGGTTTAGATGTTGGGCTTGCTGGATTTTCAGGTAATAGTTTTTTTATCTTGGAGTATTAATTTTTTGTAGCATTTCTCAGCTGTCTAAAGGTATCCTGATCTTCTGAGTTTTTAGTATTTTTCCATTTGGACCAGATTCTATTTCTCTGAAGCATTTTTTGCCTTGTTTCTTTTGTGAGACAAGGTGCAGGTTTGTTCTTAGTTCTATCTGTGCGTGAGGGGGCATGGTGTTCTAGGATTTGTAAGAATTTGGTGTTAAAGTAAGAGACTGCTTTGCCAAGAGGTAGGTATTTTAGGGGTGACCAGCTGCAAGCTTTGAGTTCTGCTTGGAAGCTAGTTGGGTTAATTTTTTTTTGTTCTGGGTAGTTTTAAAGATTGTTTGGTTGGATATTAGGGTTTTTTTGTCTAGTTATATAGGTAAGGGAGTGGTCACTAATATTGTCTGGTAGTATACCAGTTTTATAAGATAGGGGGTTGCTGTTAACTAATATCCAATCTAAGGTGGCTTGCTTATTGCTAGATTTATGGGTTCTAGTAGGGGAGGTAATAGTTTGATTAAAGCCATAAAGGTTTATGTGAGTAGTTGGTTTGACAGAGGTACAGCAGTTCCAGTCTATGTTAAAGTCACCAAGGAGTATGGTTTCTTGTGGGAAGGATGTGGAGTGCCAGCTAAGGATATTTTCTAGAGAGTTAATGTTATTGCCTGGAGGGATGTAGAAGCAAATTATGTATAGTGATTTCTTAGCGTTAATCTGGAGCTTAGTAAATAACAATTCAGCATTGTTGGGAGAGGGAGGTTGTAAATCTAGTTGTATGACCTGTAATTCAGATTTATACAGTATTGCTACCCCTCCACCATTTTTATTCAGATGGTCAAATCTCAGGATGTTGTTACCTGGTGGATTATATCATTGTCCTTAGATACTGGTTTGAGCCAGGTTTCTGTTAGACAGAGGATGTCAAAGGAGTATAAGTCTAGGAGGGCATAGAGTTGGGTAATTTTATTATTTAGGCTATGTATATTGAGGTGACCTAAGAGAAGAGAGTTTTGGGTACTAGGGAGGATATGAGAGGT
Source organism: Protopterus annectens (assembly GCF_019279795.1). Classification (NCBI taxonomy): domain Eukaryota; kingdom Metazoa; phylum Chordata; order Ceratodontiformes; family Protopteridae; genus Protopterus; species Protopterus annectens. The sequence goes on from NC_056735.1 coordinate 1,721,742,288, forward strand.
AATGAGATGGGAGTAATTGGGATTGGAGATGGAGTTTTTTGGACCTGGGTTTGGTTGAATATCACCATGTAGTAGTAGATGCTGTAGAGAAGTATGTGACCGTTTTAAAAGTTTACAGAAAATGGGGATAGATTTTCTAGTTTGGTGATACTTTATATAGGATAGTCTGTGATATTATGGTAGAAGGTAGGTTGTTGAGGATGTTATGTTACTAAAGTTTTGTGGGGTTAGTAGAGAATGCAGAATTGTTTGTTTTAAGGGGTGATGAGATCTAGTACAGCTTAGATATTCATAGCAAGTAAGGGAATATGATAGAACTAGAGGGGTAAGGATTAAGAGAAAGAGGAGCATGTAGGAGAGTGCTAGCCTGCATATGGTAGCCATGGCTGCGAGAAATTAGTTGCTAGTAGGGGGGATATGGGTTATTAGAGAGGAGGTTTAAGGGTGGAGTTATTAAGTGGTAGATTAGGTAGTAGGTGGCAATATGTGATAAGGAGGAAATGGGAGAATTTTTAATGAGATGGAATGAGCTAATTGGCTGATATGTAGTGGAGGCGTGGTTTAGAAAGTAAGTGATAAGGAGGAAGTGGGGAAGTTTTTAATGAAGTGGAGTGAGCTAATTGGCTGATATGTAGTGGAGGTGTGGCTTAGGAAGTATAAAGCTACGTGCACTGGGGGTGGGTGGAATTTGGGGGTGGGGTAGGGGAGTGGAGTGAGCCCACAAGGCGGATGGAGCGGGTTTGAACAAGAGAAAGAAGAGCTCACAGAAACAATCAGAGCACCAGTCAGAATACTGCTAGAATCCTAGTAGCTCCAGGTAAGAGGAGAGTGCTAGTAAAAGTATTCAATAGCAAGGATAAAGGACTGCAGTAAGGGAATTAAGGAAAGGAAAGGGGTTCTGATAGTTAACAGTTGCAAACACAGGAAAAAAGGATTACAGAGTGGAAAATTATTATTCCAAGAAATAAAGGTAAATAGCCTTTGGAAGCCTATAAAAGCCAAGTTAAGGGAGCCCCCTAGTGGACAGCTAGAAGAATGACAGTTAGCTATCAGGGAAAGGCAGAAAACTGAGGGCCAGCTAGTAGAACTGAAATTAGGAAGGAGAAAAATTCCTAAAGGCCAAATAGGGGGTATGGCTGCTGGGTACTGGGCTCAGGTGGGGGATTTATTACAAATATATTAATCTAAACAATATGGTTTAATTATTCTTGATAGAAAATAACAATTTAGCTTCACAGCCTGGATGGGAGGTCAAACATACTTTCTCAGAATCTTTGGATGGAGGAGAGTTAGAGTATAGGACAGCAACTTCCTTTAGGAGATAGCTGAGATGGTAGACTTTAATACTGAGGGTCCTTTAAGGGCAGGCAGGTTGAAACACAAGTCCTACAGCAGGGTATGTGGTTAATACTGAGGGTCCTTGAAGGGCAGGCAGGTTGATACACAAGTCCTACAGCAGGGTATGAGGTTACAAGCTGGGTAGGTTAGGGAGAAGAGAAAGAAAGAAGCAGATTAACAAAAAAGGGCAGTATTACATATAACATTAGGCATAAAGCATTTTAGGCAGAGAGGCAAAATGTAGCATTAATAAAACCACCTTACACATGCACGTCTACTAAAAATCCCACGATTACACAGTTGATTTGTACTCTAAAAAAGACATAACACAAGGTAGCTTCTAGATACAATACAAATTGGGATCCATGTGGGGTGAATTGCAACACATAGTTTCTACATAATTTAATAATGCTTTGATTATAAGTATTAATCAATATCAAAAAAAGTAACCTATCAATAGATCCTAAGTAAACAGGTAGCAAGCCACAATGGGCCTAGTGGTGCCAAGTACGGTAGTTAAACAACTAGAAGATATCACCGGAATACATTTTCTTTAAGGCTGAAGATATACAACAATATATTCATTTGGCTCAGATAGGAAGTTCATTTAGTATAAGTGAACCAATTACAGGCAACAATTCAAGTAAAACAGGCAATAGTAAATTAATAAAATAGTTTGAGATTAAAAAAGGGTATTAGTTTGGTGGGAGTGCCTGAGTTTGGGAGGAGAGCCTCCACACTTATGCAGGAGGTTACTACTTTGATCCAGAGGAAGTAAGAAGAGTGCACAGCCTCTGGTTAAGCAGGGTAATTTACACAACAATTATCTTACAAGTCTGGGTAAGTGACTAAGGAAAGGTTCATATCGACATTTTGTATAATGACCTCCAAGAGTTCATTTACTCTGTGATGGTTGTTACTTTTGTGGCTTCCTGTTACAAGTCATTATCATAGCTGCACCTCCCACTACAATGCAGTGTTTAGTGGGCTAGCTTTAAAATTAAGGCATTATTATAGTCCAACTCAGCGTATTAGTAAACTATTACTTTTTATTCCACAATCCCAGACTTCAAACTATTCTTAGTGTTTTTAAGGGCATGGCAAGCAGTCAACATTCAAATGCAATTATGTCCGAGACATGGACAGACAAGTCACCCTGTGTCATACCACTCAACCACTTTACACAAGAAATCTGTACAAAGCCAAAAAAAATGGGGGGGGGGGGGCAAAGGCCCAAAAATAGGGACATATTTTAATATTGCTCACATAGACTTAGAAAATTGCTAGAATAAAAAGTTTTGTGTTACCATGCATTTTCTGGAGGATATGAAGTCTGAAACTTAAATGCCTGTCATAATTTAGTGAATTCAGTTCTCAGTGATTTGCCAGAAAAAAAAAACATGTTTTATGAGGAACAGACCAAAAATATGAGCTCAAATCTGGACATTCTGTGAAAATCTGGACAGTTGAGTGCTGTGCCCTGTGTAGACATTACCCCTTCTTTCCTTCTTAGTACAGCCTGCTTACCTAATAAAACTGAACAGTTTATTATGGTACAATTTCTTCAGCAGTTCATTTGCACTGATATGTCAGATCAGTGCATTTGTTAAACAGGCAGCACATTAGTGAAGATTCCTGAGTGAGATTCTTAACAAACTTTCTGTATTTTTGCAATAAATGTACTACAACAACAATGAACAAAAAATCATTCCCTGCACTTGCACAAGCCAGTCTGTGTGCTTTCTTCTCTCATCTCCTGAGTACATTTTCTCATTGTCTGAAAATTTTCACATGAATATCTATAGCAACAGAATAGCACAGAATTAACTACTATTCTACCTATGTTAGGAAATGAAAAAATAACTTCTACGTTTTTTTTATAAAATCGTGTTGATTGCATGTGTGAAATTTCTTTGATCATCACTAAGAGAGATATAAAAACATTAAGTCTAAAGACTACCATTCATGCAAAAAAATGTGTGTAAATATATATATATATATATATGTGTGTGTGTGTCTGTGTGTGTGTGTGTGTGTTTTATATATATATATATATATATATATATATATATATATATATATATATATTAGGGAGATAGTGAGTCAAACTCTGCTTACTAAACAGGTGGATAGTGCCTGAAGATTTTGTTTTTTCTTGTTTCCAACCCTTTGAAACTACAAAGAGTTACTGGTAAGCTACTTTTCCCAGCAGACTTCTGCTCACACAGTGGAAAACATGGCTTTTATGAAAGGCAGAGTATGAGTCATGCTGTGAGAGTAAATGTTTACTTCTGCTTAGGTCTGTGCATTTTTTTCTTTCTGTAAACAGTGTATTTCTCACTGGCTGTCAAAAGAATCAAAGAATGTGCATATGAAAAATATGAAAATGTATAGAAAATTGCTACTCAGTCCTATATGCCATGAACTATGAATAGAAATCTGTATTTAAAAAAAAGATGCACTCATGATGCAACATAACTGTCTATTAAAGTGTAAATCACTTCAGAGAATAACAAAGTGTGACATTTTGGCATGTTAATCGTTAATAGTAATGACCTGAATAGAAGCATCAATATACATAGTTACGTTTAGCTTTGAAACATAATTACATTTTTCTAATTGTAACAGTTACTGTACATATTTGAAAGTAATGAAATGTTTCAGAGAAATTGTTTGGAACAGACAAAGTTGTCACAGGACACATCTTTAGTGGTGGTGAGGAGCTGGAATTTAAGAAAGAAGAAGCAGGTAAGGTTAGAAGTAAATGAACTTGAAGCGAGTAGGCAGGAAAGGGTTAAGTTGCAGGCTAAGGGAGGAAGTGAGGTAAGGTAGGGGGTGGGTCTTGAAGGCTTTTGAGGTAGGAATTGGTCGTTAGGAGTCACATTTGGTGTGATCTTGTAGAAGCAGGATCACATCCCAGATGACCGGAGATAGAGTAAGGTAGGCCTTGGTTGGTTACAGAGGCAGTAAGGTAAGCTCAGTTACTGTCTTATAATGAGTGGGAAAGAGGATTTAGGTAAATACATTTTTTTCTGTTTTCTGTGGAGATCCTAGGGCTTGCACGTGAGAGTGTATTATGCTGGGAAGGTTTGGAGGCTGAAGATGGCCCCTGTTAATTTCTGCAGGTTTTCTGTAGTTGTGGTAGTTGCTGGGTAGAAGGGCTACAGTATGTGTTTCGTTGCCTCCCTGCTGGTAATTTAGAAGGGTCAGTTTGTTGTGTTTTTTGTTGGTGTGCTCTGAAGTAGAGTAGTTGTTTTATGGTTTTCCTGGTGCTCGTTGGTAGTTTGTGGAATGGGGGAGGTGGTGCGGCTTTTTGCTGGCATCCCGCTAATAATTTAGGGCAGGTAGTGTTGGGATGCTCTGGGGAAGCATAGCTTTGTTGTTTTTTGCATTCGTTGGTGGTTAAGGGGGGAGATGGAAGATAGCATGGCTTTTCGCGGGTGTCCCAATGATGTTTTATGGCTGATGGGGTTGGAATGCTCTGGTAAAGCTAGCTTTTTGTTTTATGTGATTGTTGGTGGTTAGTAGGCAGAGTGAAGATGGCATGGCTTTTCACAGGCTTTTCTCGTTCATTAGTGACTGTGCATGCATGCTTGGTATGGCAACATTGGTGGCACTGGAGAGAAATAAAAAAAATATATATATATATATATATATATATATATATATATATATCATAAATAAATAGATTTTACATCATGGCCCAATAATGTAATGTAGTTGGTCTGGTGGTCATGGTGGTAGTGTAGGTTTTGTATTTGGTCCCATTTCGTTGGTGGGCTATGGGAAGGCAGATTTTTACTTCGCTGGAAATAATGGTTATGGTAGCACTTTGGAGGGTAGCAGGTGAGGGCTGGAGATGTCTGGCAGCTGGTTGCTTTGCTCGTTGGTTGTTAGTGGGCAGAGAGGAAGCAGCATGGCATTTTGCAGGCCTCCCTCTGCACTGTAGCGATGGCTGCGCATGTGTGATATCGCTGGAGGTGTTAGGAATTGCAAATTTAAATAAATAAAAAAAAAAAAAAAAAAAAAAGAAATAGAGGAGTTAGTAAGCCATAAGTGACTTGGGGTGTGTGTGAGCTGATTGGCTAGTATGTGTTTCGTTGCCTCCCTGCTGGTAATTTAGAAGGGTCAGTTTGTTGTGTTTTTTGTTGGTGTGCTCTGAAGTAGAGTAGTTGTTTTATGGTTTTCCTGGTGCTCGTTGGTAGTTTGTGGAATGGGGGAGGTGGTGCAGCTTTTTGCTGGCATCCCGCTAATAATTTAGGGCAGGTAGTGTTGGGATGCTCTGGGGAAGCATAGCTTTGTTGTTTTTTGCATTCGTTGGTGGTTAAGGGGGGAGATGGAAGATAGCATGGCTTTTCGCGGGTGTCCCAATGTTGTTTTATGGCTGATGGGGTTGGAATGCTCTGGTAAAGCTAGCTTTTTGTTTTATGTGATTGTTGGTGGTTAGTAGGCAGAGTGAAGATGGCATGGCTTTTCACAGGCTTTTCTCGTTCATTAGTGACTGTGCATGCATGCTTGGTATGGCAACATTGGTGGCACTGGAGAGAAATAAAAAAATATATATATATATATATATATATATATATATATATATATATGGGTCTACTTCTAATGACCGAAACGCCGATTCGCCGACAGTGAAATCACCGACACGAAACGACCGACAACGCAGTTGACCGACACGCTCGAATCCCGACAGACGGAAGACCGACAAGGGAATGTGTAAGCGACCTGGTAAGTATGCGATAGTGAGGATTTCGGAGTAGGGAGCGGACAGGTAAGTGTGCAATACTCAGGGATGTAGGGTTAGGGTGTGTGATAGGTGAGTGTGCGGTAGTGTCGGAGCTTGGGGTTGGGTGTGTAAGTGAGTTAGGGTTAGGGTGCAGGTAGGGAGAGTGTGCGGTAGTGTCGGAGCTTGGGGTTGGGGTGTGTAAGTGAGTTAGGGTTAGGGTGCAGGTAGGGAGAGTGTGCGGTAGTGTCGGAGCTTGGGGTTCGGGTGTGTAAGTGAGTTAGGGTTAGGGTGCAGGTAAGGAGAGTGTGCGGTAGTGTCGGAGCTTGGGGTTCGGGGTGTGTAAGTGAGTTAGGGTTAGGGTGCAGGTAGGGAGAGTGTGCGGTAGTGTCGGACCTTAGGGTTAGGGTTTGGGTTAGGGCTAGTGGATATGTGTTGTAGTGTACTGTGTTGTTTACGTGTAGTGTGTCGGTGTTATGGTGTTCGGTGTTTCGCGTTGTCGGGTTTGTGTGTTGTCGGTTTTCTGGCGTCGGTGATTTCTGTGTCGGGGAATCGTTGGTTCGGTCTTTAGAAGTAGACCCATATATATATATATATATATATATATATATATATCATAAATAAATAGATTTTACATCATGGCCCAATAATGTAATGTAGTTGGTCTGGTGGTCATGGTGGTAGTGTAGGTTTTGTATTTGGTCCCATTTCGTTGGTGGGCTATGGGAAGGCAGATTTTTACTTCGCTGGAAATAATGGTTATGGTAGCACTTTGGAGGGTAGCAGGTGAGGGCTGGAGATGTCTGGCAGCTGGTTGCTTTGCTCGTTGGTTGTTAGTGGGCAGAGAGGAAGCAGCATGGCATTTTGCGGGCCTCCCTCTGCACTGTAGCGATGGCTGCGCATGTGTGATATCGCTGGAGGTGTTAGCAATTGCAAATTTAAATAAATAAAAAAAAAAAAAAAAAAAAAAAAAGAAATAGAGGAGTTAGTAAGCCATAAGTGACTTGGGGTGTGTGTGAGCTGATTGGCTAGTAGTGTTGCTCTCACTCTAATACACAGTGTCCTGGGTTTGAGGCTTGGCAGTGATGGCTTTTAAAGTTATGTTAAGGTCTTAACCTTAACGATACAAGGCACAGGGCTTGAGTCTAACCTCTGGGATTTGGCCAAGTTTTAATGGTCTGGGATAATGAGAATTTAACATTTATCTTAGAGGGTGTAGTGGGACATTGTTGTGTGGGTAGTGCACAGGGTCTGGGGTTCAGGATTTGGTAGGAATGACTTTATGGAGCTTCTACCTTTTCTTAGGGCCAAGCCTGGGGTCTATGCGAACGTGCTGCAGTATTAATGTTTGGTACGGACAGGTTGGCAGGGATATGTGTTTTGAAGTTTTTTTTTTCTTCTCACATACTTACCGAGTCTGTTTTTCTGGTAATGAACTGGAAATCATGGCAGAGGTACAGGCGTTGAGGCAGAAATGGGCAAGTATCATGGCACAAGCAGAGGACTTGTTTCAGGAGATGCTGAATGAGGTTGTGACGACTAGCACACAGGGTCCTAAGACACGGAAGAGGCGGCAGACTGGGAACAATACACGAGCATCCAAAGCCAAGAGACCTAGACAGACGATGACAGTGAAGGAGAGGACAATGGAAGTTGAAACACCGGTGGCACCACCTTCAGCCCCAACAGGTAATGATTTGTTAGGCTCTGCTTGGAGGCAGCTGAAGGACAAGTAGTAGGAAGTAATTATTTTGGGTTGATTGTGGGGATGCAAGGCAGGGTCTTGCAGGTTGTAGGTGGAGGCACTGCCATTGGTGCGGGTTTGCAGGCATTAACAGGACATGATTTCAGTTTTGATAGTACCCTTTCATTGTTGGTGGAGGGTATGGACCTTTGTTTAGATGAGGTTGGACCAGACTTTAGGACATGGCCAGGGAATTGTTTGACAACACAGGCATTAGGGCAGGAGGGTGCAGAAATCATTTTAACTCCTCATATCTCACTTACGGTGAAGGAGAAGATTTGGAAGGGGGAATAGATAGATATTTTTGAGTTAATAGATGTGGATGGGGTACAGCAATTGATGGAAGCTGAGATTGTGAATGGGAAGGACCTCTTAGCAGCCTTGGTTGCAGGTGTGTGGTTAAGTTTTTGCAGAGGACATGGGAAAATTGGGTCTTGGGCTTTATATATTATATAGCAGTGTGGTTGGAGAGGGATAATTCTTTGGCCCTTCTATTCCTGGCCTATTTTTTGATTATGAGAGGCACAACAGATATGGCCAGGTAATGCATGGATTTGGTATGATCAGAAGTTGCGCAAAAAGGAAGGCTGTTGACAAATCTATGCATTGCGAAGTTAGACACCCTGATATCTGGCTGTCCACCATGATGGAAAGCTTTGGGTTGGATAATAGAGTGGGTAAGCCAGCAGAAGGGGGCATCGGGGTATGTTGGGCTTTTAATGCAGGGAGATGTTCTTGGACAGGTTGCAGATTCTCCCATGCTTGTTCAAAGTGTATGGGTGCACATTCAGTGACACAATGTGGTAAGGGTGAGGGTCAGTTTGGGGGCCAGGCATCCTACTTTCCAAGTCAGAGAGGATAGAGTGGGCCTCCCATGGGTCTCCAAGGGGTACAGGGCAGGGCAAATTTTCATGGCCAAAGGGGGGGGGGTCCTTTTGGGGAACTAGGGGGCTCCCAGGGGACCCATTCTTCTATTAAGGTCCAGATCCTGCGGGAGTTGCTGGCACAGTATCAGCTACTGGCAATGGCTGGGGAACTGGATGAAGTTTTTTTGAGGGGATTTTTGAACAAGTCTAATTTAGTGGGTGATGGTAAGGTGGGAGAAAATTTGAAGGCAGTGCATGGGAGGGAGGACGTCCCAAGAGCTTTGACTGAGAAGGAGCACCAGGTGGGTAGATTGTTGGGCCCATTTGATAGTCCACCATTTACTCAATTTAAAGTGTCACCTTTGGGTTTGGTTCCCAAGAAGAGGTTGGGTGTCATTTAATATGTCATTTATCTTACCCAGAAGGCAATTCTGTTAATGATTTTATCCCTGGGGAGGAGGTTAGAGTAATGCATGCATCCCTGGCCGATGCAGTCCACATCATTAGAAATTTTGAGGAACCTTGGCTGGTGAAGGTAGATATTGAGTCGGCCTTTCATCTGTTGCTGGTTTGGGAGGAGGATTGGCCATTATTGGGCATGGTAGTGGGGGATAGTTTCTATTTTGACACAACTATGCTGATGGGATGTGGAGTGGCTTGTTCCACTTTTGAAATGTTTAGTACGGCCTTGCATTGGACATGGTAACAGAGGGTGGAAGGCCAGAGAGCAGTACATTACCTTGATGACTTCTTGCTGGTGGGTGAGGGGAAAGAGGGGGCACAGGTGGTGATGCATTAGTTTGTGGGGATGTGCAAGGTTTTGGGAATACCATTGGCTAAACATAAGCTGGAGGGCCTGGCTAAGATGTTAAATTTCCTGGGACTTAATGTGGATGCGGGTCAAGGTTTATTTCATCTTCCAGGGAGAGGTGCTTTGTCTACAGGAGAAAATAATGTGGGTGAGGTCCAAGAGTAAAGTTCAGGTCAGAGATGTCATGGAGTTGTTGGGGGTTGATGAATTTTGCTTGCAGGGCAGTGCATCCTGGACATACGTTTTTTACATTGCTGGCTTTTCTATTGAAAGGAGGTAAAAGTAAGCACCATAGGGTAAGGGTTAGTAAGTTAGCATGGGAGAACTTAGCTTTGTGGTCTCAGTTTCTACATCAGTTTAACAGAATTACATTTTGGCAGACTGGCTAGGTCAAGGGGATTTACAGTTGTTTACAGATGCAGCTGGGAATCTGGTATGGGAGTATTTTTTGCGGGGCAATGATTTTTAGTATCATGGGCTCCTCATTGGCCTGAGGAATGGAAGTGGGATGTTGCCTTCCTGTAATGCCAATTTGGGTTGCATCAGTGGTATGGCAGGATTGTTTGAGGGGTATGAGGGTAGTGTTTAATTCAGATAATATTGCGGTGGTGAGAGTGTTGCAGGCTAAGATGGCTAAATCAGCATGATTGTTATTGGTTCTTCATAAGCTAGTGTTGCAGAGTTTGTTGATTAACTTTCTTTTACAGGGGAGCATGTGTGCATGTGCCAGAGGAGGAGGAGGAGAAGAATGAGATAGCTGACAGCCTGTCTCGTTTTCAGTTTTGCAGGTTTCTGCAGGTGGCTCCGACAGCAGCAAGGGACCCCATGGTGGTATCAGATGAGATTTGGCAGGCAGCAGTGATCATCTGGTTGGTGCAGCAGTCATGGACGGTATCCACCAAGAAAGTGTATGGTAGGGCATTGTATGATTTTGATAGTTTTGTCAGGCAATTACCGGAAGAGGAGTGTGTGCATTCAGAAAGTTTATTGCTACATTATTTAGCCATGCTGAAGATACAGGGCAAGGTAGTAAGATCAGTGAGGGATTGGCAGCAATTGGTGTATTTGCTTGATTGGCCAAATTAGAGGATTGGACAAAGTCATGGACAGTTGGGTGCATTTTGAAAGGTTGGGGTAAAGGGGAAGGCCCTTCTAGGGATAGGAGATGGCCAGTGACTACAGGAGTTTTAAGAATGTTGTTAAAGGGTTTAAGCTAAGTATGTGGAAGCTCAGAGGAATATCTGATGTAGGGTATGGTAAGTGTATGGATGTACTGTGGAGCTTTCCGTGTGTCACAGTTACTGGGTTTATTGGTGTGGGATGACATGCTGATATTGCCAAGGGTGGTGCACATTAGGTTGGGTCATCAAAAACTGATCAGGAAGGGAAAGGGACATCTATAGTTTTGGGGGGAAGTTATGTCAGTATGGATGTGTCTGGTAGCATGGGGAAGGAGACTGTGTGTGGCTAGAGAGGGTAGGGTGCAAGGGTTAGTTTTAACATCAGTAAGTGGTAGAGCATTAATGGGGGAGCAGTTGAATTTAGTCATGAGAAGGGCTCTTCTCAGTGTGGGCTTAGAGGGGGACAAATTTTCTATTCAGTCTTTCAGGATGGGTAGGGTATTTGATTTAGCAAAAGGAGGCAGTTTGGTTAAAGTCATTAAGAGGGTGGGGCAGTGGTCTTCTAAGGCATTTATGACTTGTATTAAATAAGGTTTGGTATATTTATTCTGTGGTTAATTTTTTTTCCCTAGTGGAAAGGATTGTCATTTTAAGGCATTCATTCATGTATTGGGCAGCTAGGTGGGCTGCGGTAAGAACCAATGGCATGGATTTGGGCTTGCAGCATTTTGGATTGAAGGTTACATGGCATGGTATTAGAGCGTTGATGTGGAACTGGATACTTCAGGTATTTACGATGTTACAGCAGCAGTGGCGGTTGCCTCAAATTTTGTTGATTCACTTAGCGGGGAATGATTTGGGTGTGATTCCAAAGAAGCAGCTAGTTTATAATATTTATGAAGATGTTTTAGCTTTAAGGAAGTTTTATACATTAGTGTGTCTGGTTTGGTCAGAGATTATTCCCAGGTTAGTTTGGAGGGAGGCATAGAATCTTTCTGCAATTGAGAGGGCTCATAAGTATGTTAATTTTACACTGGCAAAACAGTTTAAGGGGATGGTGGTGCATACTATCCGGCACAGTGAGTTTGAGGATATGGACTCCATGTGGTATAGGGCAGATGGGGTTCACC
>NC_056735.1:1721759026-1721831526 GCF_019279795.1 Protopterus annectens
ATAGTTATATATATATATATATATATATATATATATATATATATATATATATATATATATTAAAAACAAGTTGAAGCTTCATCAAGGTCAAACAATCTATTTAAATCAACTGCATGAAAATCATAATAAAACTTGTTTATAAAATGGGGCAACTCCCTCTGCATTCCTCATACTAATTTAGTCTATGATTGCATAACTGGTGAAAAATGTAAAGTACAAAAGCTGTTTTACTGTCTGTGTTCGGTATAAACTATTCTAGTAGTGACTCCCTGTATAGAATAACAACTGAAGATTTGAGTATCAGGAAGTAAATTAAATGTATTGAAACCTCATCCTACAGTCAACTAAGATAGAGAATACCAAATCAGGAATATTTGGAATATAACAGGACTTAATTATGATAGATAAATTGTAACTTTACGGAATGGGTTCCATGACTTATAATGAAACACATTCCCTAATCTTATAGTAGCAGGTAGTTAATTATTTCATGTATCACATGATCCAGATCTCCACATATTTCATCTGACTGTGTATTTGTTTTTTTTTGTTTTGTTTTTTGTTTTTTTTTTTAGGTTCATAAGTACTTACTAGATTATTGGTCTGGCAGGAATGTATGAAGGCTAGGTTTACATTTAGCTCATATATTTTGCATACAAATAACCTAGAGGTGGCCAGAAGTGTGAAATATTGTGACATTTGTGTAGATCAGAGTGCAAGTGCTGTGTATGCTATATCTGTAAGAAGCATGTCAAGGATATATGTGCATGTGTAAATTCCAGACACGTGCGATCCCTAACTGCTTGAACAGAACCCACAAAGACTCTTCTATTGTGTCCTAGATAAGCGAGAGATAATTTGCTTGTTGCCTCAACCCATAAGGGACATGGGTCCTAGACTACAGGCAATTATTTCTTTCTTTATTTATTTAGTTTGTAACATAACTACTTTTGCTGCCCATTTATTTCAACACTACTTTGTAAATGCTTTTGTAAATTGTGTTTTTATTAGTGCCGTAACTGGATGTACCATAAATGCATCTGTGATAATAGCTCATGACCCACTTGCTCACTGCCACTTGTTATAAATGTCAGATGCTGTAACTCCTACTGGTACTTTTCTATTAACCCCCTACCACACTTTAGTAAGCCTGTAATAATGTTAACGTTTTAAGAGTTGTACCATAAACTTCACTTTACACTGTTTGCCTCCTATGTTATACAAAATGCAGCATTTTTAGGACACACTTTAATACTACTTTAATTTATTAAAATTTAACAGTACATGTTTGGCATCAACATGTATTTTCGGAATATTAAGTAGAATGTGGACATTGATTAAAAAAAATGATCGGTGATTTACCAAAGGATCAAATGCTTTACAAGGGACAGGGCTAGCATTATAAGGTAAAATTGTGGACTGTTGAAAAGTAGGACAATTTATTTATACTAATATGAAGTTCGGCATCTCACAGGAAGCACATGCTATTACTCAATTACTCATGTATGTGGATATTACTTCCTGCAAAGCGACAGTCAAGTTTTATACGCTGTGTATGTAAAATTACAAAAATGCGAGGGGGCCGTCATCATCAACTACTGAAGGGAGTGGAAAATGCATGAACTGTACTTACTGACTTTTACATTGCATTATACAGTTATAATCCAGTCTCTCAGCCATTCAAACAGGTTGATCATAATTACACAGCACGATATCACCAACAGGTTACAGCATTATCAAAACAGGTGAAAGGTATGCCCTCAGATTAAAAATACACTGTACCGAGATCGTGAAGCAGACATTTTTAATACATCGATAAAGACTAACATTCACATGGCAAAAAGCAGTACCCCTCACAATGCGGGATATTAAGTTATTACAAATGAGTTGCAGGTCCATAAACCACAATACCATATTTGACTTTAACATGACCAGTAGCAATCTTACCGAAACAAACTCCCTCCACTGCTTTTTTCCCTCACTTTCTCTTTTCTGTTTTCATAGAAAATGCATTTTAAGCAAAAGGCAGGCTTTTTAAATATTGCTCTCACAAACTTAGAAAGTTGACAAAACAACAGGTTTTGCATTAGCAAGCATTTTTTGGATGGTAGAAAACCTGAATCTCAACAGGGGAACACACGCCAGTCTGGGTCCCAAGACGCATGGTAGGGGATTAACGGAAAAGTACCCTCCCACTAGTCAAATCTTACTTAATTAGTTAGCCCACCCACCACTCAACCCTATGGAACTGCAAAGCCCTAGCAGGAACCTAACTCAAACCCTAAAACTCCCACCCTTTCTAACCCTATAATGAATCTGCTGTCCATAAAACAAGCTGGAGAACTCGCCTTGCTCTTCCTAAACATGAACTCCTAAAATGTAAAGTCATCTCCTGCTAACTGAACATAAAACTCACCTTTCTCTCTGTAGATCATTGAATGTATTGTTCCAATTCAGGCACTGTACCTAGATAGCACATGCATATAAGTACTGAGCATGTGCAAGAACAGTGCCATTTTCTACAGCCAGCCAGAGTGAATGCAGTCATGAATGGAGGTGCACATGCAAATCTATCTGAAGTAATGAGTGAATCAAGTAGCTTAAATACAAGTTCTAATTACAGTTCCTGACATGTTCATGTACAATAAATATCTTGAACCCATATACTGCTTCACCATCTCTTTTGAATGCATAAGAGAAGTGACACAGCATCAGAATGGGATCCGATGTTGAAGCAACACCTGAGATGTATGTGAAAATTGAAAAAGAGCTTTTGGCATTAGTGTTTGCATGTTCGAAGTTCCATGGAAAACCTGTTCAAATAGAGACTGATTAACAACCTGTAGTGACAATTCTGAAAAAGCCAATACATACATCCCCAGCACATCTGCAGCACATGATGTTAAAACTGCAAAAGTACAATTTCAGTATTGTTTATACAAAAGGGAAATATTTCTACCTTGCAGATGCTTTGTTAAGAGCACCTAGAAAAACAACATGACAATGAGAAAGCAGATTTTGAAGTCATGGAAGTCAGAAAATTTTCCTCATTACGTCTTGATGAACACAGAAATCACACAGCTTTAGACTCTGTTCTTCAGAAGCTAAAACATTTTATCAGTCAAGGATAGCCAGGTGATAAACCAGTCCACAACTTGACATACAGAAATATTTTCCTTACCGAGACAAGCTCATGATGGAAGATGGAATCATCATGAAAGGTCCTAGAGTGGTTATTCTTTCAGCATTACAACAGGAATATATCAAGATTTTACACTGTGGTCACCCAGTTACTAATTCAACCAAAAGAAGGGCAAGAGACATAGTATTTTGGCCTTCTATGTCAAAGGTATAGAGAAGGAAACTCTAGCATGTTCTATTTGCAATAGTACTAAACTGCACCAACAAAAAGAACCACTCCAGCTAATCCAGGTTCCTGAATTAACATTGTTGACAGTTTCTACTGATATTTTCAAATGGAATGGTCAGCATTACTTAGTCTTAGTAGACTTTTACTGAAATTGGTTTGAAATTGAGCTTCTTCCTAACTTAACATCTAGCACTGTCATCACAAAATTGAAGAGATATTTTTCGGTCCATAGTCCACACAAAGTTGTGCCTGACAGTGGTACACAGTTTACAAGTCAGCAGTTCAAGACATTTGCTGAGTCTTGGGACTTTGTCCATGTTACTAGTAGTACTGAGTATCCACAGTCTAATGGTCTAGCTGAGTGTGCAGTTCAAAGTGCAAAATGTTTGTTAGAGAAATCCAAGAGAAATGGTATCAATGTTTTTCTCAACCTACTCAATCTCAGAGGCATTCCCCAAGATAACTTGCTTGATTCAGCTGTTCAGAGATTAATGTCTAAACAGATAAGAACAATCTTGGTGATCAATAAAGAACTATTGATTTCAAATGCTAAGAACAAAGGAGTCAAGACTCAACTTTAGAAAAAAATGTTAGTCACAAAAATTGTACTACAATAAATCTAGCAAACTTTTTAGACCATTGAGACAAGGAGAGATCGTAAGGATGCAAACATCTAAAGGATATGATGGAGGGAATTCTCAAAAATACTTGAAAAACTGAGATCTTATATTGTACAATTAAGAATGGATTTCAGAAGGAACCAAAGACATATACTTCTGGTCTCCAAACCAGTGATGCAACAGATTGCCTGTGCCAAAGACTCTATTTCTCAGAGTGACCCTACACTTGTTCAGATTTCAAAGGACAGTGTACTTTCCTCAAATAATCCTGCTGCAATCCCTGAAGTTCCTATTGAGAAGAATTTTCCAGAGACTGTCTCTGTTGCTAAATCCAGTCAATATTTTTATGTAACAAGATGAGGTAGAATTTCCAGACCAAACCCAAAATACTCAGTGACTTGAACTTGAGTTCTGATTTTTTAGAACTGACATGTTATCTGGCATGTAAATTGTCTTCTTCTTCTATTGCATGTCAAACAAATTAAAGAGGGAGGATATAGATCATTGAGTGTATTTTTCCTATACAGCCACTGTAGCTAGAACGAATGTGCATATGAATACTGAGCACGTGCAAGAACAGAGCCAATTTCTACAGCCAGCCATAGTGAATGCAGTCAGGAATGTAGTGTGTTTGAAGTAATGGGTGATTCATTTAGTTTAAATACAAGTTCTAATTACAGTTTCTGACATGTTTATGTACAATCAATATCTTGAATCCATATACCGCTTCATCTCTTTTGAATACATGAGACAAAGAACACTCTCCTTAAACCTAATGTCCCTGATAGCTTCCTAACACTGAACTTATTCTCCTTAACCCTAAAACTCTTCCCCACTCCTTAAACCTAAATTCCTATCCCAGTCGTTGTCTGAAACCCCAAGCTACACTCTCACCCCCACCCACCCACCCCATCTCAGTGGCTGTGTACTTAGCATGCTTCAACCTGGGCCAGCTCCATTCTTTCTGAATGCCTACAAGTCAAGCTCTGACTCAGATGTCTTCAGGCAAGGTGCAGCAGCCTGAACGAGCTACAATGTGCTCATTTCCTTGCCTGAGAGACAGTGGTCTTCAAGTGACTGAGACTTGGGCACTTGTAGAAGACCAATTGTATTTAGATTGTTTTGATATTTGTGAGTGAATGACTATGTGATTTGCTACTCCAGGTGTGGCATGGCTTTTAACAGTGTTAGAGTGTCAAGTAAATGGTGCATTGTTTCACAGGTGCAGTTAAAATATGTTACCTTTATAGTTTAAAATATTTTTTAGCTAGTTTAATCTTGTTTACTTATTCAGAATAAGCTCTGCTTTGCCATAATGCCCTTTTTGTTTAGCTAGTTAAAGATATAAATATATTATTTTTTTGATTTTTATTTTATTGTTTTAACTTTTTTTTCTGTTTTTTAAAATGGCATGTAGGTTTTTGATTTAGGTGGCAGAGATATTGTGGAATTTGAGAATCTGTGTGTGTGTATATATATATATATATATATGTGTGTGTGTGTGTGTGTGTGTGTGTGTGTGTGTGTGTGTGTGTGTGTGTGTGTGTGTGTGTGTGTGTGTGTGTGTGTGTGTGTGTGTATATATATATATATATATATATATATATATATATATATATATATATATAAAATGTGTGTGTTATGTCTGTACTGTATGAATTTTCCTTTAATGCTAATAGAGTTGCATTAATATTACTGCTGATTGAATGAATTGAGCATTTGTGGATGCATACTCACAAAGGAGATGGATTAATATCCAATGGCACATATGATATCTTCATCCTGTGTAGTGATTTATGCATTTCTCACATTTTTGTAAGACAGATGCATTTCTCTGGGTGATCTGGGTACTCTGGGCACTCTGAAGTCATTGTGAAATCTGTCATTTTTGGTTCTCCAAAAGTTATTATTCTCTTCAAGGTAATGCCTTAGGAACTTTATTCAGTGCTGGTTACATATTTCTTTATTTTAACAACTGAACTGTAAGAGTACATTTTCAGCAGTAATCTTGCTGCATAAAAATGTAAAACAAATATTTAACCAGAACACTAAATTGCTGTATTTGATTCAGAGTCAAGGATGATGAGAAAAAGAAAAGAAACATACAAATTTACATGAATGCTAGTCAGAGAAAACTGTTTCTCTGTTTCTTTTCCCAACAACTGAATGATAAATTACATTAGTAATTTAAGAAGATGCTGCGTTATATTGCCATAACCTTCAGCCATAAATCCATTTATTGCAAAATTAAGAATGGTATGCCCAAATAATAGATCTACAGAGGAAGCAGATTTGTAATCTGATAAGACTAGTAATAAATTAAACATGGGGTACCTCTGATAACAACTACATTTAGGTTAAATTTATGGGTACCTAGGGCTTTTCCAAAGTTACAACCTAAAGGACCTCAGTCTTTGACTACAGTTGACACATGATGGAGTTTTTGCATAATATGTATTAAACTAGCCATCCAGAGGTGTGAACCTTGACTCTAGATGATTGTTGCTACTGAGGTGACACCCTGACCCCATGTGCAAAAATGGGAAAAGGGGTTGCGGATGGATCTATTCATCCCGTTCTTTCTTAAAGGTAGATAGTGAATGACATTGTTTCATGAATAGAGGGATTTTATTCTAAAGATAAAGAAGTCAGCAATTAATAAAGAAACTTCAATTGTTACTATTGTTAATGGAGAGTTAAGGTTCTGTTGTGTGTGCTGGCCTTCTATACAGAGAGGTCCTTCACAGAATGTAAGAAACAGGTTCTGTCTGAGACCACGGCCAAAGACAGGCCCTTAATCCTCTTTGGTATCCAAGCACATGAGCTGTTTTGGACATGAAACATTCTAACCTATCAATCTGAACAAAGTATGGATAGAGACATTGTAATCAAAGACTTGAAGAATCTGTAAAGTGTAAATGTGAGTAGTAAACTCCCTAGACTGACTGGATACCTTTGAGTTTCATAAGTTACACAAAAGGCTTTCATTACTACACTGGTGACTTGCTGATCAAATGTAGAATTTCTGTGATGATAGTATCCAGGCTGAGGTTTTTCCAATCCATGTAATAAGGCAAAGGAAGTATTTGCTTCCTAAATGCAATCATGGTGCATTTTAATAATAATAGTCAGACAATTGTTTTTACAGTAGGAGTAAGTCTTAGCCAATCTTTAGCAATACTGATGAGGACAAATCCACTTTCTTTGCAGTCACCACTAAATTTTATAATCTAAAGAATGTTTCTGTCAACTTAGAAGGATGTGCAAAATGCTACCTCCAGTGGCAACCTGCTACTGGCCTATTCTGGTCTGGCTTGCTGGTCATCTATCAGTATTACTTGGGCTCTTTCAAAGAGCTACATGTTTTTTTAACCGTAAGTGCTTTAACAGTAAGTCATTTGAGTTTATTTATTGGAAGTTGCATAATATTGCCTTCAGAAATCCATGCTGATGTTTATATATATATATATATATATATATATATATATATATATATATATATATAGTTACTAAACTGCCAATATCTTTTCTAACTAGTTGCATGATAATTCTTTCCATCAGAGATAGGCTGAGGGGCCTGTAATGTCATGAATAAGCTATAGATTCAACCATGTTAATAGAAACAGCTGTGACCTTGTGCCATGTTTCATGAACACGGTCAATACAAATACACAAATTTTGTTCAGTGTTCACTATGATATAAAAAAGATCTAGGAGTTTTTTTTAATAATATTGGTAAAAAGGTAACCTGGATTGTTACTGTGGTCCTTGGTTCTGTTTCTTTTTTGCTTAGATAGTCCTAGAGTTTGGTTTGGGGTGATATATGGTAACTTTCAGTTTTCAATAGTGAATACACTGGCTACATCTACTTTCAAGGAAATTGATGACATCTTGGGGGACAGAATGCACTGATCCATTGACCCTTAGTGAGTACTGTCGTTGATACTACATTTAACTTTTCATACATAGTTATAAAAGCATATTTTTTTAATTTTATTCTATTTTATATTATTTTGCACTTTGTAGCAGTAGGAGTAAATCAACATCAAGCAGAGGAGCACAAATAAATAACATAAAAATACAAATGAAGGACATAAGAACTTTGAAAATGTGTATAGCAGTTCAAAACAGCATTATACAAATGAGGCACTAATAAAGCACACAATGGTTTGTAATATAATAGTTCTACAGCTTTACCATGATAAATATGTTCCTGCCAATTGTAGAAAGGAAAATTATAGCAGTTTTATCAGTGTAAAGACAAGCTTGTTATTCTGTGCAATTGTAAAGCTGTCACAGTTCTTAATTCTAGCATTCACTGCTGATATAGTTGGTGAAATCTATGTGAGATGACCCATTTCATAGAGGACTATATTTTGAATTATGTGGTTCAAAAGGTACATTCACTTTCTTTTTGATCCACAGCCTAGGATGGTTGATGAGTTTGATTTTAGTAATTTGTGATGGTCTTTATAGTGCCCATCTGTTTATTTTAACTCCTTTGTAGAAAAACAGTGGCATTTGCTATTTTCCTTCAAATTTACAACTTACATTAACAGAAGTAATTTTGTAAAGGAAGTAATCATCTGTGTATATTTTAACTTGTTTTGGAAGGGATACATGGTAAAGAGTGACTCCTATTGAAAAACTGTGTTCAGTGGGAGAAACAGATTTCATATGGTCTGTAAAGTCTGACCTAAGGTAGGAATGGAGCAGAGGTGATAACTGGTTTTCCTAACGGTGAGGTCTGCTTCTAGGTGAGGAAGGGCATTTTGCTTTTAGAGTCTGTGAACAAGTGAGTAAAGAAGTAATTTGTATCTATGTTGCACTGGCAGACTTTTTGTTTTTGTTTGTACAGAGCAGTCGTACCGTCTTTTCAGAGAAAGAAAAGTAAATCTACAGATGTTGTTGGAAAAGGTTTGTAGAGCAGTGATGTTACGTTTGGATACTAAAGCAATGATGGGTAAACCACTCACAAGTTGGGGATAGAATTGTTATTTTGCCATAGTCCCCTTTAGGGGTTGAAGAAATGGGAGTTCACTTTTACCCTGCAGAAAAGTCAGTTGACTTTAGATTTGGTGATTATAAAATGGTGTCTGAAGTTTAGGTTTTCATAGAGGCAATCCCTAGATATCTGAAGTTTTTAACTGTTTCTACAGGTTTGATATTATGACAAATGGCCCGAGTTTGGGAGGAAGATGTGCAGCTTAATTTATGCTGAGTGGTAAAAATCACTTCTTTAGTTTTTTGGTGTTGTGGCTAAGGTTGTGGTTTGTCAGTCAGGCTGGAGAGGGCCTGATGCTTTTTTTTATAATACAGTGGAGAAGATTTCTATATATCACTATGTAATCAGCATATCTAATGACTGAGAGGTTAGACAGATCAGAGAATAGGGAGAATAGCACTGGGGAGATTAGTGATTCTTGAAGAACTCTTTTGTTATGTTTGTCTGAAGGAGAGGAACTGCTTTGAAGAATCTGAGCATAAGAAAGTCATTGAACAATTGTGCAGAATTCTGACTAAAACCCAACAAGGTTAAAATCTTTTGATAAACCGATGAAGACTACATCAGCGAAAAGGCCTTTATCTATTCCATAGAGTATCATCAATGAGGGTTTATAGAGCTGTCACTCTTACCAAATTACATGTTGCTGTGGGGAGAGTATACATTGTGTTTTACAAGCATCTGTGAGCTGTGATTATTTTCGGTCTGTATACTAAGTTGAGATGAGTTTTTTGCACTTTTTCTAAAACTCTTTTTGGATAGATTATATCTGTCTTTCATTATTAACTTTGTTCAACAAATAAGCTTTGAGGCTAGACAAAGAAACTTGCATATTTTGCAATAGTTTGCGATATTTTTATATTGAGTCATTGAAGGAGTACAATGATGTTGGAACAAATTTTGTTTACTTTGTGTCTGGCCATGTGATTGACAGTGGCCAAGTTAATTGGTCTGAAGATGAAAGGAGTTATAAATAGTACACTGCTCTGAATGAAATATGGAACTAGCTAGCTGCATCTTGTGAAATGCAATGAAGTTCCACATTAGGGGATTTTTTTTGTTGACCAGCAAAATTTCTTGCAAAATTTATAGAATGTACAATGCAACGTCTATGTATATTTAACCGGAAATGAATAGAGGAAACATAGATTAATGTTCCTTTCTCTCAGTCAAATCTATTTCGATTGTCAAGCACATTACAGATCTGACGTGAAAA
The DNA here is from genome assembly GCF_019279795.1 of Protopterus annectens. Taxonomy (NCBI): domain Eukaryota; kingdom Metazoa; phylum Chordata; order Ceratodontiformes; family Protopteridae; genus Protopterus; species Protopterus annectens. The sequence continues at coordinate 1,721,769,238 of NC_056735.1, forward strand.
ACAGGGATTGTAACTTGCGTACCATGCTGTATGCATGCTATGACATGGAAGAGAGGACTCAAGTCAGACTACCATTGATTTATATTCCTTAATCATCTCGGTGACATCCCATAGGGTAGTAACTCTGTTGGATGAGGCTTTAATAAGTTGCTTTGTGGACATATACAGTTTTGTTTGTTTTTACTAAAATGACTGCATGTCCCATCCGGTTAAGTACCACAGTCTTGCCAAGATGTTTGCAGGACATAATGAGCTAGAGACATCACTAATATATGGCATTTTTTTGATGCTAGCAGACATGAGTTGAGGGTTTTGACAAAGCTTTTGAGTAAGGTGGGCAGTTACTTAGCCTTGTTGGGCCCTAGAATGAACTGAAATGATGTAAGATAAAAAGTGGCCTGCTAGCACTCCAAATGTTTTCCAGAGAGTTTTAATTCCTCCAGAAGGCGTGTATGTTGTAAATAGTCAAGAGAAGGGTTTCATGTTCTACTTGTATACGCTATGCTGCAACTGTCACCTTGTATACCAAATATGGAGAATGCGAATATCTACATATCTGTGTATGTTTTACAACTTGATTTAATTGGCATTTGTTTTTATCTTGGAAGTTCTGGAATATCTTGCTGTTTGTTCCACTGTTCTCTTTGGCACTGTTACTAAAATTGTTGCCCTATAAGCCTGAGTCATGGCTGAAAAGAGTCTGAGGAGCAGCCAACCTACCCAGTTATCACATGTCTTATATAGAATTTTATAATGAATGTAAAATATTAACGTTTAAGTTTTCCTGATTTTTTGAGATGCTGGTTTGGTTAGCACTATTTGGCAGCTTTGTCTCTCACATTTGTGATCTGACTGCATTCTTCGGTGGAATAATGCAGTATTTTTAAGACTCATGTAGAAATATGACAGACAAAACAAGTTTAAGGGATTTAGCCAAGCTTACAGGATCACACCTTAAGGAAAACACTGTGTGATTTAATGAGCATGTACATGAAATAGAGTAAAATTCCCTTCTAAACATTCAGCCATTGCTGCTGAACCAAGGATTGAAATGAATGGGTTGCTTGTGTGCAGCATCAGCTTTCAGCTGTATAACCTGGTAGCCACTTATGTGATCTTTCAGATATTTTCTGATGCATTCCTGCTAATTAATTGGCTTACGTGGGGGAAGTTACATGCTCTATGTACTTTGGAAAAAGGTGCCCCTATTAACGTTGAGCATTATTACAGAACACAATTTCTGCTGCTATGATGTTTGACATCTGTTTCCCCTAATACACTGACTGATATGGAATGAATAGTTACATAGAAACAGTTGTTGATCTCACCCCATAACTGTGTGTAAGAGGGGTCTGAGCTTTACTACCGGAAAGAATTTAGAGAGCTCATGTGTTAAATCTTCCAGCTACTCAAGGCAATTGTGCCTTCACCACCCCAAGAACCTCTGGATTCTGAATCACCATGAGATGTAGCTATTGTGTGAGGAACTGGGAAACATTGAGCTTATTACTACGAACTCATGTTTTCTACTCCTTGCTTGCTGTCCTTGCTTCTAAGTAGCACTGTTGAATTCTGATTGTGTCCTTACTCTTATTCAGCATATGGTATGAGAGTTATACAAACATGTCTGCCCTTTCCTCATGGCGACTGTAATGCCCCTCCTCTGGGTCAGTAATTAAGGAGCCTCAATCCTCACCATGGATGCCGGTGAGGGATGTTCACTTGGAACAGAAATAGATACATGCAGAATTTCCAGATGCAGTTCTCTGCACCAAGCAGAATTTCCCTTAAGAGCACACAGGGAACACACCCCTGTCCTGGGGCTGAGATTCCCTCTTTCTCACCAGGCCCCAAATAAGACCCCACACTGACCACAGCTGTAGAGCTGAGTCCTCAGCTGAGTGCTCCAAGCCACGTCCTCCACCAACCTCTCTGTGATACCAGTGCTGTGCGTCCCTGCTGCAAGTAGGTGACACACACACACACACACACACACACACACACACACACACACACACACACACACACACACACACACACACACACACACAGACACACACACATACACACACACACACACACACAGACACACACACACACACACCTGAGAAAGCCTGGCATAGATTTCCCAGCTATGCCCTGTCTGCCCAGACTAAGGTCGATACTACCACCAGAACATGCCAAAGCCAGCTACTCTAAGGCTCTTACAAGGGTACCCAATTATACTGAGTAAGATTAATACCAATACAAATGATAGTGTTTGACCAATGCAGCAAGGCTTTCAGGAGTGGCCACAGTGTCAACAAATAAATATAAGTACTTTCAAAGTTAAAAATATTTTCTAAAAGACCAGCCACAATGAAAGGATTAAATATATTTAATAATAAATAATAAAAGAACATGAAAATACTAAATATTTATTTACAATAGACACCAGAGTTTCCATCACAGGAAAAACACAGATGGAAAGGTTCACACAGATACAGAAAATATAGCACTTAACTAATCTTGTTATATTTTCCTGACTAATCTAAAAAAAAATACTGTCCCTAGTTCATTTACTAGAGCAAGGCAAGGTGAAGTGGATGAGTGGTCTTCCTTGTCAGGTTTCACAAACAAACTGCCCTGAGACTTCAGTCTCATCTAGCATTAAAATATAATTTCAATGCTGGATTACAGAATGATTTCACATTTATTTTTATTTATTTTTTTATTTATTTTTTTTATTTAACATTTGTTGACCGGGAAAGTCCGACTAGGTTCCACAGATCCTGTTTTCAGAGGAGGCCCTGGGAGAAACGCTCCAGAAGCATGTCTTTATATATACATACATACATCTGGTCATCTCACTCTGGTTCCCACACTACCCCCTTTACTAGAAACTGAACCAGAATCTATCACATATGTGTCAGAATACACAGGCACACAGAGCATTGCTAAGATGTGTTGTAGCATCTGGAAGCTATAAAACCATTTCAAAAACTTCTACATTTCCAGGCTAGCAATTATTTTAGCCCTAAAGATAATATAGTGGGATTCCTGGTCCTGGTTTGCACAAGCATTTTGTCTCTGGCTGCAATCAGAACTGCAAGATCACAATCTTTTTGGCCTAAACCAGGCAATTTAATTTCAGACTATGTTTCAACGTTAGTTGGACTGAGATTAACCTCTTCTTTTCCAGTAGTCTCTGTTACAATATATTAATTTCAACAGTTACAGTACAGTCTGACATACAGATATATTTTTCTGTCCAGTCAGATTGACTATTGGTGCATTTTTAACACAAACAGCTTTACAAATACATTTTCAGTACAAGTACCTGTACAAATCAGTTTGATATACAAATGATATATAATTATTTATAAAACTCCAGCTAGCTATGCTGGCATATGTTACACATCCACTGCCCTACTTCTCCTGGCATAGCTAGCACTAACTCACACTGGTACAGTGACACTTACCTAAACTGATATAAGTATATAACCACTCCAGAAAAATGATTGTGACAGTAGCATTATTTACCTACTTCACTGTCTTTGAGTGATTAATGCAGTAGCTGTTTTTTGATGGGGTCTGTTTGTACTAGCCCTTGTGTCTGTCTTACTGACCTTAAGTTAAAGAGATTGTTTTGTTTTCTGCATTCATCTAAGAGTAGTCATCAAATGTAATCAGTTGTACTGTTATTTTTGTTGGAAATATCGATATGAGATTGTTACTAATGGTCTTGAGTCAAATGTTGATATGAATGGATCTGTTTCCAGATCAAATATATGTTGCTTAACTTGCTGACAGACTGATCACTCCTTTGGATCGGTTTACTTATTTTTACTGCATGATTAGGAGTTCAGCAGCTGGCATGGGGAAATAATGTGCTGCTTGCAGTTTGGCAAATTAAACATCTACATAATTTTGAGCAATGTTCTTGGATGCATTTTGCATACTACGTATATCAGCTGTGCTTGTATAAATTTGAAACCCTTCTTTTTAACTGCAGCACTCAGTATGGCCATTTATGGGGCCATAAATGTAGCACTTAATGATGAATTATATCTGTTTTTACCTGAATAGATATTAACCTCTTTGCTTTTTAAAATGTGCAGTTATTTTAACACATCTGTATTATAATGGTGTTAGTAATGGTTAAATAACATTGACAAAACTGTATTTTTGACCATTTCCTTTAAAAATTAAACAGTTCTGCAATTATCCCTATGTGAGTTACCCTAAAATAAATATGATATTATATAGTCATGAATAATAACCTTTATTCTAAAGTATTTGCTCCTAGAGATTTTGAAGTGATATACTTCCATTGTTTTGTCGTCCATGATTATTTACTACAAAAAAGACTTTATCAGACCCTAGTCTTCTTTGATCTCATCACCAGTCACCCCAAAACATGCATTATACACATTTGCTGTAAATCTGTGGCTCTTCACTTGAATCTCCCACAGCACTTCCTACCATTACAAGTGTACTCCATTCACTTCTCCAAGTGCACTCCATTCACTTCTCCAAGTGCACTCCATTCACTTCCCCAAGTGCACTCCATTCGCTTCCTATAGTCCCAGCTTACATGTGATTATAACTCTTTCCTGCCTGTGGTTATCCACTTAATTTACTTTCCTCATTCTCAGTGATCTGTCTTCCTTCTGTGCAGTACTCACTTCTCCCATCCAACATACCTTATCCATGATTATCATTTCTGTACTTTCAACCACAGATCAAATGTTATTCAATGCATTCTTTTTTTTCGAAGTGATTTTTGTCTTAGTGCCTGCCTACTGTTATGCTCCCCACTCCCCAACTGGACACAGACCATTTTTTTCTCTTACCAAGGAATTTAAGATAGAATTATTGAGAAAGCTATCACAAGGAGGGCATCAGTCAAGCTATCATGAAGGTGCTTATCCCTCCCAGCCTCCCAATAATGATGGCATTTTTAATGTGTTTGTGCGCACTCATGTTAAAGGCCACCATCTGTGCATGGCTTGGTGAGTCCAGTGCCCTCCCTGGCCATACATTTGCATTGCTGCTCCTTCTATGATGGCACTATAAAATTGGTACATAAGTCATGCCTCTGAGTTTACTTAGCAATTACCTTTCTTTCTGTATATACATGACTAAAATACTTAATTCCCCACTTTATCCTTACTTGCCTTCTATAAATAACCTACACACATATTTACTCACTGTTACCTTCACACATATCCTCATACAAGCCACCAGTCTTATCAATGCCTCTCTGTAGTTTAACCACTTGCTTCTCATTCATTGTTATAAATGTTATCCTTGGCACTTTTCCCCACAGCACCTTTATAATTAATTGTAATGTTCCTCACAACTAAAACCGGGTCTATATTAGATCAGCAAAATGGCAGTGAATGCCATTTCGCCTATACATATAGACTGAAATCCCAAAACAGCGAAACCCCAGGTCACAGATTTTTTTTCCCATGGAAAAAAATTGGTAGACCAACAAAACACAACACACCATGTAAAACATTGCAAAGAGGGGGCTTCATCCCCACACCCCCCCTAAATAAATATACCAACTCCGAGATCGCACTACAGTGGGGTAAAGGGCAATGCCACGGCTCAGGCCAAGCAATTTTTTTCCCCTGGGGGAAAAAACTGCTGATCTGAACTTTCACTGTTTTGGGATTTTGGTCTGTACAGTATGTGTCGTATAAACGGCATTCGCTGTAGTGCCATTTCAATGATCTAACATAGACCCCTAAAACCACATCTAGCTGCCTTAGGCACAAAAACTAATTCAAAGAAAGGCCTAAAGTACTGGGAATACCAAGTTTAAATGAGCTGCATATGAATGTTCTAGAAACTTTGGACAGAATTTTACTTTTTTCACATAGATCTTTAACCACTTCGCTTCTCAAAAGTGGATCACAGAAGGACTCATGAAGTCAAAACCTGGATGGGTAATAGAAATGTCAAGCCTAAACTTTTGGGAGGACAAATATTAGGCATTTGATTGTGATTGACAAAGAGATAGACGTGGTAGTGGGATCTTGTTACCTATCAAAAATCATCCTGATTTTCATTAGTGGTCTGGAGACTGACAGCAATGGGGGAAGAGTAATGCTGAGGCAGTGCCTGAGCTCATCTTATGGAGAGGGGTTGGAATAAGGGGATAGCTAGGATGAAACTTTTTGTTTCTAAGACTGAAGCTGCCAGATGTTAGGAAGTGAGAAAGAGGGGTATGTCTCTACACAGGTGAGGACAGCTTTCTCACAGTGCCTATCCTTGATGACTTTCAGATATTCCCAAGCATTTCTGGGATGCATATTGCTGATAGTAAAAATAAAATGGACTATAGTATAATAGTTCTACTGTATCTGCTTCACTTTCAGGTCATGTGAGTATCCCCAGATAGATGGCTGAGAGGTCTTTTTATCAAAAGACATCAGACCCACTTAGGGGAAAGGGCATATCCAGGGTATATTCCTAAACTGTAGTGGGCCAAGAGAGAATGGAGCAAGCAGAGATGCAAGACATCTGCCATAAAAAAAAAAAAAAAAAAACTAGTACAGAAATTCTAAACATATGCTAGTCCTTTGAACAGTTTATTCCAAGCTGGCCCCACTCCCCCCACCCGGATACTCTAAAGACTGTGTTGCTGATCTTCAATTCCATCAATCTGTAGAGTGCCAAATAAGGCCTACTCCAGAACAAGTAATTCCCTGCTGGATGTCATTGCCTCTAGCAATTTTAGTAAAATACTCAACTGTCAGGTGTTCCTCTTTCCTTCAGTGACCACTGGCCAATGATTTTTAAGCCGCCTTTCAAGCAGCCTAAATCCCACCAATAATTTCCACTAGAAATTTTCATATGTATGATTAAAGTTTAACAAGTTAACTCATTCAAGCTAATGGGTCATTCTTTGATGTAGATATGGAATGTATTTATTCTAATTTTATAGGTAGAAATGGCAGTCTCCAGGATAAGTACATCTTCAGATTTCATTGTTCCTGTAAAATGAATTAAAAATCAGTAGTGCAACATGTTAGATTCCAGAGTGGAACGAGGAAGGGGTCTCAGTGAAGAAACCTGGTTTGAGAAGTGCAACTACAGAATTCAGAAGGAGGATTCTTGTTTGAAAAGTCTAGGCTGTTGGTTGCATAATTCTGGAGAGGCTAGAGAATAACTATTTTGGCCTAAAAAGAAATCTGTTACTATTGATTTAAAGAGACTGTGACTGCTTCTACAGTTTGCTTACATGTTACCTTCTCTAAGTTGGAAAGACTATTGGACTGTTATCATGTACAGTCTCTTAATATATTTTTCTTTATTTGGAGCCATAAAATAAAGCTAAGTGAATGTGGGTTAAATGTCTTCCTTTGGTTTTCCCTCTCCCCAGTTTTGAAGGAGAAAATTTCATTTCTGTTGATTTTGGAAAAAGACGTAACAATTCTACCAACAGTATACCTTCTTGAAATGGAGGATAAGTAAGCAGAAAAATACAATTTCTACCTAAAGATTGGAACCTGTAAATGAGCCCTAGCTGCCAGCACGTTGTTTGAGTAATTCCCCCACCGGTGAATTAATTACTTCCTAATGAGCTGCTACTTACATTTTTTTTTCGTTGTTGACAGCTGTGGACCCTGTATACAATCATTTTTTTGGAGTTCTGTATTACAATCTTGTACCAGTATGAGAAGATGCTTTCATTTTAGTAAGAGAGGTTGCTGATTAAAGACTAAACTCTTGTGCCATATCTGGGGTTTTCACTAGCTAAAAGTATTCTCATGGCATGATAAAGACTTGGCTAGAAAAGACTGCCCTCAAGTCTATGTATGCTGCAGATGCTATGATTGAACTGTATGTGTGCTGTCACAACCTTTGTTGACATAAAAAAAATGGAACAAATTATTATGTCTCTAGAAAGAGCTGTCACAGTTACTGAACAACACCTAGTCCATGGGAGAGCTCATAGGAAGAAAAACAGTAATCATATAATAGAATGCTCATTTTAGAGAGGTTAGAACAGAGGATAAAGTACTTGTCTTGGTGCCCACTGCTGAGAACTGGTTCCTTGCTAAGTGACAAAGACTGTTAAAGAAGATACATGAAGTAAACTATAAAATGAGATAAAGTGAAAACAGGAAAAGTATACCACAAGTGTCACTAAGCCTTGGAAAATGATGTTTCTGAAGTGAGTATGCATGCAGAAAGAATCAAGGCTTCCACAATATGTCCTGAAGTCAAACTAGGTAAAACTGTGCCAATATTATACTTAGAAACAGGGGCATACACTTAGTTATCCGGAATGAATAATGTAATCCATCATGATATAGAAATTCTGATGCAATTGTAATGCTAAAGCCATACTAGACAGCAGAGTCCAATACCAAGCAGTTAACCAAAAGATACAGATAATAGTCAAATAATGCATTACTGAAGAGTCCTAGAGTCTATGAAACAATCTTATCATACTAGATGCTAAGCCTGATGGGTATAAAAGGTTTTGTAGTGGAATTAGAAAATTAAATAGTATTTCCAATTTTGATTCCTAGCCTGTACCTCTAGTTGATGGAACTAGTTGAACTTTTGGGTAAGGCAAGATTTCTATCCACTTTGGAGTTAACAAACAGATATTTGCAAATTCCATTACTTATGAAAACAAGGATGAACCAGTATTCTCCACACCAGATGACCTCCTTCACTAAAAAGTCATGCCAAGTCATACCTTTAGGGTTTCACAGAGTACCAGAAGCTTTCCAGAGAGGCTAACAATGTAAAGATTTTCTCAGAAGACTAGAACAGCCAGCTTCTGAAAGACTAATTAAGTAAAGTTAGATTGATACCAAACCCAGTAAAATGTAAGATGGGGATGTCAGAGGCCTATTACTTGGGTTCAGAATAGGAAGAAGGAGAGTGAAATCACATTCAGAGGAGGTTGAAGCAGGAAATCAATTTCCTATACTGACTACCAAGACACTTGTCAAGGTTTTTACTATGACTGACTAATCACTACCCAGAGTTTATCCCAAACTTTACAATTGTTCACACATTGTAGGCTTGACCATGGGTAGGACATGACTAAATGTCAAGTAAACAGACACCACAGGATAAAATTAAAGGAAATGTTATGATGTGAAGCAATATTATTAGCCGAGGATTTTGCTAAGCTATTTACTGTCTTCAATGATGCCTTAAATGTAGCATCAAGGCAGTTGTATCACAAACATTGATAGCCATAAATGTAACAATGCCAAGAAGAGATACCCTGCAACAGTCAGCAAAGAGCTATCAGTAAAGAAAACTCCCAGAAGTTTAAAATATCATCTTCTTGGTAGACAGTTCACACTGGTTTCTGAACATGCTTGGCTGCAGTGGATATATAGACAGATGGACTGTAAAAGTAAATATTTTAGGTAAGTCTTGTCATTTCTGCCTTTTGGGATTGGGGTTCTTTCTCATCCTGGTCACTTTCTTAATGTACATGGTTGTTCTGGGCCTAGATTTTCTCCATAGTTCAGCAGTTCTGTGATGGGGATCATGTGGCTTGTTGACTGTACCTGGGCAGCAACTATGGATATTACCTGTTTCATATAAGCAAAAAATGGAGGATGTATTTTCTAGGGGATTGGCTGGACAGGTCACTGAAGGGAAATTCAAAATATTCCAAGCTTGAAATCAGAGGCATAGCTAGAGTGGGGAGAAGGGAGCATCCCTCGTGGGTGCAAGGTGTTAAGGGACATGGCAGGCATTTGCAGTCAAGTTTGAAGCACTTCTACTGTGTGTGTGTGTGTGTGTGTGTGTGTGTGTGTGTGTGTGTGTATGCATGTGCGTGTGTGCGTGTGTGCGTGTGTGCGTGTGTGTGTGTGTGTGTGTGTGTGTGTGTGTGTGTGTGTGTGTGTGTGTGTGCTGTAAGATTATGCTCAACAAGATATTAAGGTTGAATGTAACTTTGCTACAAATATGCAACATAAATAAGGAATAAGATAAAGCTTGCTTAAATGCAGAAACAGAGTTTAGTAATATGTGATTAGCATCCATACTAAATGACTGTGGCTTAAAAAATAAGGAACTTGCTTATGAGCATATTACACACACATCAAGAAAGATAACGTCTTACAGACATGACAATTAAAGGAAAAATGCTAAAAGGGTTAACTGAAATGTGAGCTCAGACCTTTCTAAACTGGATGAATAGTTACAGGAAATGTTGGAAAGATAAGATAAGAAACAAGACTGATTGCCAGACAAGTGGCTTGAGTTTTTCTAAAAACTTATTGTTATTAAAACATAATTGTTAAAATGTTCACATGCAACACTATTTGGTAATTATAATAAAACATCACAATTGTGCATATATGTCATTGATAAAAATAAAAAAAACTTTAGTTACATCAAGTATAGCCAACAGATGGGTTATAGTATACATACAGTTCAAATAAAGTATACAGAATGGTACAAATAATTATTACTAGTAGAAATAAACAGCAAAGGCAACAGAAAAGAAAACAGCCAAAAAATTATCAGATCAGACAAAGATCTATAGTTTAAAAACCTAATAAAGCAAATGTATAACCAAAGTGTTGGGCTGACATACATTATAAAGTAAATAAACAATAGTGCAATACTACAGGGGGAGGGGTACTTTCTCAGTTTTACACTGACTGTGTGAGCAACATTGCAAAAGGGTATAAAATAAAGCTACAGGACGAAATATTTCATTCCTTCTTGACAATATTCTTTCAGGGTGGAGGGAAAAACAGATATTAGTGCATTAGAAATATTGGTAAACCGATTAAACCTGATAGGATAAGACATTTTGCAAGTTGCTAATAGTTATCATTCTAGTTATTATTGTATTGTTTAGTATTAAATTGTATTTACAACCTGTTAAACTGTAAAGTTATACAAGATATGACTTAAAATTGCTTTATTAAAGCTATACAAGAGAGAGTAAATATATGTAAAAGGTGAGCAAGAATGGTCACCAATTTTAATATGTTTTTGGCAAGACAATGTTGGTATGCAAAAAGCATAGTTGCCTCTGGTGGCAATTACCCTAGATACTTCTAAAGAGACATACGGATTTTCCAAGATTTTGCTTGATGTTAATGTTACTAAATTTGTAAAATTGGACTAAATGCACTTTACAGTCTTTGTATCTACAAATACAAAAGAATTCAGTACAAATGAAATTAATGTCTAGTAAGATCAAAAGTAATTTGCCAAGTTGTAATATTACCACTGAGTTTAAGTTGGAATATTATTGGTTAACCCAGTTAAAGGAAAATTAAATATTGTATTCATACATCTAATGGACTAATATGTACATAACATTCTTTAGTATATACATCATGTTTTTTTTTTAAATCCTCAAGTATTAAATACACTGAAATAATTGCATCCGAATATTTATTATCTAAGCTGAGTTCAGTACTTTATGTTCAGTTCACTGTCAACCAAGATGTTAATGGGCAGTTCAGAGACATGACCACAATGTTATGGTTAAAATGACATTGAAACTGTATATTTTCAGCAGTGTATAAATGCCTGGAGTAGCACATAGTTTTTGCCTCTTATAGATATTAGTCTATCTCTAATCTTTTTATATAAAATCATCAATAAAAGTAAAGAGTTAATTCAACAAGTTGCAAAGAATTAATAAAAGAGTACCGAGTCATACATTAAATTCTGTGATTGCAAAAGAATAAATTAATCAAGTTAAAAAATAAAATTAAAACAGACAGCTCATAACTGATAAAATATTTTCACAGAATTGTCTGTAAAAGAAAAAATTGTTAAATATAATTAGTTTTAGTAATAATACTTGATATCACTGTATTAACTATGTAAAATTGCATTTTGACTTGTGCTTCTTAATGTGTTTTCTTTAAAAAATAGAAAGAGGGAATTGTACGATTATGCTCAACAAGATATTAAGGTTGAATGTAACTTTGCTACAAATATGCAACATAAATAAGGAATAAGATAAAGCTTGCTTAAATGCAGAAGCAGAGTTTTGTAATATATGATTAGCATCCATACTAAATGACTGTGGCTTAAAACAATAAGGAACTTGCTTATGAGTGTATTACACACACATCAAAAAAGATGACTTCTTACAGACATGACAAGAATGTAATTTGCTTTCTTTAAAGAACTGACAACAGGACATGTTTTTCTAAGAACGTTTAAGAATATGCTTTTGTAATCCACAAGGCGTTTCCCTGAAGACAGTTTACTTATCAGCATTTGCACAAGAACAGATGTGTCAGCATTTGCGTCATCAAAGCAGTATCTTTCCAAAACCAAGAGGGTGTGTGTTTAACTAAAAATATATATAAATTCTGTATTAAATCCAGTTATGTTAGGGGTACTGGTAGGGACACATTTTGTCCTGAGGTAAATGTTATATCTCTCTCATCATCTGTATTATATGAGAAGTAAAGTAGAACATTTTCTGAAGCTGTAACAGACGTATGTGTGGTTTATTATAAAAGTTATTGGTTACTGCTCTTAAAGACAGGTGCTGTAAAGTATATTCTCTCATCAGTGTATATTCTGCAAGTTTCTGTATGCAACAGATTGTGAATGCAACTATAACCAGACTTTGATTTCAGCAGAATCCAGCCAGCAAGGCTGAGTGTCTTAAGAGGACTTCAAATCCATCACAGTAAGCATCAGAGTAACGGCATAGTGCTTATGGCACAATTAAAATTAATTTTTCATATGCGATTTATAAACTGTATAAGTAAGCAGTTTGCTATAGTTGAAAAAGAAAAGAAGTACTGTTTTTCTTGTGTATTTTTTTAGACCTCAACTTAAGAAGTTGATGGGTATCATATCAGGGAATGGCAGGGACCACTGGAATTGCTAGTCACAACTCTTCTTGGAATGAGGCAGGTCTCCTAGACAACTGCTTGAATACAATGTGCCTTGAGCTGTACATTGGGAGTGTTACTAGTTCAATTCTAAGTTCCTGTGTAGTAGACCTGAGGCCTCTCAAAGATACCTGAATGGAAATGTGTAACTGCAGATGTCAGACTGAGCATTCTGACATCAGGAAATAGGCCTGTTGCTTGTTTATTCCTAGCCTGAATAAAGAAGCCTTTTATTACCACTAACATGGGGAGACTAGAAGGGACTGCTTCCTCAGTGTGCTTGCATGCTGCTGTCCCCAAGACAGAAAGACTGTTATACTATTATGCAGTGCAATCTAGCAATTTCCTATAAGTGCTGATTTGTCCTTTTAAACTGCACTGTGGACAAACTCAACCCTTGAAGCAAAGCTAAAACACTGATGCAAACTGTGTCTTGGTTTGGTTTTTCTACTACCAAAGGCTAAAGGCATAGGATGTCTTCATTTCCTTTGATTTTAACCTAAACAATTGGACTCAGAGACTGTTTTCTTTGCTACTACCACTCTAACTTTAGCATACAGAATGTGTATATGTTATCCTCAAAAAAAAATACAGATCTTAGAGTTAACCATGGATGTGTGGACTCTTGTTTTCCACAAAACTAATGCAAAGCTTATGGTAACTCTGTTACTCACAGAACATCATGTTTCTCCTGTATTAATAACTTATATCACTGTAATACACAATTGTAATAGACGTAATAGGTTTACTCTTATAGGGCAGAGAGAGTCATGGTCTAGTCCTATATAAGCTGTTATATAAATGAACACATCCCTCAAATGACTCTACATTAAAACACAGCACCTATAAGAAAGAAAGCTCAGATATACTGAGATGCCTAAACAATTAGAAAGTAATAAAAAAAAAAAAAAAAAAAAGCAAGGCGTGATTTGCCAGAGGACCTCACTCCAAAATGTCCACGAACATATACAGGCTAACTTTGCTTCGCCTTTCAGACTGTCACCCTTAAATTAAGAAAATGTTATTGCAAATGTTACTAATATTTGGAAAATCTGAGTCTCATTAAAATTCCATAACTTAGGACTATGTTTGCTTTTTTTTTTTGGCATTTCCCAGTTAGGGGTCGCCACAGCGGGAACTCCAGTCCGCTAATGATTGGCAGTAGATTTTTTTATGGGTGCCGAGATGCCCAACTTTCAATGAAGGCACGCCCATTCTATGCATGTCTTTTGAATGCCACTCTACCGTGGGGAGGACATACAGAAGGTGCTCCAGCCGAGAATCGAACGGGAGAACCTCTTGCTGTGAAGCAACAATGCTACTGCTGCATCACCATGGCTTAGTTACTTTTAACTCAGGTCTACACACTGAACATTTCCAGGACTTATGAAAAACTTCACCTGCTATTGCCATACCAGTAACAGCTTTTGGTGTGTTAAGGTCAATCTTCATATTCAAAGCAAGGTGCACATTTACACAAAAGAACCAACAAGTAACTTCCTTTTGATCATTGTCAAGAAGTAGAATTCTTTGCGGTGTACACAGCCTTATAGTTAATTATTAGCATTCTGCATCAACCTCAGGTGAAGCAGTAATTAATGCAAATGTTAAGGAGATCACACCTAACTAACTCTGATGAACATATCACAGAAGGAATACTTCATGTTTATGGCATATTTTATGAGTCCAGTCCAAGGTGGTAATAAATGATTACCTATGACATCTTTATTGTCATTTTTTGCATCTGCATGTGTGTGTGTGTGTGTTTGTGTGTGTGTGCGTGCTTGTGTGTGTGTGTGTGTGTGTGTGTGTGTGTGTGTGTGTGTGTGTGTGTGTGTGTGTGTGTGTGTGTGTGTACGTGCTTGTGTGTGTATTTTCTGGTGGTTGCTTTCATGCTTTGATGATTGTTATTGCTCCATTTACAAAGTACTCCATGCTTTGATATACAAGGCACATGGGTCCTCACTAATATATCAATATACTTTGGCTTAACAACACCACTGCAACAGTTTTTGTTCTTATATGGTCTCCGTTTTGAAAGACTGAAAAGAGCAATGTAGCTGTGCCCTGGAAATGCTTTGCTGGCTCTTTGTTAAATGTCTAGCTAGCATTTTGCATTTCAAATTTGTAAATGGTGGTTTCCTGTAATATCACTTCAATTGACCCAACTTTCATCTGTGTTGTCATGCTGTAGCAATCAGACTAAATATATTGTAAAAATGGAACAAACAGTTCAGTGCTGTTCATGGTTCATCTTGTTCCATGGATTTTTTCAGAACTGATTTCGTAATTGTTTTTAACACCTGCTGCCAACCAAAGTTTTTGTGTGTGTGTGTGTGTGTGTGTGTGTGTGTGTGTGTGCGTGTGTGTGTGTGTGGGTGTGTGTGTGTGTGTGTGTGTGTGTGTGTGTGTGTGTGTGTGTGTGTGTGTGTGTGTGTGTATAGTCTGTCTACTATAGCAATCCATGGACAGTCCAAGTCTGTATATTGTTCTTAACTTTGTTTGTTCCAGTCCCCTTCAGTAATATACAATGACACCAAAAGATGTCTGACAACCTTTATTAAATTCATGCATAAGCTTATTACTTTATTCAAATTAATTGTAACAGGAATAACTTTACAACCACAACATGGAAATCCTTATAACATCTGTCAGGGCAGTGTACCTACTCACGCTGTCCAAAAATGTAGCAGCTGTCCTCCACTCACCTATTCTTATCAAGGGGTGTTCTACAGCTCACTTCCATTTCAAAAACTCATAGCATCAACACCACCACCAAGGGGAGAGCAAAAGAGGAACAAGTCTGCCCCTCTTCTCCACCAACCAGCCTGACCACAAGTTGTTTCCCCTCTCCTCCAAAAGAACTTTTACCAAATCTTCTAAAAATATACTTAAATGTACATTAAATACATCTAAACCAAACTCATTCAAATGTACCCCATCAGATATAAACCAGACAGAATTCCTGTCATCCAAATCATCTACATACCCAAACCCCCCAACTGCCACACCAGCCTATAGTTAACAAACCTCTTCACACACTCCACAGCTTTAAAGCTAGCAGCATTCCTCCAACACAAATGCAGAAGTATCTCAGACCATGCTATACACATACCTGGATATAATGTCTGCAACATAAACAAATCTTACCTTATCTTATCCACCAACTGTTTCTTAGGAATTATTCCTAAATCTGTACCACCTAAATGTATAACTAACATGAGGAAGACCTATCTGTAACCATATCACTTCAATTTCATCCACAAACTGAGTCCACCTAAGACCTCTAATCCCTTGCCAACAAACTGTTCACCACAATCGATGCAAACATAAGTTCTTTCCATCCATCCTAACTGCTGCCCTCTTCTCCACCAATGAATATACAAATGACCCAAGATGACAATCTGATTTTCTGAAAAACAAAAAAAAAACATATTTGCAACTGAATCCATTATCTAATATAAGATAAAAGGCATTGGAAGACCACCTCCCCACTCTCCAAATGACCTCAATGGATCTGCCTTCCCTTGTCAAGTCAGAAGCCTTACCAATACAAAAAGAATGAGTGGAGAACCTGTCACCTGGAAAACCCATGCATCACAGCGCCCTCCTTATTACATGTAGAAACCCATTACCTGTGACCATCTTACCCTCTCTCAACAGAAAAACCAAATCATGAGGACTACCCACATGAGTCTGCATCAATTCTGCAGTCCAAACCACTGGACAGTGCCCTTCATTCCTATCTTTCCTAAGAACTATTTGCTCACTCTTCTCTAACTGATCTGTTTTAGACCTGCATAACCCAATGTGCACTGACCCTGGAAAAAACATAATATCTCTCCAAACTAATGACCCTAACAGCTCTGACACCCAAAATGCCCCAAAATGCATCCATAAACACAAAGTAACCCAAAAAACATGATCCACTGACTCCCCCACCACTAAAGCTAAATGCTTCAATAAAACTTTCAAATTCTGCCTTGTCAGTGGACAATGCATATCCATATTCACTCCAGCCTCTCTACCCATCCTCTCAACATATGACCTACCATCCAGGACTTTGTGAAATCATGTAGCCCTGCTGTGTGTGAAAATAGTCTAATCCCTGCCAAATCCACATTAACCAATTGCACTGCCTTACCCTGCCCCCAAGCCTAAGCCAAGTATCACAATAATAATTCCGCTGACCAAACACCTTCATCCTCAGGCAATTGCAAAATAAATTTATCAAAATCACAAAGTGCCTACCATACACTCTTCTGGTAGACACCGTCTTTGATTACTGTACCTACCTCCTGGTTACATAATCCCAAGATGCCACACCTTATCTGGCAATACCACCAACACCTTTTCTGCCCCCAGAATCTGGAAAACTGAAATTGAGACAAGCTGTCAGCAATTGCATTGCTAACCCCTGTCACATGCATACCTGTAAATGAAAAATGTATTAACAGACTCTGCAAAACTAACTTACATGAAACTAACAACATTTCAGATCCAGTGGTCTTTGCTTGCAAAACCCACACCACCGCCATATTATCCAAATTAAAAATTACCCTCTTTCTCCTCAATTGCACCATCCAAACTACCAATACAACCCCAGAATGGCATTAACTCTAGAAAGGCAACATCCCTTTTCCACTCCTCCTTCCAATCCACCAGCCAACAAGCTGCAAACCATTTCCCTCCAGAAACACTCCCATTCCCATACCTCCAGCTACATCCATGAACAATTGCAGTTCTTCCTGACCAACCCAATCTATCTTCCAAAAAAGGACCCCATTAAACTGTTCCAAAAATGATAACCAAAGTGCCAAATCAGCCCATACCAACTTGTTAATCCTGACCCAATGATTGCTATTGTCTCCTTTTACCAAGAAGGCCACTGGCTTACAAAAAGTAGTCCTTGGGTGAACTGCCCCACATGGAAAATTCAGATGCCCTAAGGGCTCCATAACTATTCAAATCCACACCTTATCCTTGCACACCACACACTTAATCTTCTCTTTTAGTCTGGCTATCTTTTTAGCAGTCAAGCAAAACAACCCATGTTCTGCATCCACCAATAAAGAAATCCAAAGACTTTTCTGGGCCATCCAACGTATACCTAGCAAATAGGACTCCCAACTCATCACATATCCCCAGAAATTCTCGTAATCCTTCAAATGATCCCTCAAATCCCTCACCTACTATTGAGAAATCATCCAAGTAATGCACCGCTGTGTAGATCTGCACCTGCTGCTGCCACACCCAGTAAAGTACAGTAGGTTCATAGGTTGGTACTAGGCTATCAGCCCTAGGGCCTATACAAGCCTAGCCATGACAATTCTCTGGCTATTTCTTCCCACATTATTTACTTTCCTGGACCCCTGTCTAGCAGGGCAACTGACGTGATCCCTGGGGTGAATTTCCTTTCTCCAATCATCAAGGTTCCTCTTGAAGAGGTCCAAAGAGGCACTCTGCTTGACATGTATGGGCAATCTATTCCAGAGTCTGGGGAGTCTCTGGGTCAGGAACCTATCCCTCCAGCATGCTTTGTTTATTGTGATGACAAGGTTTAGATCCCTGGAGCATGTAGCTCTGAGGGATTGGGATTTCTTTAAGTGTAGCATGTCCAACAGCTCTGGGTTTGACATGGCCTTGTATGTTAAGCAGAGATCGCCTCTGAGTAGATGATATGCGACAGAGTATAGCTGGAGTTTTTTAAGCCGGTCAGCGTAGGGCATCTGCTTTAGGCCTGTGATTTTTTTAGTGAGGTATTTCTGAGGCCTTTCCAGTTGTTGCAGATGTCTTGAGAGGTACATACCAAATGGGGCATTGTATTCCATAATGGGTCTAATGAGGGATGAGTACAGTGGGACAATAACCTCCTTTTTTCTGGATGAAAAGCCCTTCGTGATGAGGTGTGCCACATAGAAGGATTTCCTGACTGTTGTGGTGATGTGGTTATCGAAGGTGAGACCACTGTCCACCTGTGTCCCTAAGTCTCTTATCACACTTTCTGTGTTTAGTGTACTGCCACCTATATGGTAATTCATGGATACATGTTTTTTCCCAAAGGGGATAACAATACATTTCTTGGCATTGAGCTTGAGCCCATGGCTCTGGCACCAAGCATCTGTTTCTGTAAGGCCCTTTTGTAGAGTATCCACATCATTTGGGGATTCAATAATGGCTCCCAGTTTGCAGTCATCTGCAAACTTTGTTAGCCAGAGTCCCTTAGTGTTGACCTGTACTTCGGAGAAGTAGATGCCAAACAAGAGCGGCCCCAGGACTGAACCCTGAGGTACTCTACTTGTCTGGAGCTGGATTTGGAGTCGGCTACTTTTACAGTGTGGGTTCTATCAGTAAGCCATTTAGCAACCCATTGGGTGACATGGGGATTAATGCCCAACTTAGTAAGTTTATCTATGATTCCAGAGTGGGGGATGGTGTCAAAGGCCTTGGCACCTTTATATATAAATATAAAAATACATATAGGTTCATACGTAGGTACTAGGCTATCGGCCCAAGGGCCTAATAAGCCTAGCCAACAAGGTTCCCTGGCTTACACCACCCAAGTATTTCCTATTTTCCATCCAATCATCAAAATTTTTCATGAATGGTGCTAATGAGGAACTTTGCTTGACACAGATGGGTAGTTTGTTCCAGAGTATAGGAAGTCTCTGGGACAGGAATCTGTCCCTCCAGCATGTCCTGTTTTTTGTGGTGACCAGGTTTAGGTCCCTAGAGCATGCAGCTTGGAGGGATTGTGATTTCTTAAGGTGTAGCATGTCCAACAGCTCTGGGTTTAACATAGCTTTATATGTTAGGCAGAGATCTCCTCGGAGCAGGTGATATGCTACAGAGTAAAGCTTGAGTTTTTTGAGATGGTCAGTGTAGGGCATCTGTTTGAGGCCAGTAATCCTCTTTGTGAGGTACATCTATGGCCTTTACAGCTGCTGCAGATGTCTTGTGAGGTACATTCCAAAAGGGGCGTTGTACTCTATAATGGGTCTAATGAGTGCAGAGTAGAGGGGAACAATGACCTCTTTTTTCCTGGATGAGAACTGTTTTCTGATGAGGTGTGCCACATATAAGGATTTCCTGACTACTGTAACGATGTGATTACCAAAGGAGAAACTAATGTCCACCTGAGTCCCAAGGTCTCATCACACATTTGGCATTGAGTAGACTGCTGTTTAAGTGGTAGTTCATGAGTACAGAGTTTTTACCAAAGGGGATGACAATGCACTTTTTGGCACTGAGCTTGAGGCCATGCCTATGACACCAGGCATCTGTCTCAGGGAGGCCTTTCTGTAGGATGTCCATTTGGGGACTCTACTATGGCTCCTAGTTTGCAGTCATCTGTGAACTTCATTAGCCAGAGGCCTTCTGTGTTAGCCTGTATATCAGAGAATTAGATAGCAAACAGGAGAGGTCTCAAGACTGAATCCTGTGGTACTCCACTTGTCATTGGTTTGAAGTCAGATTTGGAGTCTGCAACTTTTACAGTGTGGGTTCTGTCAGTGTGCCAGTTGGCAGCCCATCTTGTGACATAGGGATTTATACCTAGTTTAGTGTGTTTAGCTATAACCCCAGAAAGGGGGATGGTGTTGAAACCCTTGGCGAGGTCAAGATAGGCTGTGTGAACCACCTTACCCTCATCTATGGCTTTGGTGACTGCCTCAAAGAAGTCAATCAGGTTCGGGTGGGGTCCTGAGTTTGGAGGTTACCAATGTCTTTGTTTATGAGTTCTATGATGATAAGTTCCATGGCCTTGCAGACCAGGCTCATCAGACTAATAGGGCGACAGTTCCCAGGATCAGTGGTGGCTCCCCATTTTGTGGAGTGAGATAAATGTTGCTGTGTGCCATTCAGTGGGCACAAAGCCTGATGTGAGACTATGATTGAACATGGTGCTTAGGTGGGGAGCCAGTTCATTCTAAAGTTCATGTAAAACGCAGCCTGGGATGTTGTCTGGTCCCATGGATGCTGTGTTTTTGGTTTTAGAGAGTGCAGTTTTTACCTGCATATATGTGATTCCAGGGACTCTGCATTTTTCCTGTATAGATATGGGCCCTTTAGGGGGTGAGGCATGGCTAAAGTTAGCACTGAACCTATTTGCCAGGTTGTTGGCAATATCAGTTGGTTATGTAATTTTCATGCCGTTGTGCTGTAACAGAGCAGATCCGGGTGTTAACATTGAGATTCATGACATAGCTATAGAATGCTTTGTGTTTGCCCTTAGAATCAGTGGTGATTTTGTTTTCATAGCTAGCTTTGGAGGATCTTATAAGGGATCTCAGCTTCTTAATGAGGCTGACCAGGCAGCTCCTCCACTCATGGGATTTTACTCTCTTTTGCACCAGTTTCTTCCTTCTGTTGTAGAGTTTGTTTATGGCAGGGGACCACCAGATTGGCTTCCTTTTTTTGGAGGATAGCGTCTTGGTTATGTTTGGGATAGCATGATCCATGCACTCGTGTAAGTGCTTATAGAGTGCATTTGTGTAGGATTCAGCAGCTGTAACTGTATTGTCCATCTGCATGGGTGTCATGAAATTCGCCACTTTTGTCTTAAGAAGCATGAAGTTGGCTTTGGAGAAATGTTTTACCATGGTTTTCTTAATAGTGGGTGGGGCGGGATGTGGATATCTAGGGTGATTAGCTTATGGTCAGATCTGACCAATGAGGAGTTGATTTCAGGTGTGGAACAACAGTCACTCATGTTAGTAATGACTAGGTCTAGGATATTGTTGCCCCTGGTGGGGGTGTGGATAAGTTGATCCAAAGCATTGGAGTTTATGAATTCCAGAAAGCATTGAGTGAAGGAGTTGGTACATGAGTAGTTTTCCTAGTTAATGGTGAGGTAGTTGAAATCACCCATTATTAGGGTGTTTGGTTGAACCCTAATATTTTCCAGTATATCAAGAAAAGAGGAGTGGGAATCCTGGGGCATGGTGGGGGATCTGTCGCAAGCTACAATTTGGATTGCAGTTTTGCCCGGAGATAGTTGCACTTGGATAACCTCAGATGCATTATGCTGTGCAACTATCCTGGAGGTGTGGATATCCTTAATGAATATGGACACACCTCTGCCTTTGGTGTTCTGGTCCAGGTTAGATGGCCAAAGAGTGTGGTATGAGTTATAGCCTGGTAATGCAGGGGTGCTCTCTGGAGCCTTGAACCAGGTCTCAGTCACTGCACAGATATCGATGCTCTCCATTTTAAAGAGTGCCTTGAGTGAGTGCATTCTGAGATTTAGACTTCTAGCATTGAGTAGCATTACCCTCAGTTTTTTTCTTGCCTGTTCCTGTTACGGTGGTGAATTTGTCATTTGAACCTTGCCTAAAAAGGTACTAAAGGGGCAGCAAGAGCCTTAGCCAGTATCCAGAATCCCAGGGGCGACAGGTGTAGGCCATCTCTGGCAAAGCATTGTGGTCTGTTGACCATGTCGTACCAGGCAGACATATACTAGATCCCCTTAGAATGACACCAGAAGCTTAACCAATTGTTGAAGTCAATCATTTTGTCCTTGTACTGCGGTATCATTCTGGGCGATGGCAGGATGCTACTCAGGGCTAGGGTCATACCTTCCTGGGCTACAAGATCGGAAAGCTCTTCCATGTCTCTTTTCCTGTAGTCTAGGGAGGTACGTCTCAGGTCTTTCACACCAACATGGACAATGACAGAGTCATATTTGTACTTGTTGTGGCATGACCTGAGTGTGTGGGTTATGTGGTGGATCCTGGCACCTGACAGGCAGCTGACAGTAACCTTCTCCTTATTTAGCCTGGTGAGTGGGACATCAGTGTGCCTGACTATAGAGTCACCTATGACTAGTGTGGTAGGTAGATTGGCTAACCACTACATCTCTAAAATCTGGAACTCCCTTCCTGCCCATATAATAAGTAACCACTCCTCAACCCAATTTAAGAAATTACTTAAAATACACTTCCTGAATCATAGATTATGCTCCTGCACCACCCCTGGCTAGTAACTCATTAGTCTTTGTTATTATCAACTAGAGTAAGAGCGTGTCTATAGGTTTTTATTGTCCATATGTGTAGATGTAAACTCCCATCATTGACAAGAAAACTAATTGTATATACATTTTTTATAAGGTGTAAGAAATATGTCTTGTGTAAGTTGTCAAATGTGCTTTTTGTTATACTTGCTGTCTTATATGTTAACAATAAAACTGCTTTGGAGCTTTTCTCCCCGGGCCTCCACTGAAAATGGACATATATCCAGTTGGACTCTCCCGGTTAACAAATGTGGTTTATTGGCACATTGAGTCTGTTGGCTATGTATCGTTTGGGTTGTGTTGGGGGGGTGGAGGTTGCTTGCATTTCTGCTTTGGAGGTCTCTGTTGCTCGAGCAGATTATTATTGAGAGCCTTTGCAAATGTTTTTGTGATTATGTGTGGATTTTGATGGTGTATGTTTAGTGGGACTATGTGATGAGTGTGGTGTGGTGCAAGTGTTTACCTTCTCCTCTTGACTGTCAAGTTCAGTCTTGGTTGGAGAGATTTTACCTCCAGTTTGGCTAGATAAGTGCATCGCTCACAGGTTGTGGTGTTGGGTGGTAGGAGGAGGGTTGTCTGTGTACATGAGGCAATTGCTACATTGCCTCAAGATGCCCAAATTCATCAGATAGACAGGAGAGAACACTGGGAGCTGACCCTTGGATTTGCCTGAATAAAAAACTACTTTCCTCCAGACAAGTGAGGAAAGTGAGTATAAGAGCTGTTTTTCTCCAAGCAAGTGAGGAAAGTAAGTACAAAAGCTGTTTTCCTCTAGGTAAAGAGGAAGGTTGAGTGCTGAAGTAATTTGTAGCTTATTTAGTGCTAACAAGAAGTGCTGAGCACGAATAAGCAAATTCAAGTGCTAAAACTAAGAATTTGCACCTGGATCTTGTGGTAGATAGGCTACCTAGTGCTTGCCACTCCCACTGAAAGCTAGAATGCTTCCCTTCAACACAGAAAGGCTTGGGGCCTCAGAAGCTTACAAACAGTCCCGGATACAGCAAATCTGTATCGAGACTAGACTGTAGATAGATAGCTATAGTGAGAGAGAGAGACAGAGAAAAAGATCCAAACATTTTAAATTAAATATTGATATTATAAATCTAAAACTCACTTCACCCCCATAGGATAAGAGGCAATGTGTTAATCTGTGCTTATGAAGGAAGACTCCCCCTATATAAAGTATGAAACAACAGGTGTCATTATGTAGTCTTCAATCTTCATTGACATACGAGAAAACTGTAACTTATTATGAGAAACTGACCTACAGTATGAGGCAAAACCAGGCCATTCAGTAAAATGGGGACAGTTGAAAGATCTGCTTACAGCAGATGGCAGCATGTGAATGCAAGCACTGCAGTTGGACACCCCAAACTGTCAACACAAGCATGCTGCTCTACTAATCGCTCCCTAGCATTTAATGGTTTAGAAATAGCCTGTTATATGGTTAGAAGCACAACAGTCACTCCTCTTGAGTAGAATCCTGTGTGCTTTGTATAATTACATGGTACCACAAGGAGCCTTCAGGGACACACACACACACACACACACACACACACACACACACACACACACACACACACACACACACACACACACACCATAACTAAAACATACCAGCCATACAGTAATCTGTGAATTACATCTGGTTGGCATTAAATTCTCCTCACAGAGATTCATTACCAGCTCAGGAGAGGAGTATGACACAAAGCCATAAGTGCTACAATAATACTGCCAGCACTTCCATGTAGAAGTCTCTTTGCAGAGATCATTGAATTTTATCACATTGACGGTGAATTCTCCATGCAGTGATATAATACAAAACAAAAATACCTGCATGGCAGTGCAGAAGTCTCTATGCCACGATCTTTGAAATTTTTCTTGGTGACACTGAATTTTCCATGCAATGCTACAACACACCACCTCTCAACTAACAGCTCTCAGCCCCACTGCGCATTCGTGGACTGCAGCCATTACCTAAAGGAGCTTGCAGCCCGTAAAAAGGCAAAATAACTCTTTCACAGCATAATTTAGTAGCAAGATATACAGTTTACACAAAATTATCATGAGAAGATGAACACGACAGTGAAATGTTTGAAAAAAGAAAAAAAAAATCAGCTAAGTGATGAAATGTTCATGGACTCCTGTTGGTAGCATGCTCTCACGAAGTCTTTCAAATCTAAATTACTGTGCCCTTATGCCCCCCATTTATGCCAAAACATGCTCATGAATTCCTCAAACCTTATCAAAACATGCTAACTCAACAGAGACAGAGATAGTGAGTGAAGTTGAACTCTGGACCTTCTGTCTCTGGAGCGAAGGCCTTAGCCATTATACCACAGTGTCTCAAACATGCTGTTGCATAGTTTACTATCCGCAAAACCGCAAGTAATGAAACCATCCCACCAATGACTATCTTAAAAGAAAATCCATCAGCAACATTACTTCTAGCCAGGCATTTCAGTAAACATTTAACCATCAAATGACGCCACTACCCAGTCCACAAAAGGAGGCCAGCAATCCCATAGCCTATCGCTCCTTGCAGAGGCAATTAAAGAAAAATAATGGAAAATTAAATGGTCATAAGGCTATACTCCCTCTCTACACTACTAGGATTTACCAAATCACTATTGCTTGCCTTCTTTATATCCATAGACAACAAACGGGTATATAAAAAAATAAAATCCATTACTGTCCTCCTTATATACTTCTAATATCCAAGGCCTACTTGTCCACTGAATTATCTACAAGTTGTCTTGGACTCAGGCTTGCAATACTGCAAACTCATGCCAAAATGTGATTCTTATTCCCAGTTACAGTGCTATAACAGCTAAGCCCCACCCTACATCTACCTCACTTCTTCTAAAGTCCCTTTTACAAATGAATCCCTGTATTCTGTCTCCTACAGGCTTTTGAGGAGAGATCTATGCCTAGCATACAGGGCATTGCCAGACCCCACTCTGATGGACCTCCTGCATATCCACAAAACAAACAGCATCAGAATTACCTGTTCTAAAGACTTAAATCTTACCTGTGATATAAATAGGACCTGCTGAAGAGATAGGTATGTATCCCAGAGACTACCCCATCTATGGAACAGGCTCCCCATCCATGTGAAGCAGAGTTCCTCCCTAACCCAATTCAAGTACAACTTGGACATTTGGATGGGAGACTGGAAAATTCATCCCTGGTTTGGCACCTATGTCTCTAATGGACACAGGTATCCAATAAATGGTTCATCTCCCAGGCCCATGCTTACACTTACCAAGGGTATCAGAACTTGTCAGAGATTTGGGATGCATGGCTAGGCTTGTGGTCATTAGCCTAGTAAACGCCTATGAACCTATGAAATATTAACCTGTCCCTTCCCAAAGACTGGCCAACCTATCTCTTATCCCTATTTTTAACCCCTTTACCGAACAATTCTACCACTCCACACACCCATTTAACTCACTCTAACCCTCACTAAAGTTGTCTCTGGACAGACTGGTTTGTTCCCAAACCTCATTTATTCATAGAACTTTATTTGGGTGCCTGGTTACAGCATTCTCATTCTTTCTAGGGGAACTTATTAGAACCCATACTGCATTCCTAGGGTCTGTGAGTTGGATTTATTTATTTATTTTATTTCTCTTTAATCTCTTATAGACTGCAAGCATCTTATTTTAGAGCTGGAAACTGCAACAGAGTCTGGGTCTTTTCTGAAGAGATTCTGATTAGATTTGCTTTACAATTTCAGCCCAGTTCAGGACTTATAATCATTTTATTTATAGTACTGTGTTTAGCAAACATAACTGTCCAATGCTATGTTGTTAGGTTAACTCATCTTGGTTATTGTCTCTCAAAATTTTATTGAAGTCGCATTCACCGCAAGTAGCACTACACTTGTATAGCATTTTGTATTTCACATTTCATAGTTACAAATGTCCTGTGGTTTGTTGTACTTTTGTGAAGTGCTTATATTTAAGGGCTGAAATAAAGCTAAAATTGAAGGAATAACATTGTTAGAACAAACGGGCATGAGAGCTGTAAGATGGAGGCATGCCAGTCAATGTTAATAAGTAGTTAATAAGCTCATAGTTTGTGAAAAACAGTCTTTATGACACAAGACCATTTTAATATACTGACGCCTTGAAAGTGAGGTCATATACATTATTACCCATTGACTTATCAAGCTGACTTTTAAATATTGCAAGATTATGAGAATCTCTTAGTGTGCAGAGCAGATTATTCCAAATTCTAGGAATTGTTTGTATAATGAAGTTTCATCTCAAAGATGTTCTGGTAAGAGCCAATCTGAAAGTTTGATTATTGTATTTATAAATGATTGAGTTAGACCATATATCTAAGTTTAACATAACTCATTTTGCCTCATCCTTATATGCAATATAACCTAACATGGCTTTAACCCTGTAGTATCTGTAATGTGGAGAGTACAGATTGTGCAAACCTCTCAATTGTTCAGATTTTCATAGAATGTCCACATTTGGTTTTCTGGCAAATCACTGGGATGATCTTAAGATTGAAGTCACTAAATAATGACACACATTTCAGTTTCGGACTTCAAATCATGCAGAATGTATGCTAGCACATTCCGTTACTTTAGCAACTTTCTAAGTTTATAAGAGCAATATTTAAAATGTATCCTTATTTTTGGGCCTTCATCCCCTCATTTTGTCAGGTTTTGTCCAGATTTCATGCACTAATAAGTTGATAGGTATGACACTGTGTAATACATCTATGTCTGTAACTTAAATATTTTAAAGTTAGAATGTGCTTAATAAATCTTCTTTGTACAGCTTCCAACCTAATTTGCTGAACACGTTTTAAACATATATAGTTGTTATATTCTAATAGTCATTCAATTTATGTTTTAGAGCATGGTTATGTTAATTTCATCTCACAATGAGCTATAATTAAACATTGTCCAGGTCCCCTTCAATAAACACATCACACCAAATGACATTTGACAACCTTTCTTAAACTTCCATAACAAAGCTTTGATCACCAAAATTTATTAATTACAACTGGACATAGTATAGTTGATTCTAAACACAGCATAAACATCCTACTAATGTTAATCAGGACAGCGTATCTACTCATCCTGCCCCAGTATACAGCATCCATACCTCTGCTCGCTTACTTTACTTATGAAGCAGCACCCAGGACTCACTTCATATCCCATTTATTGAATTATCCATCCAACCAAATAACTCAGGAAGACATGACCTTACTCATCCTGACCCAGTAAGCAGCATCCATACCTCCAAGCAGCGTCCCCATCTCACTTCATACACTATTCATTGAATTACCTTCCAACCAAAAAAGCAGTGTCCTTACCTCCGCTTGCTTATCTATTTAGCAACCTTCCTCCCGCTGCTCATTTTCCTATCCCCAAATCCTTAAAATGAACATCCGGACACCAGAGGGGAAACAGAAGAGGGCAAGCCTGTCCCTTTTCTCCACCAACCAGCCTGACCAGGCTGTTTCCCCTCCCTTCTACCCACAATTGTTCAACCAACTACCTCCCATTAAGGGAAGGGTTAAGCCAAACATCATTCAGTGTACTATCAGGACTAAACTCAAATCGACTGAAGTAAACCTAGCTGCACCCTCACAAACAATTGAACAGCCTTACCTCAGTGTACAGCCTCCCCAACCAGAAAGGCTGCTTGTCATCAACCAAACACCCTGCCATATAAATATCAAAACCATCAATTACCTAAATGGTTAAAATAATCTAATGATCCCTCCCAGTGCTAACTAACCATAACTCTGTGTAACCACTGTATCTTAACGGAAATCTCATTTCCACTCACTGTCAGTACTACATCATAAAGAGTCCCCCAAAACATTATCCCCAAAAGGCAACCCCACATAAACCCAAAATCATGCAGGACCACACAAAACC
This sequence comes from Protopterus annectens, assembly GCF_019279795.1. NCBI lineage: Eukaryota > Metazoa > Chordata > Ceratodontiformes > Protopteridae > Protopterus > Protopterus annectens. Next base: position 1,721,798,018 of record NC_056735.1, read on the forward strand.
AATTCCTATCAACATGCCTAGCTGTGACCCTATTTCCCCCGATGGATGCAACAAACTTGAAACTTCCTTTCGGAATCCAGCTATGCAGTATAAATAAAAATACCTTAACCAGGCTAAAATGCTGCCCAACAAACCACCCTCTAAATGACAAATCCCTCAGTCATATAAATGGCCCAAACTATATTCCCCTAAACCTCCCTTACCGAAACCTACCCTGCAACCAAAGACATCTTCCACATTCCCCTGGCATCCTTCATTCTTGATTTCCAATTGCAAACCAACCCCCCAAATACACTCCCTAACCCACCACCTCCTGCTCCATTTATAAACAAATGCTAACCATATGAACAAATCTATCTGAAACCTATCCCCATGCACCACAATGGTAAACAATCTACCATCCTCTTTACCTCTCACCCAAAAAGATCCAAGTAAACCGAGCGACCTGCAACTTTGGGCTGGACTCCACACCAGAAATTTCCTTTCCTTGTGTTACTTTGATCTCTATGGTGAAGCAATACCATAAGCCTTTTTATAACCAGTGCTCCAAAGCTCTGCATACCCACTTGTCAATGCCAAGCAACCCCCCCCACTACATGGATCCCAACCTATTGGAATTCAATCCCCTAAATCCATTCCTATGTAGGTAGTGAACCACTAAAACCTCAACCTTATAATTCAAACTTCCTGATGCCATCGTACTACCCCTCAACATCAGCACCCGCACTACTCCCAAACCACACAGACTATTAAGCGCCTAAGAAGGTGATTACACGGACCCTCATTGTGTTCCATTCCAGTGGCAAGACCATCCATCCCATCAAAATGCATCACCTTACAGATTGACTTTTCAGGCCACTGCAGGATGCCTTCCGTACTTCAGCAATCTTTCAAATACACCTCCATCAGGGCACTAACAGTTGCTCACTCAGCCCTTCCTCATCTATGACCTCATTGTGCACCATTCAAGGGACTGGGGCATCCATTGAAGCAGCCTCCATCCTCTTTCGATACCCCTTCATTCAGGTCAACAACTGATGCCCACTCCAGTTCCATATCCCCATGATCTGCAAATGAAAAACAAGTTAAGCCACTTGCCTTTACAAAATTGAACAAAGATGAACCTCTATCCTTATCTCTTGTAACTATGCATCAAACACCTTATCAGTATCATCCCCCCCTTTTAACATCAACCGACACCTCAATATGAATAACTTAAATGCTATCAGTAGGGTGAATAATATTATTCCACATGTCCTTCAGGCCACTGACAGAATTGTCTTTGACGCTTTTCCACTCGGACCCTTTGAGCAGCATTCTAGTGACTGGGACATGCACTGCAACAGCCGTCATCACCTTCTGAATCCAATTCCTTCTGGTCACCAAATGAGGTGCACTCAGCACTTGCCCCACATGCAAAAAAATAAAAAAAAAAACTGTAAAATTCTCAGCAGCCACCCAACCAAAACTACGTAACATTAAGTCCCACCAGGGGGCGACCCTGTTCATTAACTGCACAGCTGCTACACTGACCTGCAACCCCCATCCCCAAGACACTGCAACCTTAGCAGGTTCCCTTTAGTTCTGTTTTGTACTCCCAGTATCTCTAACACCATGGACACAGCACAGACAGTTAAGATGCCTAAAAATGAGTGAAACACCTCCATAACTTACCCTTACCTCTCAGGTGTGCCACATCCTGAGGAATGGTCTTCATTTAAGTCATACATTTATGTTCGAGCTGAACCACTGCATTAACAGGCCTATTCTATGATTAAACTAATCATGTGTTAACTGTCCAGTGAGCCTCATAGCTAAATTTAAGGTTCCCCAACGTTCCACTTCAAAATCTGTCACACATTCCATGTTAACCTCTAACTGCTATGAATGGCAAACAGAACTGAACCACTTTCATTAAAATTACTATACTATACCTTTAAACCATCCTATGGATTTCTTAGTTAAAGTTGATAGTAATCATAGAGGTAAAACCTAGTAGTCCCACACTATCCTACGATCACACTTTATTCTCCTACTTGACTTTCCCCTTACATTCACCTATCCCATCTCCTCCGATTTAACTGCTACCCATCACTTGCTCATCAACTGAAATCCCCCTCATCAATGGACCGCCCTAGACTGATGCAACTTGAATCTGTGAAAATGGGATATATATATATATATATATATATATATATATATATATATAAAAAATGTATGTGTGTGTGTGTATATATATATATATATATATATATATATATATATATATATAAAACAACCACCCACACACACGAGCAGCCTTGGTATAAAAGAGTCTCCACTCAAAACTGCCTATATCATGCAGTATGTCTTACACCTTTTATATTCAGCAGTTGGGTCCCTTGTGAAATATTCAGAAAAGTATGCCCTATCTACCATCATAGACTCAACGAAATGTACCAGAAATTTACCAGAAAACGCACTGATACATCTTAAACCTGCTTCCTTAAATTAGCAATGCCTATCAGCTAACCTCTGAAATTACCCCCCATGATTTCCTAGTTAAATGCCAAAACCACAATGATATGGAGATGGACTGCAAACATGAGGCACAAGACACCCGACAATGCCCACAGAGTCCCAGACCACATGACAGCAGCAGCTACAACAGAACCCAAGCTCCCAAGTGCACATACTCCCAAAGTGTCAACCCACCCCATCTGTGAGGGAAGAAAGAATTAACGACGGGCATTCACAAAACATTAAGCCTGCTCCCAAATGCTTGACCTCACCTTCACACTCCTGGTGCCTCCTCCACAAGCTCCCTATGACTCGAAATATTTTTTTAAGCACACCTTAATATGGATCCACTCCCTTTAATCTCCCATAGCAAGAAAACCTCAAACATGGGGGGAACAAAAGCATACAACCTGATTTAATATTATGGCGTCATCTCCCCTTATTCTCAAATATTCTCCCACTCAGCTCAGCTACTAACATCTGGGCACTCTCCTGAATCACTTAGAATAATCTTTCCTTTACGCTGACATTTCCTACTCCTTCCTGTTTCATTCATTAGCAAAACTTGTTCTCACCACTGAGAACAAAGCCATACTAATTTTCCTAACAGACCACCATAACTCAGCAATTCGCTATATGACCAAAGTAATAGCAGCATGCTTTGCCTAACAAGCAATGACTCCAAAAATGAAAGCATGTCATTATCCATCAATGTAGTTGAGAGTGCTCTACCAGGATCCTAATGAACAAACCAAAATCAAGACAACATGTGAGAATCCACACCCTAAATAAGGACAGTGGCAGTTTTTTTTTTTTTTTTTTTTTTTTTTTTAAGAAACATTGCTCTTACCATCTTAAAAAGTTAAAATAATGGGTACATTAGCACGCCTTTTGTAAGGCAGGGAATCTGAAACCAAAATGCTTAGCACCTTGGAAGCAAAAACAAAAGGATCTGGACCTACCCACATCCGTATTCGCGCTATACTCATGCATGATGAACAACAATCACTAGCGGGCACCTCACAGCCCCAGAACCCTGCTACAGCCAACAAAGATGAAAGGAGAAAAAACAAACAAAATCCACTGCACCACAACCACCACTGACCACCAACCTTCCACTGATGGCTCGCCAACCAAAACAGCCATTCTGCCAGCAACTAAGCAAAACCCATGCCTGTCCCCACAAAAACACCCCTACAAAGCCCTGAACCCAACAAAAGCCAAGACAATATCACTGCCCTCCTAAAGAATCATTCATTTGTAGCATAAATATGCAGTTTTTTTTTTTTCTGAAGCCTCAATCCTCCACATGATAAAATCAGCAATGCTCTCCTATAACTCCTCCACTCTCACAAGCATCATGCCTTACTCCTTCCACAGACAATGGCACTCTGGGTTGCGCAAAAAGAAAAATGATGGTAGAGACCAAAACATTGACATCCTGACACAAAACAAAAGTAAAATAAGACTCATTATGAACCAGCCACAGCCAGCGTTTCAACTGTTTTCCTCCATACACACCCTGTATGCCCATCCAAACACCAAATTTAGCATGCAGATAATTCAACGTGGATCCTATTCCATTAACCAAAAGCTATCATCACCTCACCCCATGCCACAAAGCCCCCATAGTCTCTAAAGTTAAAACAAATAAAACTGGACAACCACCCACACCTCACCAACCCCACAAAACAAATCAACCAGTGAACATACTGTGGAGAAACCTCACAGTCAGACATGCTGGGGAGAGAAGATAACACCTAAGGAGACAGAGAGAACTAAATAAATAATTCACTCATCCAGTATCACCGCATCCCCACAACACCAAAGGTCTACCTGTCTTCAAGACCAATCACAGGTCATCATGGATGCAACCTTGCCTAAGCAAGTTCACGTCAAAATGTTAATCTGATATTGTAAATCTTTTGTTCATACATTACAGATAAGATGATACGGCTGTTTTCCAGCTCGCGCAAGCCAAAAACTTTCAGCTAAGAACCTACCCACAATGCCCCTCTCCTAGATACTCCAGATCTCGTTTGTCACTTTCCTAGTCAGACATGTTAGCCATCTCTCTCAAAGCTGAGTAGTAAATTGTAGATTTTATGACATTTTTTCTTCTAAATTACTAAATTTTAAGTCAAGTTAGCCTTTTTTCACTGTTGCCTATAACCTAGGCTTATTTCCTACCCTTTTCCTTGGTAATTGAATGTTTTACCCTTTTTGTTACTGTCCCTCTCTCCTGTCTTTGACAGGCTTTCCCTTTTTTACTAGTGGTATTCCTTAACTAACATCACTGGTATTTTATTATTTTATCTTTATATTTTAAAAAATGTTATTATTATTATTACTAGTATTATATATATATATATATATATATATATATATATATATATATATATATATATATATATACACCTTACCATGTCAGACAAAGCTAAGTTGGGTTTTAAACAGTGTGCAAGTGTGGACGTAAGATGCCTAACTAAGATACACATGTCCGCTGTGTCTACTGTTTGGGCATGGATCATATTAAAGCTGATTGTGACATTTGTGCTACTTTTAGTAATCGGACACTAGCAGAACATAAGAATAAACTTATTTTAAAAGGTTTACTCAAGACACCTTTCTCGGAGGCTCTATCTGGGTTGAAGGTCTCACCCCCTCCTGAGACCAAAAAATGTAAGGAAAAATGGAGTCACTGAGTTCCTGCATCCCCGTCAGTTATGTAACTGAGTCGGCTCCTTGCTTTACCAGCGCCCGTGGCGCAGACCTCACCGGCACCAGGATCTGTGTCCTCTCCTTCGGTGCTGACCATAGTATTCATTCCTATTTTGGATCCAACCATGGCACCACTGACGTTGGTGCCGTCCTTGGTTCCCACATTGGCTCTAATGACTGTACATGCCTCAGCACCATCCCTGTCCAGAGTGCCGACACTCTCCTCAACCCCATGAGCTCCGATGACTGTACATACCGAAGCACCATCCCCGTCCATGGTGCCGACAGTTTCCTCTGCTCCATGGGCTCTGATGACTGTACATGCCTCGGCACCATGCCCTTTCATGGTGCTGACAGCTTCTTCGGCTCCATGGACTCCGATGACTGTACATGCCTTGACACCATCCTAGGTCATGGTGCCGCCAGTTTCTTCAGCTCCATCAGTTCCAAAATTTGAATACCTGCCAAGGACAACATATTCTCCAACTTACGACCCTTTCTTGGGGCAGAGGTTTAGTCCCTTTCTAGAAAGACCGGATTCCCCTTCAGCAGCCTCCTTTAGATCCATTAGGAATTTTTCTGAACTAGACATAGTGCGGGTTATGGATTAGCTTCTGGCAGCTAGGGGATTGCCCATTCCAGCTAGACCTTCTGTCCCTCCTGGCTCGGAATTCTTTACCTCATCTTCCCCTGCTTATCCTCCTCCAGCATCCTCCCTGTTCCTGGTACCAATGTCTGATTTGGTACATACTGTCTCAGCTCGAACAGCAGTGTCTCCCATGTCAGCACCAATCACCCTTACTGCATCAGCTACGATGGAGCCAGTGCTTGGACCATCCATATTCAGCACCTATTTTCTCGCTGGCACCATCTGTCCATGGCTCCAAAGGCTTCCAGTTCTCTTGGAACCCCTCAACTGGAGGTGAGTTTGAGTAGGTCTGCTGTAAAGGTGATGGAAAGGGCACTTCATTTCAAAGGCTCACAGCCAGCACCTAGGACACCAGTATCAGAAACCTTCTCTAGCATGCTCCTCTCCCAACCTGCTATGTCGGATCCCTGGGCATAGTAGTCACAAGAACCTCCTGTGAAGGGAACCCCTTCTCTGGAGTCCTCCTCTTAAGATCCCACTGGGGAGCCACCCTGGAAGAAACAGTGCAAGAGGAAGCACCTTGACTCCTCGAAGGAATCTATCACAGAAGACAATGAAGACACTGACTGTGATGAGGGAGAAGGGTCCCCACCCTCTCCCCAGACATTGTTTCAGTCGGAGACATTCTCAAAATCCTCAAACAGTGGGGGGAATGGATGTCTTCTAACCCTTCTCCTGAAAATCTGTGTTTCTGCAGGCCTTCTGTGCCCAGCCATCTACTTCCTGGGTGACCCCACCAGCAGATGATCTTGTTAAACTAATTGTGCAGCATGCCAGGAAGGCCCCGGACAATGAAGAACCTGTCCCATGGAGGCCGGACAAAATTTTGTCTACACCTGAAGACCAGCACCATTGGTCCAAGCAGCTGATGGTTGATCCTATGGTCATGGCCACGGCCACCAAGAGGGAAATGGCAGAAGATAGTTCCACTGTCCATCCTCCAAACAGGGAGTCCTGGACCATGGACAGATTAGGGAAGTGGACCTATGCATCAGCGACCTTCGCCATTTGGTTGCTGAATTATCTGGCACACTTTACTCGACTCCAGAGAGACCTAATTTCTGAAATATCTTCCTCTTTGGTGGGGGTACTGCCTGATGAAGTATGTCAAACTGTAGACTCACAGCTAGCTACCCTTGAATCCATCTCGAACTCCTCGATGCATTTGATATCTCACACCACCGAGGGGGCAGCTCGAGCTGCCACATCTGGTGTTGTCATGAGACATAATGCTTGGATGAGATTGTGTGACTTTGAAGACCCCTTTAAATCTTCCTTTGTCAATGCACTTGTTGATGAATCTGTACTTTTTGGATCCAAGGTATGAGACACACTTGCACGTAATGAGAAAGACAGAAAGACCTTGTCTGCTGTGGGCATATGCTTTTCCAACCCCCAAAGGTCCTACTCCAGGAACCAGAAGGGAGGAAAGATATGGTTCAAGAAATCCCAAGGATCCTTTCATGATGCTCATGGTGAATAATCCCCCCGGGGCAACTCATATGGAAGATGCCCCTTTCAGGGTAGAGGGCATCCGTGTAACCAGGGAGCCAGAGATTCTTTCTTCAGCAGACCCTACCAATGCTCCTGAGCAGTGGCTCGATTGCTTTCCTCTGGAAGCAGTCGGGGGTCATTTTTCTCTGCATCTACAAGCCTGGCATCTTATTAATACTGATGTATGGGTGCAGAGAATAATAGCCAGAGGCTACAAAATACCATTTGACTTAACTCCCAGACCCATCAAACGAATCCCCAATGTACACCCAACCAGAGGGAATTAGCAGCCTTAGAAATAGAAAAACTGCTAAGAAAAAGAGTCATCCAACTAGTCCCATCAGAACAGACAGGATCCGGGTTTTACTTGACGTTCTTTTTAGTGCCAAAAAAGACAGGGGACTGGAGACCAATCCTGGATCTCAGCCTACTGAACAAATTTATCAAACCTCAAAAATTCCAGATGGTCACAGTACAGTCCATTCTTCCTTTCCTAGGGAGGGACAATTGGATGTGCTCTCTAGACCTACAAGATGCGTACTATCACATAAAGATGGATCACCACTCACAGAGGTTTCTCCACTTCTGGCTGGGAAATGATCACTACCAATTCAGGGCACTACCATTCGGTCTCTCGACAGCCCCCTGAGTGTTCACCAAATGTATAACAGTTGTGGTAGCCCATCTTCAACTACAAGAATTCCAGGTGTTTCCCTATCTAGATGACTGGCTCCTTACTGCCCTGACCAGGAATCTCCTAGTCCACAGCCTCTCTTACACTCAAGTTCTTGCTCTCTGCTTGGGGATTACAATCAACAAAGATAAATCTCAAATGTCCCCAATGAAGACACTGGAATTTATTGGAGCTGTCATCGACACAACATCTTGTCAAGCTTCTCTCCCCCTTCACAGGCTTTTGAAATTAAGACACCAAATTCAAGACCTTCTTCCTCACATGTTTGTACCAGCACATCTTGTACTACAACTCTTGGGCTCCATGGCAGCTGCAATTACTTTAGTACCACTGCGAGACTGCACATGAGAATCCATCAGTGGCTCCTTTCCACACAATGGTTGTAGTTAACCCACCCACTCAACCACATGATACACTTTACAAACCATTGCAAGGAAGAAATGCTATGGTGGATGGAGCCACAAAAGAATCTTTGGTGTCGACCATTCTGTCTTACCCAACCCATGGCCACAATGACCACGGACGCTTCACTGTTAGGGTAGGGGAGGCATTTTCAGGGAAAGACTGTCCCAGGTACCTGAACCCCCATTGAGGCCAACTTGCACATAAATGTCCTGCAACTGAGGACAGTTCTCATAGCGTTGCCAGCATTCCATGCATCCCTACCCATGGGGACCATTGCAATTCAGTAGACAACATGTCAGTCGTCTGGTATATCAACAAACAAGGCAGAACCAGATCTTACCCCCTGTGTCGGGAAGCCATGAGGATTTGGCACTGGGAAATATCTTCTAGTCACTTTCTTATAGCAATACACATTCCCAGGAGTTCCAAACTTATTGCGGACAATCTGAGCAGGAACATTCTGATGCCTCACGAGTGGTCCCTCAACCCTGTAATAGCAGAGTGGATCTTCCAACTTTGGGGCAAGCCTTGCTGTGACCTGTTCACTTTCCCCCTGAACTACAAATGCAGGGCCTATTTTGCCTTGATTCCCCCCTCAGGGGGAACCACCGAGGGATGCTCTTATGCATGATTGTCCCCTGGCTCTCCTGTATGCCTTTCCCCCATTTCCTCTCATTCCAAAATTTCTCCAGAAAGCTCAGAGGTTGAAAAGTAGAGTGATCCTCATTGCTCCCTACTGGCCATGTCAAGTCTGGTTCCCATTTCTGTGGTCTCATCTGATTCACAGCCCGTGGATCCTAGATCATTCCCAGGACCTATTATCCCATCCTCAGGGATTGATTCATCTGAACCTGCACAGTCTCAAGCTCACAGCTTGATTCCTCCACTTCCAATGATTGCCAGGCTGCCTGACATCCCATCTCCTGTTCGTGAAATTCTTCGGGCCTCACACAAACTTTCCACTAGAACGGTTTATTCTAGTAAATGGACTAGGTACTCTATTTGGGCCAAAGACCAGAACTTAGACCCTTTCTCTATGCCTATTCAGAATATTCTACAATACCTGACTACTCTTCTACATGCAGGAGCCACAGCTTCAATGATCACTGTACATTTAGCAGCTATCGCCAATTTTCATAATGGTTTTGATAATTCTTCAATTATGTCACACCGCCTATCAAGACCTTTTTGAAGGGTGTATTATATGTTAAACCTCTGGTCAAGCCTCCCTTAGAACCCTGGGACTTGATTCTGGTGTTTCAGTCTCTCACAGGCTCTCCCTTCGAGCCCTTTGATTCATGTGATTTGAAATTTTTGTCATGGAAAACCATACTTCTAGTAGCACTCACCTCAGGGAGAAGAGTATCTGAGCTGCAGGCCTTGAGTGTCAAGAGACCTTACTTGATCTTCCACATGGATAGGGTGTACTTTCATACTGACCCTTCGTTCTTGCCCAAGGTCATTTCTGGCCTTTCCATTAACCAATCTATTGACCTGCCAGTTTTCTTCCCAAGGCATTCTAATAGAAGGGAGTACCTTTTGCATACCCTTGATGTGTACCGGCAGCTTCCAATTGTTTGTGGCCTTTGCAAGACCCAGATTGGGTAAACCTGTTTCCAAAGTGACTTTATCCTCTTGGCTTAGAAATGTCATTACCTTTATCTACCAACAGAATAAGCTACCCTTACCTTCCAGAATAAAGGCTCATTCTACCAGATCTATGGCTACCTTTGTAGCTTTTCATTCCAGAGCCTCTATGGATAATATCTGCACAGCAGCCACTTGGGCAAGACCTCATACCTTCATATCTCATTACAAATTGGACTTGGCCTCCAGGGACGGGCATCTTTTGGTTCTATGGTGCTCAGGAATATCCTTCCTTAGGGCCACGCAGGACTCAAGGGACTCGGTCCTATCTCTAATGTATGAACAAAAGATTTACAACATCAGATAAAGAAGTTATATCTTACCATAATGTTCCATCTGTGTTGTAGATCTTTTGTTCATTTATTACTTCCCACGCTCCTTTCCCCTGCCTGGATTCCTGGTGGACTTTTAAGAACTCCTGGTTAGGGTATTTGCTCAGACAGAGCCTCCTACCTTTTTTCCTATTACTACATCTTTTATCTAGGGCGAGCAAACTCTATCTGGAGTATCTAAGAGAGGAACATTGTGGGTAGATTCTCAGCTGAAAGTTTTTGGCTTGCGCGAGCTGGAAAATGGCCACATCGATTCCGAGGATGGAACCGAGGTCCTATCTGTAATGAATGAACAAAGATCTACAACACAGATGGAACGTTATGGAAAGACATAACTTCTTTTTACTTACCCAGCTACACTTGTCTAAAACCCTTAAGCCCCTCCCCAGCCTTACCTTATTTCCTTCCAGTCATCCCTCCCTCCCTTTAACCCTTTCATTTCTCCAACCCACTTAACTCCCACTAATATATCAATCTAACCACTTTTGAAGATGTCCCTGGACAATTTGGTTTGTTGCCAAATCTCATTTATTCTCATATAAGTTACCAAACTGTAGTACAACAGAGAGGGTTAGTAATCAGCAGAGTTTTTAAGACAAAAACAAGACCACCATCAGTTGTCTGATTATATACAAGCCAAATATTAACTAAAAGTGAACACATAACATGAATCATTTTTCTGGTCTTTCCCTATTCCAGTGGGATGTACTAATTGTGTTTACTGCTCCTTGTCTTCCACCTCTAATCTCATTTTCTTACAATCGGTGTTAAATGTTCTTGTTTGCAAGCTGAGATGTATTTTAGTTTTCCATCTTTTAAATGTAGCACCAGCCAGTCTCATTATGAAATAATTTATATTATGGTTGAATCTCAAAGTAGCATAAAAAAATTCCCGAAAAGAGTTAAAAAAAAAAAAGAAAAGAAAAAAAAAAACCTTCATACTGTTATGATTCACTCTGTCTGTGGCCCGGGCATGACACTGGCTGGATTAGCATCTTTGCTTATTAATCGTCTAGGTATAAATGTCAGAGGACTCAACTTAAGTTAAACTGCAGTGATGAAACTTAAAACTTAGTGTTCTTTTTTTTTTTTTTTTTGCAGGTAGGCAACATCTTTCCTACTATATAGTTTTCTTACCACAGATATGTAGAATAGCAAAACTGAGCATAAGAAAGATTTAAACTAAAAACTGTCTTTCGGCTTTTCCCGGTTAGGGATCGACACAGCGGAACTCCAGTCCGCTAATGATTGGCAGTGAATTTTTACGGTACCAAATTGCCAGTCCGGCACCCAACCTTCAAAGAAGGCACACCCACACATGCTTGTACCTATCTGCATGTCTTTAAATTCACTCGACCATGGGGAGGACATGCAGACTCCACACAGAAGGCTCTCCAGCCGAGAACTGAATGGGAGAACTTCATGCTGTGAGGTGACAATGCTAACCGCTGCACCACCACAGCCATACATAAGAAAGATTTAAACTACTTAAAGAAATTTAAAAACTATGTTTTATTTTAGGCATGGTGGCACCTTCTGTTGTTAACATATTTCTTGCTAGATATTGATGTAACACTGGCATGAACTTGCTCTTCTATATAAATGCCGCAGAAGCAGTATATTTTCTTGAACTTGATTCTGAGAACATCAAGGATTGCAAAGATGAATGTTTTCTCAGTTTCTTTCTCAGAAGGGAGGGATGGCACAGCAGCCACTGCAGTACAACTGTTTCTTGAGGTGTATCAATATATTCTACAACACTTTACTTACTGATTGCATGCCACTCTGAGATCAGCTGCTAAGGAAGGTAAACTGGCACAGGACAAAATGGATAGAAATCCCTCAAACTTTTCTAAAGTGTTCATGTTGGCTTCCAGCATTGCAGCAGCAGATACTGTGAGCCACATAAGGAACTAACCTTGACCTGCCAGCATTCTCTATCAGTGTTATATGATTAGTTTAACTAAGTAGATTACAAATCCAGTACAGAATGACTTTTATTAGGTGTGCTAGATGAATAGTAACAGAAGGATGTCAAGAAGTACTTGACTATAGTGCTGGGAACACTGGAAGAAGGAGATGAGCTACAGAATATAATTTAATATTTACTTATGTCAGAGCTAACCAGATGGACTTATTGAAAGTCACAGTGATGCAAACATGAATCAAATTTGTACTTAAATAGTGTTATTTTCCTTGTAAAGCCCAAACATTATATCTGGAATCTAATACATTAGCAAACTGTGCTGCAGTAAAGACAGCTACAATATTCTGTGCTCATATCTTTATGACACAGCAGTATTTAATATGATTTCACTTTCTTAATTTATAAGATGCATATGAGAATTCCTTGTAGAATATGGTAATTAGTTCAGCAGTTGCTGATGCATTCATGGAATTCTAAGCAGTGAAAATATTTGTTTTTGCTTCTCATATAATGTCCTGTCCCGTAGGTATTGTGATGTGCCATGGGTATTCTTTTAACTATGGTTCACTGTTCCCAAGCTAACAGCTTTGAGAGCTGTTGACAAGAATCAAATTGGGAATAAAATAAGTCTATTAATATCTATGCAGTCTGGCAATGAGGTGTGAATTTGTGGTCAAAGGTTTGTGTAGAAATTGTAAACAGGTTTAATCAATGTGGATGCTGCTCAGTAAAATAGTCACATGAGCTGGACCCAGAGGAGTACAGTAGGGCATTTACTTGTTTATGATACTCTGCGTGACAGAATAGTGCCAATTACTACAGCAAGCAATTAATTACACAATCCAAATTTTCAAACAGTAAATGAGTAATGCACAGTGGTTGTGAAATGAGGATATAATAAACTGCGGATGTGAAACTGTGTATAGTTTATATTAATTCAGAGTTTGTACTGTAGCAGCCATGAAGCTAGGGTTACCACCTGTCCCACTTTGTGAGGGACAGTCCCTCTTTGGGCAGTTGTGTCCTGACAAAAAATATTAAAAATGGCAAATGTCCTGAGATTGTAGGACATAATTATGTCCCATATGTTATGTAATAGTTGCATAAAATAATTATTTCTGTATCTAAAATACCTAAATGTTACAAAAAACAGAATAAGCAACTAAACCTGCTACAAGAATAAGCTTTTATTTGGGCAAAAAAGCTACAAGAATAAGCTTTTATTTAGGCAAAAAAGTAAAGTTCTATCCTTTGTACTGACCGTGGGTATGTGTCGGCCTGCAAAATCTGATGTGTGTTCCGAAAATGTCCCACTTTGGCCATTTCAAAAGGTGGCAACCCTACATGAAGCACACAATGTGCTTTTGCACTTCCAAGAAAAGGGTAAATGTAAGTTCAGGTGGGCAGTGATGAGAAGTTGAAGTTAATAAGAAATGAAATTCTTTTCTCACAGTAACTCATGAAAAAGTAAACATTGCAATGGATACAGAAAAATCTTCAAGAAAAAACTGTTTAATCAGTTGCATAACTTTCATAGGTAGCTGGAGTTAATAAGCTTAAGATAGCAAACTGTAATTAAGCAAAGCTTTCAGGAATAGAAGCAACATCTCATGGTGCTAAGCTCAATGTGTGGTCTGAAGGGATAATTTTTAGATGTACCCTTGTCCTAAAGGTGTAAGAATGTCTAAACCAAATTAAATGCTGTTAATTATTAGGACTACATTTATCAAGGAATATGTGATGTCTGATGCAGGCTGTCAATTAATTCAGTGAACAGCTCTGCAGTGAGATGACTGCTTCTGCTAATGATTTATGAAATCACTAACGTACTTACAAATGATTACATTCAGCAAAGCACAAGTAGTTTTTCTAGAGGCAACTGACAGTCTGAGACACTTTTTCCTGTCCAAACTGGAGGACTTATTGAAAAGGTTAAAAAATAAGCCATTTAAATATTGTGCTTTACAGGTCTTTCAAAGAATTTTCATTGAAATGCTATCATTCAGGAAAAATCTCCTTACAGAGTTTTCATCTGGTGCTCCATCTTCTAATATTTTGAGTAGATTAATTTACGAATGTTTGCTAAATGCCTGCACTGCAAAAATACACCATGCATATCTCAGAAGTATGATAAAAATTCCTAGTTTTGTGTCTTTCAGTTACTTGAGGTGCTAAATGCTAGAGACGTAACTAAAGATTATATGAAAGTGGTTTAACACTGGTGAAGAAAATAGCACTAGTAATTGCTGAAGCATAAACAGCAACTGAGAAGTGTGATATTAGGTGCACTCTGAATGGGAACTGCATAGAGTAAACGTTACATACATTCATTATAACTATATTTCATGAAGATGGCTCATACTGGATTTAAATTATTCTGTCAAGCCATTAAGACACCAATTTATAGTCATCACTATGAACAATAGGGATAAAAAGACTGAATAAATATGGTCACAGCACGTAGGTCAGTCCTAATATTATATCCGTTATTTATACTGCTTAACCATATTTCTGCCTGTTAGTGCATTTTATCGCTTGCACAAGGACCTTATGCTTTTGTTTAGTAATAACAAGTAGTTTGCTTATGTCCTGGTGATACAAAAGTTAGCATTGCTGTATCATACAGTTTTGTACTTGGATGGGGTTTCTTCTGTATGGAGTCTGCACCTTTCATTTGTGTCCCATTGTTTTTTCTCTGAATGCCTCAGTTCTTCCCACATCTCAGCAGATGCTTAATATATTAATTGGTCATCTTCTATGCTGCCCGTAGGTGTATGTGTTGTTTGACAGTGAGAGCAAGTGTGTGTGTGTGTGTGTGTGTGTGTGTGTGTGTGTGTGTGTGTGTGTGTGTGTGTGTGTGTGTGTGTGTGTGTGTGTGTGTGTGCCTGCATTCTGCAATACATTTAGTACCTTCTTCAGAATGAATTTATAACCCTTGCACCAGTTCAGTGCTGGGATAGGCTGTGACCTCTCAACCCTGTACTGTATTAATCAGGTGACTTGAGAACAAATAAAGTCCAAGCACAGGTATATGATTTTCTGACCTCCTGAAACCAGGCCAAGGAGAATACAGGATATCTTAGATTGAAAAATGTAATACCACTAATAAGTAAAGAAAGAACAGATGTGCTTTGAATAAACTATATTTAGACAGAACAGTTGCAAACAAGAATACTTCTATGTGTAAGCCATTATATTTATAGTTATGTTTTCTTTAGTCAAAATTTATTTATTTATTTATTTATTTATTTATTTGCAGTTGGTTTACCAGGATAGTCCATTGGGCCAAAAGAACCCGTTTTCAATGGAGTCCTGGGGAGAAAAGCTCCAATTACAGACAAAAACAGGTACATGCAAAAATTACAATAATACTTATACAGAGTAAAAGATAAAAACATTTAATACATTTAGGTTCAAAAATTCAAGAAGCATTCAAAACAATGCAATCTGATGTGGAATAAATGTCAGGGGAATAAGTTAAAAGAGTAATGTTTTATGCATTCAAAAAAGTTGTATAGACTTGCATTACAGGGTAGGTATTCTAAGGGAACGAAGCTTAGATAGGAAGAGTTATGTATCGATATGGGAAGAAGAATGGGAAGAAGAATGGGATAACATAGAATTATGAGGCGAGGGAGCAAGAACAATCCCATTGGGATCTTAGGTATGAATGAAGAGATTTTTTGAACATGTACTGGTTAGAGGAGGTACGAATGGATGGTGGAAGTGAATTCCAGAGACGAGCAAGAGTAAAAGATAGTAGGTGCTTACCTGGGGGATGAGATGGTTTATGTACTTGTAGTAGGTTTTGATTGTTAGACCTTAAGACTCTGTTAGGTAGGTGCATTTTGAAGGCGGAAGACAGGGAGGGACAGAGAGAGGGGCTAAGGATGAGCTTATAAGCAAAAGTCAGCTGTATATATATGAGTTGATTTGGTAATTCGAGCCAGTTTAGTTTATGGAGAGAGGAACAGTGATGAGTAGTGGACCTATGGCTATTGGCTTAATTTGGCAATTTTGTTATAGCAGGAGGAAAGCTGTTTTTTTAGAGAAGTCTGAAGATTGGTCCATAATGGAGCCCCATAGAGAAGAGAGGGGATGAGAAAAGAGGAAGCGAGTGTGATTTTGGAAGAACTTGTAAGGTATTGGTTCTGACGGTATAGCATACCTAGTTTTTGATGGGTTTTTTTAATGTTTAGTTGAAGATGTGAGTTGTAACTAAGCTGATTGTCAATCTGTACACCAAGTAGCTTAGTTTCGGACACTATTTCAAGGGGTGAGTTATTTTGGCTGGTAATTGAGAATGAGTTCATGTCGAAGGAAGTGGATTTTGAGGGAGTAAATACCATAAGTTTTGTTTTGGAGGCATTGAGTGCTAAGTGATTTGATTTCATCCAATGTTCAGTAATTGAAAAAGCTTCCTGAGTAAGTTTTTGGAGCAGAGAGGGGGAAGTGGCAGAGCAGATGATGGTTGAATCATCTGCATATTGATGATGTTTGCAAATGGGATAGATTTGTGATAATCATTGATAAATATATTAAAGAGGAGGGGACCAAGAATAGAACCTTGAGGAACTCCAGTAAGGGTACTGAGGAATGGGGAAGTGGCCTTTTTCCATATTACAGCTTGGTATCTATTTGATAGGTAGCTGGAGAACCAGTTTATGGTAGAGGGAGAGAGGTTAAGTTCTGACAGTTTGGTTAAGAGCAAGTTATGTGAAATGGTATCGAAGGCTTTGGAGAGGTCAAGTAGTAAGGTGGAGACGATGTGACCGAATCACGTGCTGTGTTAACAGTCTCAAGGAAGGCCAACAGGGCTGTCATGGTGCTATGATTTGGCCTAAATCCATGTTGTGTAGGGGTTAGCAGGTTGTTGTCTAAGAGATGTGGCAAAAGTTGAAGGTGTATACACTTTTCTAGAAGTTTAGAAATGGGGGACAGAATAGCAATGGGACGAAAGTTACTGATGTTGCAATTGTTGCCTCCTTTATGTAGGGGGATTATGAATGCTTGCTTCCACAATTGGGGTACAATGCATTCATGGATGGAGCGATTGATTAAGATGCTAATAGGATAAGCAATAGCATCTGCTGCTATAAGTAGGAAGTAGGAGGGAATATTGTCAGGGGCATTAGTACATGGCTTCAGTTTCTGAAGGAGTTTCTTTATAGTGGCCATGGGTATAGGTTTTAGTGAAAGTAGAGAAGGATGGAGAGAGGGAGAATTAGAGGAGGGTACAGGTGGAGGGGAGTCTGAAAGGTGGTTAAGGTGGAAGATTGGTGGGGTGAAATAGAATTGGGGATAGGGTTATTTGCAGTAGAAGGAAGGGGTGTCTTAGAAGGTGAGGTGGGGCCTGTAAAGGAGGAGGTGAGTTTGCTAATGGAGTCGATAAAAAAGGAGTTGAACTGTGTAGCTAAATCCAAGTCTGGGATATTAGGGTCTGGGGTTGGGGTATGAGGTTTGCTAGGGTTTAGAAGGGTGGAGATCCCTTCCAGAATCTCTGGGGTTAGTTTTGTTATTGTTTTGGAGTAAGAAGAAGTATTGTTGTTTATCAGAGATAATTAACTTTTAACTTTATTTCTAAGGGTTTTATATGCAATATGTTGTTCTGAGGTCTTATTTCTCAGGTAGAGTCCCCAGGCTTTGTCTCTAAGGCGCATAGCTGATAATGTGGTTTTGGTTAGCCATGGGGCAGATTTTATTTTTATTCTTTTAGTTCTTAGTGGGGCTTGGCAATCAAGTATTCCTAAGAAGTTGTAGTTAAAGTGAGTAACTGCTTGTTCTAAGCGCAGTGTCTTTAGATTGTTCCAATTGATTGCCTTTAGGAATCTATGAAGATTGATGGGTTGAAACTTTTGTTATTATGGTAGTGATGTAGTTGTGGGTGCAATAGGAGATGCAGGGAGTTGGTGAGTGAAAGTAGGCAGATGATCACTAAGAGGGTCAGGTAGTGTACCGCTATCAGAAAAATAATGGGGTGTGACACTAGAATCCAGTCAAGGATGGTGCCACTGGAGGGTCCTTTGATGGGTGGGTTATGGTGTTGATTAGTTGGGAAAAGTTATATAGATTGATGTTAAGATGATTGGTTGGAGACTGAATGGAGGTCCAATTAATGTTTACATCTCCTAGGATTATGGTTTCATTGCTTATGTTATCAGAGAGCCAAGAGAGAATGTTTTCGAAAGTGTAGAAATATTATCCCTGGGGAATGTAGAGGGATGCTAGGCATATGTGTTTGTGCTTGTTAACTTGTAGGAGAGAAAGGAGTATTTCAGCATTATTAAATGTAGGAATAGGTTTGTCATATGGGGTGACTAGCAAGGTAGACGCCAGATAGGAGAGCAACTCCACCGCCTTTCTTTGGGTCCTGTCTTTTCTGATGATTGAATAGGTGGGTGGGGTTATTTCAGAATCTTTTATAGAGGGTTTTAACCATGTTTCTGAGATAGATAGAATGTCAGGTTTGTTATAGATAAGCCATGCATGGAGGATTGGAACTTTATTCACTATACTTTGTGAGTTAATAGAAGTAAAGAATATAGGCTTGTGAGAGGAGGAAGATGAGGAGGGGCCAGGGTTGGGATGGATATCACCAGATAAAAGACTGGTAATGAAATTAAGGATGGGGTTCAAAAGATAGTTGAGAGAGGTGAAAAAATGATTAGTATCTACTGTGATGGCCAAGGGGTGTATAGTTACTAAAGGGATATAATTTTTCTGAGGGGTGAAAACTTTGAATGAGAAGGTGTAGAGCTGTGTTATTGGGTAAAGATGGGGGGAGATAGGAGTGTGTGATTGTGGCAGTGGGGAGTTCAGATGGTTGGTTGAATGATAAGGTTGTGAAAGGTAAAGAGTATGTGGTTGGGTGAGGTGATAAAGATATGATAGTTTAATGGAGAGCAATAGAAGAATAATGAGGGATGAAGGATTTAGGGGCATGTTGAGAAGTTGCTTTGTATTGAGTGTGAAAGTTGTAATATATGTGTTGTACTTTAATTATGTATGTGATGAGAAACAAATCTTGTGTAGGTTGAGTAAGATAAAAGAGTAGTAAGAGTGGAGCTGGGTGCAATTAAGCTGGGTAGGTGAGTGAGAGTTTAGAAGTCAGAATGTAAAATATGTAGTAGCTATGGGTGTGGTTACAAATTGGATAATAGGTTGTTGGGGTGTGTCTATGTTGATGAAGGTTGATTGGTTTAGAGAGGAAGTAGGTGTAGAGACAAGAGGGATATAGCTAGAGGTACTGGGGGTGGGTGGGATTTGGGGGCAGGGTAGGGGAGCGGAGTGAGCCCGAAGGGCGAACGGAGCGGGAAACACCAGGAGAAGGACGAGAGCCAATCAGTGGGGTAAGAATTGCAGGAAAGTAAGCTGAAACAGAGTCAGTAAGGTTCTAGAAATAATGGGTAGAGAGGGCTGGGAGTTTAGAGAGAGATGACAGGAAAGCAAAGGCTAGTAAAGGTAAAATACATGTAGAAAGAAATGAAAAGTAAAGAAAAAGGCTGGAGAGGTAAAATGCAAGGAGTAAGAATAGTAAGGAATATTAAAAAGGGGGGGGGCACCCTCTAGTGGTTAAATGTAGAAATACACTAGTCCACTAAGGCAATGAGTGGGATAAAGAGGACTGAAGGGGAAAGGGCCTGACAGGATTTGAGAGGTGGATAAGGGTAAGAGTAGAGAGACAAAGATGAGAGGGGGATGTAGGCCGCTGGCAGTTCTGGCAGGGAGACAGCTTACACAGATTACAACAAGGAGTATAAATGCAGAAGCTTAGTGGCAGTAGTTACACATACTTCTTCTGTGTCCTTTGGGATAGACCTGAATGAACCTTCCCGACGGGGGGTTGAGGCAGCAGAGAGGTAAACTTGCTGGACAAAGGATGAGTCAAGTGACTTTTGTAGGTATGTGTAACAACCCAGGCGAGGTCTCAAGGGGAAAATGCAGGGTAGAAACAACTGGAGACAGGGGAGAAAGAAGAGAGAGAATTAGTAAAGGAGTAACAACAACGTTTCTTCAGTAGTGGTGATAGGCAGCTGAAAAGTGATTGAAGGCACTAACAATACTAAAACTTGGAGCAGATAGTGGCTAGGTATAATATATAAAATACAGTGAAATATTGCAGAACACATACAATCAGCAGTAGAGGTAATATGGCAATATGGCAATGTTATTGTAACACAATGGTAGAATACACAGTTAAATGCTGTAGTCCATATAGAGGTATATGACTAGGCTCAAATGCAATAGAAGTTTAAGTAAAACAATATCATTAGAAATACACTAGTTCCAACAGTAGGCACTGCAAAATAAATAGCGTGCCCCTGTGTTACTGCATCAATGCAATAATAGCTCCTAGACGCTTCCAGTAGTTGCAAATAGCCAGGCGTGTAAAGAACACTCGCACGTGGAAGCTGGCATGTTGCGCAGTAAGTAGTTTAAGTAACAGTGTATTACTACCAGCAGGAGGCAAAAAACAAATTCAGCAGTCGCTAGGGTTAAGTATTTAAGAACTAAAAGTATGCAGATACTAATCGCTACTGCTGCACTATCTAAAGCAGCAATCCTTATAAGCAGGGTTTTAAATAAGCGATTACACTCCAATGCTCTCTTAAAGCAGCAGTCGCTAGGGTTTAAGTAAGTAAGAAGCAAAAATATGCAGGTGTTAATCGCTACTGCTGCACTATCTACAGCAGCAATCCCTGTACGTAGGGTTTTAAGTAAGCGATTGGACTCTGATGCTCTCTTTAAAGCAGCAGGTATGTAAAACACTCAGAAGCTGCAGTCGATAGTGTATAAGAAAAAGCTATACAATACATGGAAAACAAGCGAATATAATCTGGAGCGCCTGTCTTAAATGTTGTTCAATAGAACAGGTCCTCAGCCGGTACTGTTATAACAGGGATATTGTTCGCATAGGTTATTCTTTAAACCCTTATCTTACACACTAACTTTAGATAAATACTCATAGAACAGGTCTTTAAAAATGCAGACATACGCTACAAGTTAAACACCGTATTACAGCAGAAAAGAACATGTCTTAACACAGTAAGGGCATTATAAGAACATAAAACAGCGGTCGCTAGTGATACAGAGCAAATAAATGCCTCTCAAATGTAACACTAAATGTCGACATAAGGAACTTTCCCTCTCACAGCAAGGTTATAAAAAAACACCTGAACAGTCGCTAGTGTTATGTAGCATATAATTGTTAAAATTATCAGGTCTAAGAACAGTAATGGAAATCCTGGTTGAAGCGTAACAAAAAAACAAAAGCACATTAAGTACTTACATTTAGAGCGTTCTCCCAGCCAGGTGCGTACAGCAGCAGAGGATGAGTGGGGTTTAAAGATGGCGCCCAGAGATGAGGGAGGGAATATATCAGCTTTAGGCGGATATGGAGTGAGGGGGGGAGGAGCAGGGATGTGAGCTAACAGGGAAAAGGTGGAAGTTTTATGGAGATAGGGGAGGAGCCACAAAGAGTAGAGAGCAAGCCAGAGGGTAGGACGGAAAGTCAAAAATAGGCTAAGGTATCCACGAAAGTTGTAAGGTAGTACAGAGTAAGGCTAGAGGAATGTAAGTCAGGCAAGAGAGAGACAGGAGCAAAAACACCAGGAGAAGGACGAGAGCCAATCAGTGGGGTAAGAATTGCAGGAAAGTAAGCTGAAACAGAGTCAGTAAGGTTCTAGAAATAATGGGTAGAGAGGGCTGGGAGTTTAGAGAGAGATGACAGGAAAGCAAAGGCTAGTAAAGGTAAAATACATGTAGAAAGAAATGAAAAGTAAAGAAAAAGGCTGGAGAGGTAAAATGCAAGGAGTAAGAATAGTAAGGAATATTAAAAAGGGGGGGGGCACCCTCTAGTGGTTAAATGTAGAAATACACTAGTCCACTAAGGCAATGAGTGGGATAAAGAGGACTGAAGGGGAAAGGGCCTGACAGGATTTGGGAGGTGGATAAGGGTAAGAGTAGAGAGACAAAGATGAGAGGGGGATGTAGGCCGCTGGCAGTTCTGGCAGGGAGACAGCTTACACAGATTACAACAAGGAGTATAAATGCAGAAGCTTAGTGGCAGTAGTTACACATACTTCTTCTGTGTCCTTTGGGATAGACCTGAATGAACCTTCCCGACGGGGGGTTGAGGCAGCAGAGAGGTAAACTTGCTGGACAAAGGATGAGTCAAGTGACTTTTGTAGGTATGTGTAACAACCCAGGCGAGGTCTCAAGGGGAAAATGCAGGGTAGAAACAATTCTTCTGTGTCCTTTGGGATAGACCTGAATGAACCTTCCCGACGGGGGGGTTGAGGCAGCAGAGAGGTAAACTTGCTGGACAAAGGATGAGTCAAGTGACTTTTGTAGGTATGTGTAACAACCCAGGCGAGGTCTCAAGGGGAAAATGCAGGGTAGAAACAATTCTTCTGTGTCCTTTGGGATAGACCTGAATGAACCTTCCCGACGGGGGGTTGAGGCAGCAGAGAGGTAAACTTGCTGGACAAAGGATGAGTCAAGTGACTTTTGTAGGTATGTGTAACAACCCAGACGAGGTCTCAAGGGGAAAATGCAGGGTAGAAACTAATTTAGAGCGTTCTCCCAGCCAGGTGCGTACAGCAGCAGAGGATGATGTGGATCGGAATTCATAAGATATCAGAACTCAACTTTTTATTTTTTGTCATGGCTGGCAGTGATTAATCTAAGTGAGAGTTAGAGTAAGCACTGCAGGTACTGAGTATCTTAGAGCACCTGGGCTCCAAATTTCACTTGTTTTAGATTCGTTCATTTGTTTTCTTGTTTAGTGCATGCTGCACAGAGTGTAGATTAGCCTTGTTGTTCCGATAAGACTGTAAAGACCTGTTTCATGTACATTCACCGTTTGCCTAACTGCAGTGATTTCATTTACATAATGGGTGGTCCATGCAAGAAAAGTCTCTCATATTGTACTATTGAAAGGCCGCAACCTTCTAACTCCTGTGATTTATCTACTTCTGCTCTGCCTAAACTCTTTTACAGGGATGACTTGATGTGAGCTAACTTGAGTGAGTTTCTCTGATCCATCTCTAAGCTGCATGGTCCTGCATTTCTTCATTCCAAAAAGCTTCTCCCTTTTATTATTTGCCCTGGCCCTCTTTTGTTCTCTCTTAGCAGCACTGGTCATCATAGGGACACTGTGGATTATCTATCTTCGTAGGACATAAGATACCAGGTAGTGTAAGAACTGCCTCATGCTTACCAAAAAATGAGTTCCTACTTCTTGCAAAGGACTCTTGTCTGTGAGAGGTGTAAATACCTAATTATACTGAAGAGTTCCTTCACTCAATCACTAGCAAGCAGTGAGCTTAACAGTGGCTAAAGCCACATCCACACCTATGCAATAACCACATACTGTGAAAACAAAATTGATGCAGTTAAAACATCTCTGCCCATGCCTCCTAGAACTCCTGAAGATAGATATCAGCTTAATTTTTCAAATTTGCCTGCTGCATGCTCCCCAGCATCAACAGATCTAAACCACATACAGCACATTCTCACACTATAGTAAACAGAGTGATAAAAGGGGTCACACAACCAGCATGTAGAAGCCATTATGGCAACAGCACTACAGTTGTACTTCTGGTAACGTCCTGGTCATAAGAGACTCTTTAGGTAGGCAGATTCTCTACTCCCCAGGTTGAACAAAGACAGGGTGACAACTTCTTCAGATATGCCAGGATTAACAATGACACTAGAGCCCTCAAGTTCATTTACCACAGGTACACATATGCCCTGACCACTGCACATAGCAGAGTGAATGATTTGAGATGCACCTCCTTGGATTATAGGAAGAGGAACACAATGTAGTTATCAGAATATGCATCTGAAATTAATGTGAAACTAGTTTTGAGCAGTATTCTACCCTGGACAAGAATGATGCCTCAACACAAACAAAAGATAATTGAGTTGTTATTCTAAAGAGATTCATTATATATTAGCCTGGAATGAGATGATTGACAGCCCAGCTGCTCTGCTAGGGATGTCCTGCATCTGCATTTCTCTCTCTTCGTGGCTTATGTATATTGGCCAAGAATTTTTCCTTCCCCATAATGACATTTTTAGGCAAGTCATCTCAACAAATTGCATATATATATATATATATATATATATATATATATATATATATATATATATATATATATATATATATATAACATCTCCAAGCAAAATCAAAGCAGTATTAAGGAGGCGCTGCTTAATGCTAGAAGCTTTAACAAAATGTTACATTCCTTACAGGCATTTCTAAATCTGGAAAATAAAGATATAGGTGTAGTTACTGAAACATGGTTTCAAAACAACAAAAGCACTCCCACAATGTTTTTGCTGTTCTGAAATACAAAAGCATCCCTCCCCCACAATGCAGTGATTTAATGCCTACCACCCCTTCATACTCACTGTTGAACTGAAGATGCAGCTGCAGGGGGTGCATCTGTGATTCTAAACAAAATTCATCTGCAAACTCATAAAGTATGACAATGACCTTGAATTCCTCTACATCCTTTTCCCACTAAAGAAAATTAAATGCTACGTTGTTGGCAACTACTATACCCCAAACAAATTGGCATCACTCACTATAAATTCCAGCACTATCCTCTTGGCTGACTTCGACTACCCCTCCAGTAATTGGGGAACATATACCATCTGAAATAAGTATGTATAAGGATTCCTGGAGTTCATTAATGCCAATTCCTTAGGACCAACTAGTCCAAACTTAAATGAGGGGGGCAAAAACATCAGACCTGATTCTCACTAACTTAGTTCGTCTTACTCATCACCTATCATTGACTAGTCACTGGTCACATTTATCACCATGCAGTAACAGTTAAGTAAAAGCTCTGAGTTGCCTCATAACCTCTCCTTCTTCAGATACTATTCCAAGGCAGATCTGCTCCATATAACAGATGACCTGATGAAATTCAAACATGTTCCTCTCCCAGATGACTGCATGTCACACAGCCAAATTCACAGTTAAGTTCTATGCCCACCTCCAGGAGTGCACTGAGTCCATGGCCCCAAATAAGCAAAACTACAGTGCCATTTGTAAGAACAAAACCATTTAGTGAAACATTAGTATTAACAAGCTATACAGTAAGAGAAAGACCCACAT
The DNA here is from genome assembly GCF_019279795.1 of Protopterus annectens. Taxonomy (NCBI): domain Eukaryota; kingdom Metazoa; phylum Chordata; order Ceratodontiformes; family Protopteridae; genus Protopterus; species Protopterus annectens. Next base: position 1,721,823,515 of record NC_056735.1, read on the forward strand.
AGCCAGTAAAGGAAAAGTAATACGCCATGAGCTAGAAAAGAACTCAGAAATGTCAAAGAAGAACTTAGAAACAAAAGCAAGTATAGACTGAGAATTGCCACTCATGCTAAAGATAACCACAAGGCTTTGTTTAGCTATGTGAGGAACATCAGAAGCAATACCCAACAGTACTCTGTGTTAACACAAAATAACACCTCTTACCTATCCTCTGAAGACATAACTAACATATTACTAGACTACTTCAGTTCAAACTTTACTCCATTATCTCCTCATAATTATCATTGTTATGCATATGGCACCTCCCCAGCCACCTCTGAGCAGGACCTAAGGACACTAGATCCATTGGCCTGGACAACATGTCATGATGTCTTCTTGTTAGCACCAAACATTGTCTGGCTGAATCATTAAGTCTGTTCAATCTTATGTTCTCCACTAGAATTGTACCAGAGATAGGGAGAACTGATTAATCATTCCACTCCACAAAGGGGATCATATCAGTAAGGGAATCAAATCATTATGGAACTCATTAACAAAGACATTGGCAGTCTTCAGACCCTTCACCCAAATCAATTTGGATTTGCTAAAGGCAGCTCCTGCCTTTTACACATGGTGGATTTTTTGAACAAGTGACTGAAGTGTAAAACTCGGGCAAATCAGTTCAGGCTGTGTACTTGGACTTGGCCAAAGTCATTGATACCTTATTCATTCTGGCATCATTAATAAGCTAATCAAACACAATGTAAACTCCTGTATTATCCGCTGGATAGCACACTGGCTCACCAGCAGTAACTATTCTGTTAGTGCTGCAGGTACATGCTCAAACAAAAGTGTTGTTACTAATCGTGTACCCCAGGGCCTGTCACTGATGAAGCTTACTGGTGTCTGCTGGTATGAACATCAAAACCGACCACTGGATTTAACAGGTGGGCCTTACACGCACCAACTCATGGTGTTTAGACCACAAGTTCGAATGAAATGCCAAGAAATGCAGCATCCTGTCCTTTGACAAACCCACACAGCCATCCTATCTCATAGTCAGCACCCCCCCCCCCCAAAAAAAAAAAAAAGACTCAGCTCTTAGGGATTTGGGCACCTTCATTGGTAATGAACTATTTTTTCACCACCACATAACTACTACATAGAAGTAAATCCTTTTATATAGCCAGGCTAATAATGGGGTTATATCTTCTAGATGCAAGGAAATCATAAGCCTCCCTTCTACTCCTCCCTTATCAAGCCAGTTAGAGTATAATGCCCCCTTTGGTATGTACTTATCTAAGCACATGACCCACCTCAAGAGACCACAGCATTTCCTTATTAGACACTGAGCAATATGTCCACATTGCTCAGCTCTACACTGATCACTTTAAAGTACTCTCATTATGTTCCATGTCCTTTCAACTTTGAGAGGGGACCAGAGCCTTGCCTATTGAGTTTCCAAGGATCCAGTACTATGAAAGCACCTTGATATCCACAAAGCTAACAACTAATGTTCCCTATCCCCAATATTGCACCATAACAGTTTAGTAACAAGGGTGTAGAGGCGCAGAGGGGATTACATCCCTCCCCAAAAGATATTAGTCATCTATGAATTTTACATTTCCAGGTTGTAAGGAAGTTGTTGGATATACACCAGATGTTCCATTCAGCTAGACTTCTTTTTGTCATGCTGAATTTTGACTTGCAACACTTTTGGCAGTATAAACATTCAAGCTTCTGGCTTTTAGCAAAATATGTTTTGGTCAGATTTGATTAAAGCAGGTAGTATATTACTGGAATAAAGAAGCATATCTGCAGTTGACAGTCATGTAGATCTTTGACTTGGGACTGGTAATAATAGAATAGATATTCAATGGTGCTACTAGTATACTAGAATCTGGACCTTGGATACATTCAGTGTTACTGTAAGGTAGTCTGCATGCTAGTGCATGGACATATTTATGAAGTAAATAATGTTTTTATTACAAACAAAACAGGGTATATAGGTTGTAAAGCAAGTTTGTATTTGTTTCTTTGAGCTAGGCACCCGTTGTTATCACTAGTGTGAATCATGTGACATTCCATAGGTCAGTTGTTGTGGGAATTTTAATGAGAAGATGGAGAGGCTATTATTTTTAAGGAAATCACATTTAAATTTTGCAACTATAGTATTCCTTTAATTCAGGGAATGGCACTGTCAGAAAATACACCTCATAGTGACAAAAGTGTGGTTGTTTACAACAGGGGATTTGATACCCACTATGTTATTTTGAGGGGGACTAGTTATAACCTCAAGAGGTGTTTTTAAATATAAATAACACTGGTAATTTGTATCAGTGATAACAATCATCATTTTTAAAAAAATAGTGCTAGTTTATCCACCAAAGTAAATAGCATAATTGTGCATACGAGTGCATTCGTCACCTTCTAACATCGTCATTCGTAAATGGTCTGAATTTCGATGGTTTGGGAAGCTATATTGTGTGTAGTCCTACATACATATAAAGAAAATAGCAGCATTCATTTAGACATTTTTATTTCTCAGTTTTAATGACTGACACTCTGTACTGGGCACCCAACTGTCACCAGCAAAATGACTGGTAGTTGGGTTTTGGGTATGCTATAATCCTGTTGCAGACATCTACATTTAAATTGAAGTATAAAGATAATTTGTTGAAGGGAAGTTTTTATTATAATCAAATTGACACAAGTAATTTAAACACATTTTCCTTATTTTATGATATAACACTTAGGGACAATGTATTCTTTTTGTCACTGAAAAGCAGTTTATGATAAAGTATGTTCCAAAATATCAATGCATGACTTCATCTTAAAAAGAAAAAAAATGCAATTATAGTTCTTTCATTTTAAAGGGCCATCTTTACCAAATGCTTCTTCACTGATGAAGACAAGAATGCAGACTTTCTTCTTCACAAGACTCAGGTCAAAATGATCCTCTAACTCTTTTAAGCACACACATTACACGGCTTTGATTTTAAAACTGTAGGAATACAGCTTGCTTTCCAGTTCCCAGCACTGAAAATTGCTTACTTTATATATGTCAACATAGCTGAACTCAAAGCTCAACAAGCTATTGACAAACTGCAGGAAAAAGACACATTTAATAAGTTTACTGTTAAAGACTCCGTCATGGTAGAAAATCAATCTGTTGATTGCTCATGTGTACAAGCTAACACACAGAAAAAGTAGTGTTTGTGGTGAAGTATGTATCTTCTTGATTTGATTTAGTTGACTTTTGACTGTGAATAGACAGTAAAGCAGGAGAGAGAAACAGCAGAAAACCAGTGCTAAAGAAAATTCTTCCAGAAGTAGCCAGACAGAAGTAAGAAAGACAGAAAAGAGCTGCAAAAGAATAACAGTGTGTAAGTACTGAAACTAAAACATATTGTCAGCCTACTTGGAAAACTTCTGTAAGGCATGGTAATGTTCAGCCCTATACAATGAATCAGACTTAAGAAGGGATTAGTGCACCCTTGACAGTAAGCATATCTTACTAGTGGATCCATTAAGCAATCAATAATGCTCAACAAAGTGGGCATTATACAGAAATAACAGGCAGCCTATAGGTGTTGTAAAACCTGATGCTACAGGTCTATTATTTTCCTGTAATTCCTATTGTGGAGGGCATTATTGTGCTTGAAAATGGACTATATTACTTATTTGTTTTATTGGTATTATATGCATATTTATTTATCTTTTTGCTGTAAAATGGTTCTTTTGTCTAATGTTTCAAAGTTGGTATAGGATATGTAATTGCTGTTGGGGGAAGTATTTTGCAACCAAAATAACAGTTCTGTAAGAATATAACAATGGTTTTACACACACACACACACACACACACACACACACACACACACACACACATGCGCGCAGACATGCATGCACGCGCTCACACACACACACACACACACACACACACACACACACACACACACACACACACACACACACACACATCTTTTGACTATTTCTCTTTCTCCAAGCTGCAATGATTCTAGACTGAGAGCAGTCAGGTAAGGGGGTGTGGAGGCTTGCTGGTGTGTTTCCATAAAAGAAGTATCATTTTGACTTCTTTTAAAGTGATCATTTATGTATTTGAACAGTTTTGTGCATTTCTGTACAAGTAGATATGTTTTGATCAGAATATATCTGAGATGACATAATAGACTCATGCTCAGGACACTAGAATTTTTGTAATGTTACAAAGTAACAGCTTATAATTGGGTAATACAGAAAGCATTCAGTGATTCAAAAAACATTACATTTACACTTGCTACACCTTTGTAGTACATAAACTGGGAGGATAATGGTTTTCAACCTACCTGTGGGCTGCAGAGCACCACCTTTGCAATCTGCTAATGCTGCACATGGCAACACAGCAGTACAACGTAGTGTGAAAGAAGAAACCAAAATCTGAAGTGGGGAGAAGAGAGCTTCTGGACAGATAAATAAAAAGCAGTAAGCAGAAAGTGGAGCTGATCTATGAAGCACAGATGTACCTCTTACTCAGATGGCATTGAACCCTTCGCGGAATGAATACTGAGGGCTAAGTTAACACAGCAAGCTGCTTAATGTGTTGAAAACCCAATAACTACAACTTGCATATGTGGAGGATGCTTGCAACCATGCACAGGACTGTATTCGGTCTTTTTCCTTATTTGGTGAGAAGAGGGTTGAGAAGAGTGGAAGAACAGGAGAAAATAGAATGTTAGTGGGAGTTTGAGTGAAGATGGAAAAAGCTAGGGGACTGAAATTGGGAGGATGAAATTAGGATGGGAGTCAAATTATAGCAAAAGGCTGTGAAAGGCAAAAAAATGTACAGGGAGAGCGAGAGAGAGAGAGAACAATACAGGAGTGCAGTGGACTTGTCAAAAAATAGGAAAACTTAAATTCGGTAGTTCAGAGGATTGGGTGAAAATAATGATAAAAAGGTAAATGAAATCACTGACTGGATAAAATATTAGAACAGAAAGGTACTGGCAATATTAAGGTATTAGTGGAGAAAACAGTAGTCCAGAAATGGAACAACTGGATAGGTAAGAGTACTCATTACCAGAAGATTAGCAAGAAGTCTAGTTGAGACTTTTGGGCATGAAGAAGAGAGGTAAAAGACTTTGTACACTGGATGACCTTTGCTTATAAGTATTAAACAGAATAGTTCAAAGCTGGTAAAGCTTTAAAGTATGTGAAAAACAACGGGATAGAAGTTGGATCATGGAGAAGATAGAAGTTACAAATGGGTATAATATTTGGTGATTTATCATTTTATTGCTCACCTTCAGAGAGTATTGATGTGGTAAACACAATGATGATGCATATTAAGATTTATCAAAGCTTTTGATGTAGTCATGTATGAGGTTTTATTACATTTGCTATAGTATTATGGAGCTGATACATAAATGTTTACCTGGATACATTAATGGATGCAAAACAAATATGGCTGACTCAATGCTATGAAATTAGATGTTACAAAAGATGTGGTTTGAATTCCTACTGGATCTTCCAGTTTGAAATTACAGTATTGAAATAAAGTATGCAGATGACACAAAGCGGTTACATGCAATAAGAAAGATCTCAGATATAAGTAATTACAGAGCATGTGCAATGAATCTGCACAGTTATAAAGGAAATGCATAATCATTAATACAAGTAAAAACAGTTTAATGACAATTGGAAAATGCTATTATTTCTTTAAAACGACTACTACATCTGTTATGGTCAGAGAAGTAACAGAACTGCAAAACTGCTTCAGTCTTGGCATACAAGAACAGGATTATATTATATCCTACTTGTGGACTTTGCTTTGATTAATTAAAATGTACATTACAGATTAGTCAATACTTCTTAAATATTTTTCTTTTTTATTTTATATTTCATTAAGAACTGAAACACCTTTATGCTTCAACATGAATTGCATTGTTCTGACTACTACAATAAGATGGCAATGTTAAATGGAAAAAAATAATTTTCTTAAATAATGCAACATGTTTTTAAGAGGTTTTACATTTGGTTTGTACTACAGTTTTGCCATACAGCATTTTTCACTGTTTAGATTTGTTTCTGCTTTATTATGTTTTTTTTTCTTTTTAAACTCCAAATACTGAAGTAACCATAAGAAATAAAAGACATAGAGATAGAGAGTTAGAGAGCAAGAGATGACCTGAATACATATGAGAATGCACATACATGTTTACAAATTCTTTACAGGTGCAGTACTCCTTATCTAAATCCTTGACATTTTGCTTCCCTAGCTATGTGATGATGTGATAAGTTTAAAGAATGAAGATCAGTATATCTATAGGATATTTGTTGTACCTCATCTGTATAGATATCAAGAGCAGAACCACATTGGAAAGTGGGATAGTTGGTGTTTCAGATGTTTTGAAATATAATCTTTGAACTTGCATTAAGATAATTAATGGTACGTATTTGCTTTTTATGATAATTTGTTTCACAGAGGATAATTTTGCTTTCATCATCAACAACTTTTTCCCATGTTCTACATAGGGTCAGTATGTCACATCAACTTTTGTCACCTCTTTTGATTCAGTGCCAATATTCAACTTTCTTTGTCAGTCTTGCCTGACCATCACAGGTTTTCTCTCATGCACTCTATCCATCTCTTCACTAGGCATCCTTATTTCATCTTGTCTTCTTCCTGTCTCCCCCAAATCTTCTTCACCAAATTGTCCTCTGCAGTCCTGCTCATGTGCCCAAAACACTATAATTTGTTCTCTTTGATATTCTCTCCAGTTAGAGTCACTTTGTCTTCTGCTCTGATGTCCTTATTTTTTCATTGGTCCCACAGTGTATATTTACCACCCATCTCAGGCACTTCATCTCCATCACCTTTAGCTTCCTCGGCTGTTCTCCAGTCACTGTCCAGGTTTCCATACAATACAGAAGTGCTGGTTACTTCACTGTTTAGTACAGCTTCTTTGGTATTCTTCTGTCAGGCACTACCCTACACTACACTCTGTGCTAACTGGCTGCAGCCCCTCTGAGTCTAGCCTTTACCTCCTCATTCAGACTTCAATTTTCCTCTACCACCCCACCCAGTTTCACTATTTGTTCTTCTATTTCAATTCTCAGTTTCTTCTGATTTCCCTCATTTACTGTCATTACAACCATTTTATTTGTACTCAGTTTCTTCCCATGTGCCTTCAGTTTTGCATTCCATTACCCTATCATTTGCTGAAGTGTTTGCTCAGAATCTGCCTATAATGCCGCATTGCCTACATAGAGCAGCTTTCTTTGATCTGTGCCCTTTGACCTGTTTGTTAATGTAGTCCATCACCAGTATAAAAAGGAGATTCAGATCTGAACCCTGGTGCAGGGCCATTGCCAATGAAAATTCCTATGTGAGTCTGAACACTGTTGGTATTTGTGTCACTGAGTTCTTGTACACAGCCTGCACTAATTCTACCAAACTTTCTTGGATCTTGAACCATTGCAGGTCTGCCAACATGAGCATTCTTGGCACTTTGTCATATGCTTTCTACAATTCTAAGAATGCCCAGTTGGATTCTTCCTTCATCTATAGTTTTTTCCAGTATCTGTCTCACTACAAATATCAGGTCAGTTCTGCTGCATCTTAATTTGAATCCAAACTACTTGTCCTCCTTCTTGCTTTCTAATACTCTGGGTATTCATGTATCAATTACTATCTCCAGCAATTTCATGCAGTGTGACCTGAGTACCTCTATACTTCTCACAGTTGTGAGCATCCCCTTCATTCTTTTACTCTGGCAGTAGTAAACCCATTCTCCAGTCATCTGGCATATGCCTTTCTTTTCATACCATAGTGACTACCATCAGGATCCATTTATCCCCTAACACTGTCACCAAAGGAGATATTGCCAGCCTATCAACTTTGAATTTTATAAATTATATGGCATTTGTGAATATCAACATGATTTATATATGATACTTGTGTTACAACTGTATTAGAACAGAAATGTACATGTACTATTGTAACTGTTTAAGTGTATATTTTAAAATTGGAAACTGAA
>NC_056735.1:1721836526-1722004026 GCF_019279795.1 Protopterus annectens
CAGTACAGTAGATCATGCAGTCTAAAGACTGAAATCCGATGTTTTAAAGAATATTTCTGAGTTGTTGCTGTCAGTATAACAGTAGCTGGCTTTAATCATACTGTTTCTGTCTATGCTTTACTAAATCCATACAATGTTTCTTCTGAAGCTTTTTTTGTTTGGGCAGAATGTTAAAAAGGTAGCTGCAACTCTGGTGGAGTAGATGTGCTAAGTGTTGGCCCAGCTGCAGTTATTGTACATTCATCTGTTCTTCTAAAGTTCACTGACTAAAGTAACCTTGGACACTAACTTCATTCCCTGTATATGTACATTCAATTGTTATTGTTCCATCCAGCATAAGCATTCACCTCTTTCCTTTGCATAAATCCATAGAGCAACAGATTGACAACTTTTATAGTAATGAATTCTGTATTTTGACTTCTTATAGTCACAACAGCCAATTCTGCTTTGCATTCTACATAAATTAAACCTTTAGAAAAAAAAATAAACACTGGCCTGCTAACAGAGAGGGACAGGTCAAGGTGCTAAAAGGACATTTTTGTTTTCCAACGATGAGATTTAAGATGATGATTTAGCCATCCTTTCCTTGCTACTGCTTTGTCATCAGTTTTCTACTGGAAGTTACTGTCCGTAATCATTCTGACACCTTGTTGTGGTTTGGTTGGTAATTTTGTAATCAGTTTTCTAATGGAAGTTACTGTCCATAACCATTCTGACACCTTGTTGTGGTTTAGTTGGTAATTTAGTGTTCAGCTGTTGAAAGGTTTATCTGGACCATTGCGCTGATTTATGAGTTGAACATTGCTATAAACATGTTCTTTGGATTTTAGCTTGGAAGTCACCTAGGATATTTGTTTGGTGATCCGCTGTCAGTTTATTTGATGTTACTATGCTGTATAGCTTTATGACTACATTCTTGAATCACTTTCACTATTTCTGTGGCAGTAGGTTAGATTTCTGTTCAGTATATCATGCTATGATCTCTTTTCTGACCTTGTTCATGCATTCATTTTTCATAACTACACATCTATAATAGATGTTTGTTGTTAGCCAATGATTTTTGGATATATGAAGCATAATTAATAGTCAATACTGCCAATTATAAAACAACATCTCAGCTTTCAGTATCATAGTAGACGTCCATCAAAAATCATACTGTAGGGTCCAAAATTAGCAAACAAACATTACTTATGCATGAATTTCCATACCTAGGGGTGACAGCACAGATGTGTATATTTACTTATTTTCAAGGTACAACCTATAAAATTAGAACCTTGTAATGTTAATGGATGCATGTCTACATAGTTGCACCAGAAAAGTGCATCACTACTGCAGTGTAAAAACCTAGACATGCCTTATTTCTTGACTTGCTGTATATGTGACTCATAACTGTATTTTAGGTAGCGTTGTCACCTCACAGTAAGATGCTGTCCGGTTCGACTCTCAGCTAGAGCGTCTTCTGCATGGAGACATGCATGAATGGGCATTCCTCCATTGCAGGTTGTACGTCAGGGCTGGCAACTCAGTACGTAAAAGTCAACTGCCAATCATTTATGCTGCAGATAAGTAAAAACACACCTCAGCCTGGAAATGGAGCTCCAAATATTTCTAGCAAAGACGCATAGTCTCATGCCCATCTACACCACTTTTAATGTGATTTCCTGACTTGTTCAAAAAAGATGTACTCATGGTCCATAGATAGTCCTTCCTGGGATGAGAGTGTGCTGAACAACCTCTACAGGACCACATGTGGGAGATGGTGGCTCATGCCATCAAGGCTGTGGGTGAGCAGAACTGAACCATGATACATTGGGTCTAAGCTGCATCTAGCTCTGCTCACCTAACAGATGTGGAGGAGATTCTAGTGTCCCTGCATGGTGATCGTACTTGGAGGAGTGGACACACGTGTTGCAATGTCCCAGCCTTGATATATCTCAGTGGGAGTTGCACCGAGTAAGTAACACATGCAGAACGTTCATGCATCATATGTGCACCTACAGACTGAAGTTAAGCCACAGATGTCAGTACCACAGGTATTTCAGATGTTCTGACATAGAGGAGTTGGCATAGTTGCATTTGCTTTTCTATGTCTTGTATAGTCACAAGCCTGATCATGGATATGATGAAACCTGTAGCAGTAGAGGCTAGATAACAGGCTGATGTCAGTATCTACAGACAGTATGACAAAGATGCCAAGACTCGCACCAAGTTACAGTCAGGTGACATAATGGCACTGCGTGTCTCCTTTCTTAATGGTCTTCCACCTGTTATACATGGCGAAGGTGTTGTCCCACCAACAGCTTAGTCAGAGGCTGTACAGCACAAGTTCTTACATTCCATGCCAGAGCTCCTCTGTGACTCAGACCATCAGCATTGCTCCCCCTTTGGTTGCAGCAGCTGTGAAATGCACTGTTTCTGATGTGGTTATGCCCACCATATGACAGCCTAGCAAGGATTGCCCATGTAATTACACAGCGGCCAACAACTCATGTATGAGTGGTACTGGAGCTCAATCAGCAGATGTGCCTGGCTGCCATCCAAGCACAGATGCATCTACCTTGATACAGAGCTGATTGTTATATTGTATGGCATTCATAAAGATGTTACCTAGCATTACCTATGCATTTTTAAGTCCACAGAGTCCAGAAACAATGTTATGCTGGCTGTCATGGGGTCAGTTGTCACACACATACCACTACGATATCTAGGTCTATGTTGAATATCACAAGTGTTGCCATCACTACCCTGTCTGTCACTGTTTGTGGTCAAGGGTGGTTATGCACACAGACTGGTCAAATTATTGACCAGTCATTGAGTATATATTCTGCATACTGCATGCATCATGCTTGTTCTGTGAGACACTTCAGTGTCACTGTGTGATCTTCAAGTACCATAGAACTAGACTACCTGTTACTACTTTGCCTGTGTTGCTATACCCTGTACCCCTTGCTATTTATGTGCATGTGCTGTGGATGCTATTATACTGTCCTTTGACCTCACTGTCATTGCTAGATGATGATAATGTGGCATTTGTGACAGGCATTACTGTAGCTGATCTAGAGATTCTTGTGATGACTGGCTGGTGAGTATGCCTCCTAATTATCATGTTGTGCAGACCACAGCATGGTGTCAACTGCTAGCAGACTGTGACAGGGGCATGCTGTAAAACCCCACCCAGTTGTATCTAGGCAGAGAAGCCATGATTTCGGCAGGCTGAACACGTGTTCACTGAGATTTTCTGTCAACACATAGCTGGTGTTATGGTGCTGTTTGGCAATGCTATGCAGGTTGTGTGGAGATCACTGACCAGGTTCAAGTGGGTACCTAGCATTACCCGAGGTATAGTTGGGAAATATGGGAGAATCAGGCATGTGTATGTACTCATTACTTATGTATATATGTCAGACTACCACAGTGACTGCACTTAACTTCTTATTGGCCCTGTGCAATATCACTATGCATGAAGTGGCATTACAGATGGCTTCTTTGCCAGGTGGATGAATCATGAACATTCCTAGTGTGCATATACTTTGATTATCAAACCGAGTGTGTTGTACACTACCTGGCAAGTTAAAGAATGGTAGCAATTCCTACTGGAATACCAGAATGCATGTATGCCATATATAGACTTTAACACCACATGTGCAACCTATAGCACCCAGTAATTTGGGGAGGCAGGCAGACTCGTAGAAGTCAGGCATGGTAGTGCATCTCATTCCTGAGGTGCTGGGAAAACATATATGCTTGCCCACATTTACAACTAATGTACAAAAAAGGCACTGAGCATTCTTCAGGTAAAACCCTGTGATGCACAGAAGGTGTCACCTATTTGTGTGTGACAGGTCCCTGTCACAAATGTAGTAAGTGTTAGAAATAAACTGGTGCCCACTGCTATAGGAAGTCCACACATTATACTCATTCTTATTTGTAGGACATAAATGTCAACCAATGACTATAAAATATTCTCTGCTGCTGCTTAGTTAGCTGGTGGTATATGATGCACTGCCTGCACTATTATCAGCTATACTGTGTGTTGTAAGTTGTGCTGCCTGTATTATTGTCAGCCATGCTGCCTGTTGTATGTTGCACTGCATGCACTATTGCCAGCCATGCTGCCTGTTGTAAGTTAACCTAACTATACTATTGTCAGCCATGGTGCATGTTACAAGTTATGCTGCCTGTACTACTGTCAGCTATGCTGCCTGTCGTAAGTTGCGCTGCATGTACTATTGCCAGCCATGCTGCCTGTTGTAAGTTAACCTAACTGTACTAGTGTCAGCCATGCTGCATGTTACAAGTTGTGCTGCCTGTACTACTGTCAGCTATGCTCCAAGTTGTAAGTTAAGCTGCCTGTACTACTGTCAGCCATGCTGCATGCTGTAAGTTGAGCAGCCTCAACTACTGTCAGCCATGCTTCATGTTATAAGTTAAGCTGCTTATACTATTGTCAGCCATGCTGCATGTTGTAAGTTGCACTGTCTGTACTATTGTCATTCATGCTGTGTGTTGTAAGTTAAACAGTAGACTGTGAGCTGACAAGGCTTTCAGATAATGCATGCTACAGAATTAATGCTGATCCTGCTTCAAGCAGATTTGATGACTGCAAATCAATAATTTCCCACAGGCCTTTTGCTTTCATACTGACATGTAACTTGTTGAGCTCATTTTGCCATATATGACTACAAATCCTAACTTTCTTTCAAAAGCATATATTTGCATCTCATTATTATGTTTAAATTTGACTGTATACTTGATATATATATATATATATATATATATATATATATATATATATATATATATATATATATTTCTCTGCAATTTTCCTCTTTGCTGTCTAGAGCTACCTTAAACAATGAATTTCACTATTAGCCACTCGTAGGTTGCTCAATTTAAGGTGAAACTCCAGTAGCAAAGGAAACACATCAGACTCCTCCAGCAGACCACAACTGAAGTGAACGGAGTGGAAACAGCACAGCTAAATAAACAAGTATAGTTTAATTTCTAAGTGTTTTTGCCTTCAGTAAAGGCATCATCAGGGATAAAATCAGAACACAGGAAGCAAACCTGTTTAAATTTACCTCTCAATAGGTATTTAACCAATAAAAACCTTTACCAAGAGCAAGTGTAGCAACATTTAAAGTGACAGTGCTTATATATGAAGCACAAATACAAATGCATACAAAACAGACATAAAAAACATAAAACTTAAAACTATGCTGCTTAAAAGTGTAAAACTACTTATTTTAATTTAGCAATTTTCCTCTCTGCTGTCTAGAGCTACCTTAAACAATGAATTGCACTATGCATGCACATGGTTGCTTCGCGCACAGATGAAAATGTTGTTCCTCATCTTTCAAACTTTATGCCATCTGGTCTCTAAGTCAGATCCTGCCATATGGTGGGTTGAAGCTGAGTGGATATGGGTGGAGAACTACCATCTGTTTAAGGTTTAATGAATCCAAAACTTCTTTTAAATATTTCCTCAGGCCAGAAGATAACTGTAGAGTTTTACTTGTATGATATTAACCACACTATACAAAGATGTTTCTACAAAACTTCATAGATTTCTTCAGCACTACTCTCTAGGATCACCCCTCTCTTTGATATTGGGATACTGAAACATCAATGCTGGTGATGCAATCTCTTAACCTGCTTTTGAGTTCTTCATGTTTATGGAGAGGCTATGCTTTGCTCAAAACTTTTTCTCTGTTTCCATTTTGGAGGGGTGCAATGCAATTCTCTGAATGGAGTTACAGTAAACTGCATAATTTATTTATTTTATTTTACATTTGTTGACTGGGATAGTCCAACTGGATTTATGTCCATTTTCAGTAGTCTCGGGGAGATCAGCTCCAAGATATTACTAGACTACTAACATACAGCTACTAGTTGTTATACAGTTAAATACTACAAATTTTAAACAGTTCAGGAATCTTCACAGTTTATACAAAAAAACATATTACAAGCATTAGATATGATATTTTAGACTTTATGTACAAGACTTCATTAGTAACTAGGAAGTAATTGTTACACAAATACATACTTCAAATTTCAACAATTCAGCAATGCTCACAGTTTAAACTATACTTGTTGCCTGCCTTAGGTAGGATGCTTTAGAATTATTTGCAGAAGAATTTAACTGTATTTTAAATTATCTCTGTTAGGATAAGATACGTTTTTGCCAAGGATAGGCCTTGATCTAAAAAGACACAGATAGAGCAGAAATTAGGTCTTAAGAGAGGGTATTTGGGATATAGTATGAGATTAGTCTGGATTTGCACAGGGACATAACCAATGGGTTTTAAGATAGAGTTTCAGATTGGGTTTAAAAAGTGTAAATGAAGACAGTGACGTACGTTCATGGGGGATAATAATGAAAACATTACAAAAATAAAGCATTTTGAAAAGGGTCTTGAACCTTACCTAAAGAGAACTATCCCCAGGATTCAAGAATCTCGGCGCAAGGCTAGAACAGTCCTCACTGCAGATGGTGCAGCAGCGCCATATGAATATGTATGAGGGCGCACCGCCGCACATGCACAGGAAACGTGCGCAAGTGTAGGGGGCGTGTACAAGTGCTCTACAGAGGGGTAAACATGCCCCGACACTTGCAAAACCTGCTATGCCTTCTAGTAGATCCTAGTAGATTAGACCCCTAATAGTAAGTCAGGAAGTCAGTGTCCGTGGATACCGAAATGTATGCTAAGCATACAAGACTGTCCACAAACAGTGAAATAAAATCGAAGTAGTAAACACACAGGCACATAGTGGAATGTAGCGCCCTGTCCCTAGAACTGTCACAATTAGATTCCCTGTCCCCGTGTCCCTATTATACATTTGAATTGCAGCAATATCGAGGGTGTAAGCAAAGTGCAGCATGTCTGCGCATCGCCACCCTCCGCCGAGCATAGCTTACACATCATATTCATTCAAATAGAGAAAAACATGTGGAATCAATGTAAGTGTTAATAGTGTAGTGTTTAGCGCATCCGCCCATCAAACAGGCAGTCACTGTTCAAGCCCAACAATAGCACATATCATTTTCCATGTGGAATGAATGTCGTTTTGCCGTAAAACCGACATAAGAGTATCACATGAGATATTTAACTTAAATATAATTCAAGCAAAGTGGCACTGTCATAATGAATAAGGTACTAGTAAGCAGTTGTAAGCACAAATAAGCAGCAGTAAACACATATAAGTACCAGTAAGCAAGTCTGAGTGCGCTTATGCGGGTCTAAGCAGTGCCCAGCATAGGAAATGTATATAAGTATATACAGATATATAATATACACACACACATACATATATATATATATATATATATATATATATATATATATATATATATATATATATATATATATATATATATATATATATATATATATATATATATATATATATATATATATATATATATATATATATATATATATATATCTGAAGAAAGAACAATGTAACAATAAAACATAGAAAAGGAATGAGAAGGGAATCAACAGCAACCCCAGTATTATATAGCGCTATCAGCGTATGTCATATCCAGCTGGGCAGGAGAGAGCAAAGCACTGCTACTCACACCACAGGCAGGATATTACCAGTGGGAGTAACATTGTTGATTTGCTAAGGCTACTTTACACACAGAGGGTAGTCTGTGGTGGGACTACCCAAAAATTGATAGACCATTTGGCCTTCCAACAATTACATAAGCAAGGGCAAGTATGTTCAAGGACTAAATGGTGGGAGAGCCTGAGAATACATGGGTTGGGACAACATACGTGTAGGCCCCTAACGCTCTGGAGAGGGCAATGTGTGGAGGTGTGTCATGGCTGCGATAACAAGTGGACAATGGATGGCATGAGTGTATTTTGAACACGGGTGGGGAGGAGAAACTGTGGTATGAAATTATGGAGCCAGGCGTGCCAGGGTTGGATGGGCTGGTTCTAATTGGACCACCCCATGGAGGTCAGCGAGTTCATTATAGGTATATATGCATGCACACATGCAGACATCAATATGTAGAAGTACATTCTCTGTAACAGTCATTCCATTTGCAGACATAAATAACATGAATGTGCCCTTACAAACCTTGACAGTATATAGAATAATAGGTTGGGCATTAGAGGGACGGGACAAAACTGCTAAAACGCAGAGGTGTGTACAATGTCCGAAGTCAGTGCTGTGCTGAAAATAATCAAATGTGAGGACTTTCCCACACATGAAATCATTCTTGTGATCTGCCTGCTATGGCAATGCCAGTTACTAAACTGGTCTATTTGTAAAAGAAAAATTGCCGAACATGTACATAATTAGGCTCTCATATGTAACGTGTGTGTTGCCACAAAGTCATACATATTAATTTATTGTAGTGTCATGTTAATGAGAGTAAGGATGTAATGAAGTATAGAGTCTGATCTTGACATAAGCACATGCTTGTCCCATGTGGGACAACCCAAAAATTGCGAATAGTATTCTTTTGGTTGCTCATGTCTCCAATGTTTGTGGACTAAACGTTTGGGAGTTCTGAGGATACGTGGAGTGAGTCAACCGATGGGATGGGTCTATAGGAGTAGGGAGTGGCCAATGTGTAGTGGTGTGGATACACCGCGAATCTGACTGGAGAATAGATGACAGCAGTGTTAGGGAGGCATTGGGGTGTGTGTTTGGGGAACCAGGATCCATGGTTATATGGGTATATATGCAAATGAAGCACCACAGCAATAGTGTATTGGTTAGAGCAACCCCCTAATGAATAGACATTCACGTACCGAATCCCACTGTATCACATACCATTTACCATCAGTAATCCATACATGAACATATTGCGACATCAGTCCGCTGTATAACCTGCAAAATATCAATTAAAAGTTAACTGGAGTGAAGTGTCAGTGTCATAATGAATAAGGTACTAGTAAGCAGGTCTGCTTATATAAACACCAGTAAGCATGTGTAAGTGCATTTGTGCGGGGTATGTATTGCTTTACAGACACACAAATAACTACCTTCAACGAAGGTATGCCATTTCATGCATGTCTCCATGCAGAAGACTCTCTAGCTGAGAATTGAACTGGACAGCATGTTACTGTGGTGCTGCAGTAGCGTTGTCACCTCACAGTAAGACGCTGTCCGGTTCGATTCTCAGCTAGAGCGTTTTCTGCGTGGAGACATGCGTGAATGGGCATACCTTCATTGAAGGTTGTTCATCAGGGCTGGTAACTCGGCACGTAAAAATCAACTACCAATCATTAGCAGACTGGAGTATCGCTGTGGCGACCCCTAACCGGGAAAAGCCGAATGACACAACACAACATATACATATATGGTTGCAGACATATACACACACATATATATATATATATATATATATATATATATATATATATATGTGTGTGTGTGTGTGTGTGAGTGTGCGTAGATATACACAGATATATAGCTATGATAGGAAACAGCACACAAGAATGACATATGTTCACAGGCTATGCCAATGGAAGTGAGGAGCCCAAGCAAGAAACATGAAACGCGTAGCATGACCTTCCACTCCTCCCCCAGCTGGATACGGGAAACATACACATAAACAGTGTAAAGAGTCTACTGCTCCCCAGACCACAGGCAGGATACAACAGGGAAGGTACACAATGCACCCGTGAATTCTAATCTTGGAACACACCAAAATTGCCAAGACCAAAAGAAGGTGATAGACTGACCATTCTGGCTGGGGTGTATACATACTCGGAATACAAGGGTGGGAAACCCTGATGACCCATGGGATGAGACAATTGTATGAAATGGGTCCTGTGAAGTGGAGAGTGGGCAGTGTGTAGTGGTGTGTAGTGGTGTTCCCAGAACAGACCAGAACCCTGAGTAAGGATGGGTGCTGTTGAGGAGGTGTCGGTGGGGGAACTATGGGTAGCTACTTATGGGACTAGGTGTGCAGGTGTTGGCTGATGTGGGCCTATATGGACAGCCCTAGGGATGTAAGCTAATGTGTTCATTGGGCAGAGGTGTCGCCCAATGAGCAGCCACACCCACTACGAGTCCCACTGCAGCAAAGTGTAATCTATATGTCAAGGAACGGAATAACCAGATGTAGACATATATATGTAGAGGTATGTGTGTGCATATCTACCCATAGCGACATAGAGATAAGTAGTACAAATGTATACATACAGAGACAGAATACAGATACATACCCACATATAAATATATACATATGCAGACACCCGTAGACCCATATGTTGTAAGAGATATACATATATATATATATATATATATATATATATATATATATATATATATATATACATATATATATATATATATATATACAGCAAAATATAAATATACATGTATGCGATATAGCTGTATATAGTAATGTAAATATATACATATATATATATATATATATATATATATATATATAGATTCACTTCAGAAGCTTGAATTAACAAAATCTCGAACTGCAAATAACTGAAACCAAAAGATCGAGTTTCGGAAACTCGAACTTCTGAAGCGAAACCAACAACAACAAAAAAAAAAAGACAAACTTCGTTTTTGCCCCCCACACTCCCCCTACTTAAATATACCAACTCCAAGATCACGCTACAGTGGGGAAATGGGAAATCTCCTGTCTTGCACTGTATGCGGAAGCGCAAAACAGGAGATTTCTCATTTCCTGTCAACACCGCAAAAAAAATAAAACATTACGTACACACAGAGCGTACAAGAATCCTTGCCTCTGTGTGCATGCAATGTATTAAGGTAAGTAAACTCTTATTTTTAAACACTACACATATTCGATTTACTGAAATCTCGATCATATGGCCTCGACCATATGAAATTCGAGATTTCAGTAATTCGATTATGTGAAGTGTTCCCATATCTATATATATATGTGTGACTGCAAATATACACATGTATATAGCTAGGATATGATACAGCAGTTACGAGTAACATATGTTCAAAGGCCATGCATATGAGAATGAGGGGTCCAATAAACAAATGTGTAACACATAGCATCCACCACCCCACCCCCACCCCCACTCCCCCAGCTAGGCCGGTGATACATACAGACACACAATAAAGGTAAACACACCACTGCTTCCCAGATGACTGGCAGGATACTACCAGTGGGAGAGACCTGCCAGGTCTAATCTCAAAACATAGACATCGATGTCCCTTGTGGGACACCAAAAATTAATGATCAGAGACAGTTCCAGTAATGACTTATCAAACCAGCCTGTAGATGTACATTGACCAGTAGGCTGTGCAAACCTTATAACCCATGGTTCGACACAACGTACGACATGTGTCCCGACACGGGGAGAGTGGGCAGTGTGTAGTGGTGTGTTTATACCCCACCTGCACCCACAGTAAGGATAAGTGCTGTAGAGGAGTGGCAGGTGGGGGAACTATGGGTATGCAATTATGGGCCTAGGCATGCAGATGTTGGGACCATACCTCTGAACTGTCCCTGATTTCCTGGAACGTCCCAGATTTCATCTCGGTTTCTAACTCTGCCCCACTTAATCCCTCCTAAAACTAGTGACATTTGGAGGAAAGTTGGTGAATTACACGTAATGAATAATGACAACAATTAAGAGTTATAAACATCATTCACCTCAGAAAATGTGTATGAGTTCATGTGCTCTGAGTCTGTTAATGTGTCAGGTTAATAGCACCACTAATTTAAAAGTGTCCCTGATGTTGTTATGCCGTGTCTCTGATTCAGTTTGTATATTTCCCCAATCGTATGAGAGGTCTGATAGGATCAGAAAGCATATATTCCACTGACAACCTTCTAAAGATGATAGAATATTAGATATGCAGAAGCATGACTCAGCTGAAGGATGTGGGTTCCAAAACCCAATTACTTGTTTGTATTGAAGAGTGTCAGTTCCCATGTATTAGCCAGATGGTGCAGATTGTAAGAGGAACACACCAATAATATGAATCAAACTCTGTACAGACCGCAGATTCTGTACAGTCGAACGGCATGCTGTCACCTAATGGGCAGCCATTCCCGATACTGTAGGCATGTAATCCGATGTAATAGGCATCGCAAGGTAATAATGTAGTCCTCACTGCCATGCAGGAGTGTGAGTGTCAGATGCAAACACCAAATGCAGTGCATTTGCAAGTGCGGGAGCAAGCGGGTGTAAGCCTGTTTGGCCGCCAGTATGCGAGTTTTACACTGGTAAAGCAATGTAGAGGCTAACTGTGTGTAAGAAACCAGAGGTTAGCATTGCTTAGCACCGCACAAACCCACGCACACCTGCTCACAACTGCTTTAATGTGCCTTAATCACACCGTATCCAATGGCCTTGTTTTGCCCAGCAACAAAATAAACAGCCTTTGCAAGGCTCGAATCAAGACCCTGCACGCACAACTATTGTGATTTACCACTAAGCCATGGCAGATATACAAACATCGGACTTTATCACAAACATATCATCCAGCGCAGTCATTCAACAGTATAAGAAATGTACTCAATCATGTAGATGTATGTGTGAGTGTTTATATCCAGCATATAGATACATACATATACATAGATATATCAGGAACATCCCATGTGACAAAAAAGCATTACAAAGGAATGAAAAGGGAAACACCAGCAATGCCTGTATTATGTAGTGGTGTTGTCCTATGTAATATCAAGACTCCCTCAGACAGACATGTGTCAGTCATACACGCAAACATTTGTACATTGGCCATATACATCACTCTGTGCATGTTATTTACATTAACACAACAGTTCCTGTCCAATTATTATGTGAGAACAGTACTCTTGCAAGGTGCTGTGTGCAACATCATCATCATGATAAAGGTAAATAGGGTAACCATAGAGGGACTGGTAGTGTTGTGTGTACAATGGGGTCGTCCGCATCACGTGTACCTGGAACATTTAGGAGTCATGTGCATACTAGGATCGTGCGCCTGAGAGACAGGGTTGAGGACAACTGGAGTATGTTGTGATGCATATTAAAAGGGTTACATGTGTCCAGTGGACAAGTGTGTGAAATGGACAGCTATGTATGGGGCAAATGTTGTTCTGGGAACTGATTGGCCTTTTGTTTCTGTAATGTGAGAGTGGGATGTGGGGGAAGGGGGCTAGGTATGCTCGTGGAGGCTAGGTAGGGTAGGATGACAGACAAGACAGCATACAGGGTCGGTATATGACACATGTGTGAGGGATACACCTTGGATGGGGAGGGGTGCTTGGGATTCACAAGCCCATGAGCCCCCAGATGGAAATAGTGGGACAGAGGTCCCCAGCCATGGGCAGCCACAACTGCACCCAAACAGCTGCAAAGGTGGCAGTGCTGGGGGCTGTCTAGGAGTGGAAGCCTCATCCCGTAATGTGACACTCTGCACTTGAGCTGGCATATCTGGCCTCAAAATCCCTTATTGAGCCCCCTATGCACCATGTCCGGGACTGAACAACAGCGGACATGCTCCATCCTCAGTGGTGGTACCACCAGAAGGTGGTGCAGAGCCAACAGAGGTGGAGGTCTAAGACTGGGCCGTAGATGTGCTGGTGCTCGGTGCCATGGCCAGCTGAAGTGGGACAGGAGATTCTGCCGGGACCTCCAAACCCATACAGCCTATGGTGCTGCAGTTTAAACACAGATATGGCTTAGTAATAGTCAACAGCATTCAGGATTACTTACAACAGCATGCATATATATGACCATCAACAGATGGTATACATTTACAGAGACAGCACAACACATGCATATATACTGCATGACATCTGTACAACGTGTAGAAGACTTGTGACTGCAGCTATGAACAGTGGTCTATTATTGGTATGTCACTGTGAACTCCAGACAGTGTCTGTCATACCACTGTTTCATGTGACAT
The DNA here is from genome assembly GCF_019279795.1 of Protopterus annectens. NCBI lineage: Eukaryota > Metazoa > Chordata > Ceratodontiformes > Protopteridae > Protopterus > Protopterus annectens. Next base: position 1,721,850,390 of record NC_056735.1, read on the forward strand.
ATGTCCTGTCAGGGATGCAATGGCAGTAACTCATCACTATCACCATGTACTGGCTGCAGTCCTCACACTATGCTCCTACTGTTCACAGATGTGTGTTCAGTGAGTAACACAGGAAACAAATGTTTCCACACACTGACCAGTCCACAGATGGCCCTACAGATGTGGGTCCTTCACAAAGAGAGCACTGTCTTGTCAGTTTTAAAACATGCAGAATAGCCATTACCACACACACCTTGTTAAACAGGCAGTTGTCGCAATGAAGCATAGCTACATGTACATGCTGTAGTCATGTCTGGCACATCACCCTCCTGTCTTTAGGCTATTTCCCACTGTGTATGTAATTTCAGGAACTTCCAGATATCATCTGTGATGCTGTTTACCAAACACCAGATCCAAGAACCGTGCACAGCGACTGTCATGGGCAAACACCAACATGATGTTCCTAGATATTGTACTGTGTTTTTCATGCAAATGGCTATGGGAACATCATCACAGCTGTTCCACATGCAGTCAGCTAGAGGAGGACTGCAATAGGTGCAGAGGCCATCACCTGAACAAGACCATCACTTACAATATACAAGCTGCTGCTGTCCGCAATTATGTGCCTATTGTGCCATGCCCTCTGCAGCCCACTGCAATCACATCATGCCTACTATCTGTCATCAATGTGCAGGGTACCAGCAACATAGCGGGATATTCTAGGCAAGTGTGTTTGTGTATGACACATGGGTTCAGGACATATTCCGGGCAATAGTAAAGTTGCATACTTTGCTCACCAGGCCTTTTGCCAGATGTAGGGGTATGGCTTGCCAACACAGTCCCTTGGCTGACTGATATCTGTACTCCTCATGAGGTGGATATTGTGACATATAAGATGGACACCATATAGGAAAACTACAAAATCCGCTCCCCAACATGTCCAGTGATTAGACACTCATAGCCACCACCACACAGGTTCTGACAGTCAAACACACACACACACGTGCCATGTCCTGGAATAGAACCCCTACCTAAGTAGTGTATCACACTACAGCATTATGCAGTTACAGCAAGTGCTATGGAGATTATTGGGTTACAGCAATCCCAGAGGTGTATGTCTAGGTGGGTGACATCAGCAGGATTGCCAAAGGTGGTCATGTGAATTGTAAAGAGTGTGCATTCTCTAAAAAGCATAGTTCCTATCTCAGGCAGACAGACACACACACACACACACACACACACACACACACACACACACACACACACACACAGTTGGTCTCTCTTGGAATAGAACCCCTACCTAACTAGTTTATCACACTACAGCAATACACGGTTATGGCACGCACTACGGAGAATACTGGGTTACAGCAGTCCTAGAGGTTTATTCCTAGGTGGGTGACATCAGCTGGGTTGCCAAAGGTGGTCATGTGAATGTAAAGTGTGTGCATACTCTAAAAAGCATTGTTTTTGTCTGCGGTAGACAGAGACACACACACAGTTGGTCTCTCTTGGAATAGAACCCCTACCTAACTAGTTTATCACACTTCAGCAATACGCAGTTACAGCATGGGCTACAGAGAATACTGGGTTACAGCAGTCACAGAGGTGTATTCTTAGGTGGGTGACATCAGCAGGATTGCCAAAGAAGGGCATTCCAAGTGTACCATGGGTTGTACATGTCTGTTACCTACGTGTACCCACTGCTTACTGTCAGAAAACCACATTTACAACTGCTTAAAAGTGACTTATGCAGTCCTAATTGACAGTATCAACAAGGCTTGCATGTTTTGAACCCTGGACCATGCACACTGAGGTCACTGGATGTACCACTATGCCATCTGGGTTGTACACATGTTGCATGGAGTTTATAATGCACATCCTACTACAGGTATTCCACAGTACTGAAAACAAATGGGACAGTCCCTTTGTGTACATATGTACAGTACCTTTAAATGTACTGTACTCTGTGAAACAACAAAGACAAGTCTACATCTGTGCAACTGTCAAAACTACATATATATATATATATATATATATATATATATATATATATATATATATATGCACCTACAGAATGTGTATATACACACACACACACACACACACACATATATATATATATATATATATATATATATATATATATATATATATATATATATATATATATATATATATATATATATATATATATATATATATATATATATATATATATATATATATATATATATACATACACACATCTGAATGCCCTTTGTGACACAGAAGGGTTCCAAAGAAACTGACATGTACACAAAACAGAGGCATCTCTTGTGTTATAACATTTAAATCATAAGCTGTTCACCAGAGAAGGGATGGTTGTTGTGTATGTGGAGTTGGGGTGGGGAATGATGGCTAATGTAATCTACCCCAGGGATCGTGGAGTTAGGGTGGGAAAATGACGGGTATGGACCTACACCCCAGTGACCAGTTCTGTTTCACTGCTCGACAGTGGCACAGGAAAATAACATACCCAACTGTAGTCGTGCTTGACAGTGTATTCTTTACTATTTCTAACTATGTAATACTTTGTAGACACCGGTCACCACAGATGGCTACCATGGTATGCTAAAAGACATTACACATGTGTATGCCTGGCTACAGGGTAGTCACACACACAAACACGCACACACTTGCCAGTATTGTGCATACACATCTTGCCTATGTAAAGGTAACTAGTACAGTGATATGCAGTTGGGGTATGTGCCACAGAACACCTACAATTATACTTACTGATTCCATGTCTGAGCTTGGTGAAAACACAGGACCGATTACTTGCAGTGGGGAGGGGGGAAGAGAGAGGTATAGCGGTTGACAAGGATAAAGGCCAGTGCAAAAGGAGGTATCTTTTTGGAATACAGGAAAACCCGCTGCCATGACAGGATGCAGACACAAATACACACACACAACCACACTCAGCATATGCTGACACACACACTCAGCCATTTGCTGTCACACACACAAACACACGCACACTATTGCAAGTGGTGGGATCAGAACTCCTGCCTATCTAAGGATCACTATTACAGTACTACGCAGTTATGAGATGCGTCACAAAGATTACACATCCCAAGGCAGTCAGACTGCCCTTCTACAATTGAGGACAACAACAGGGAGACTGACAGTCACGACGTACATAGCTGTAGACCTGTGTTTAAAGTAGGTCACCATTAAAACATGTATGCACAAACAAGACACACCATCCGCAGGTAGGCCTGAGAGGTATAGTTGTAGCACAACAGGAACCTGAACTGGAGAATGGCCATCTGTGGAATGGACAACTACTATCACTATACAGGGTTACAGTGGGCATGGTCATACACTTAATAGCACAGGGCCGTTTGGGATGCATTATGACTACAACTACACATGGTTATACTGGGCAAAGGGCTTGTTGGATGCACTGACTCAAATTACACAAAGTGGCAGTGGGTGCGCTCATATACTTTGTAGCACAGGGCTGTTTGGGATGCACTCCAATTCTAAACACTGAAGGCCACAGTGTGCATGCTCAAACACTTACATGTACAGAACATGTTGTAATGGACTCCTATTGTATACACACAGGTTTACAGTTAGGTACATCTTACCTGTCAGTATATATGCACATCATACTGGTTTACTACCTGATACCTGTATGTGGCCTGTAAATGATATATCTGTGTCTGTGCTGTGTGATACACATGCATACATGTACATGACGTACTGACATATATATATATATATATATATATATATATATATATATATATATATTTGTTACGTATACACATTCATGCATGTGTGGATGTGACAGACAATAGGTTACCTGGGTGGCACAGGCAGATGCTACCTACGGCATGTGTCACACACCTTGCTGCCCTGAAAGACATATGTTGATAGCAGGTTGTGGACAGTGGCATTATACGTGGAACAGTGGCATGTGCAAGCATAATGTGTGAGCTACCTTGTGTAATGGTACTAAGGTGCAATAGTCAAGATGACCTCTCCCGGCTGTGTTAGTAGTTGTCATTATCAGCAGGACTGCTACCCTAAGTATATCTCACATTGATCATATACACAAGTTCTGCCGCTGTCCGTCGCCGTACATGGGACATTTGCTACCAAGCACATTAATGCCACACGCAGTGGTGTCATGGTATGGGTGGCAACTGCTAGACCAAAACAATGAGCCAATGTCCTGCTGTTATTATGAGGTTGTCCAGTGTCTGTCATTCCGGGCTGTCATGACCGAATGACGAGCCTTCAGCACAGAGCACATGACTCCATGTTACACGTGTGTGGATAATACCTAGGTCGCATTTACCCATATAGCCACATTCCAAGGCAAATGACCTACACAGAGATGTAACACCCTAACACCTACATGACAATTGCATTGGATGCTTATGCTAACCTGTGCTAGATGTGTGGCTTTAGTAATCCATTTGCTCAATGTAGAACCTACAATGTGGAATACTGACATCTGTGCGGTGAGGAACATCTGGCTGAAGGCTCTGTAGTGCACAATTGCACTACCACCATATAACTCAGATCCAGACATGTGGGCTATAACGGTGGTATGGACCATTCCAGGTGGTGGTGTAAACATATTCATAAAGGCTACTCACATGTAAAGACCACTACTCCGACATAACGCATCACAGATGAGTCAGGTACAGGTGACAGTGGCAAATACTGCATTCTAGATTGTATCCTCCTATACATCCACCACCATGTTTCCAGACTACCAACACACATCCATATGTGGTATGACATAGTATGGTAAACCACCAGATGACCTAGGCCTACATCAACTGTGCAAAGTACCCATGTACAGACACAGCTGCATAATGTGTTATGCAATACAATTATACCACTGTTTGTAACCAGCTCAGTTGTACACATACCAGGGTCCCTCGGATGTTGTTGGCATTAACACGGTCGACTGTTGCTGTACACCAGTAAACAACACCCTCATGGTTGGATATGACCTAACCGTACCTGCCCTGGATATGTACATCTCACACTCATACAACATAAATTACATTACCATAGCTTTTGTTTACCTTTCTAAATACAGATGGCTACAGTCATTACACACATGCACATGGCAGATAGCATGCTAACAGTACATAAGGTTCGATATCTGTGTTGACAGAGGTAATTTCCCCTCTCTACTGGTCACCCATGACATCTGTCATATCATACAACAGCCCCTGTGGCATGTATGTCTTTAGACATGTCCACCTAATGCAGTGCCTACAAACATACCCAAATAACAAAACCATAGGGCCTACACAAGGCCTGTATTAACAGACTTTGGGAAATCCCGCTCTTCTCTGTATGATCCTGAGTAGTCACAGGAAATATGTTCATGACATGTACAGCCATGTGTGGCCACAGCTCCTACATATACCCCATGTCAACAATTGCAAGCCATGCATGTTGTCTGCTGTCTGGACATTAGCCTTAGTACCACAATAGTCAGTACATGCTGGGATGAGATGTTTACAAACCACAGACCTCGCACATGCTTGAATGAGTATACTGCCTAGATCTAACAGACCAAATTGCTGGCACTCTTCCAGTACATATGATGTGTGTGTGGCAAATATGATGTGCTCACTATTGACCATTATAGTGCCCTGGCTTCACCATGGCACTGTCAAAGTAACAGTTCGTAGGAGCATGACATGGAATAATGCTGTGTGTGTGTCACGCTGATATGTGCTGTTGTAATATATGTACACTTGGTTACTCGGTGAAAGTGGTGGTGTCCTACCAGTACATAAATACAACATCCATTATGGTATAATGCTCAGCTATGTTTCACACATGGTGTGGGGAAGGTGTGGAATGTATCCTCTTGATCTGCTAGTGCACGTACTGATGTAGACCGCATATGTGTGCATGTATTGCTGTTTGTGTAGATTCCATGTGTGTGCAGTGTCTGATGTCTGAAGGTGACTGTTGTCTTTGTACATCATGCTGTTGCAATACAGTCTCAACATTGCCAACTGTATATGATGATATGCTCTAAGTACAGTAAGCCGTACATGAGGTATGGGCAGATGTTTGGGCATGTCTACTAAGTGGAGGAGCTTCCTTATAGATGAATGATTACTGAGGACAGCTCACTGTTGTGTTACAACCAGTCCTACAATAACCTGTGCACCTGCTAAGGTCAGGTTTTGTTAATTGAAGTGGAAGGCAAACAATGTAGAATGCTGTAAGCGTGACACTGAAGGCAAACCTCATGACACCTGTAACAGTAATACCTCTCCTGTGCATATATTGTGCATATATCAGTACAGTTGTCAAAGGAAAGAGTCAGTAAGCATTGTACCGGAAGTGATAGTGCTGTACTTCTGTGGTACCTATCATGAGATAGGCTGGTGTTTGAGTCACAGTACTGGCAGGTGTGCGTGTGTGTCCATATATGTCATGTATGATTGGGAATACATCCCACATGTTATCACTCTCCTGAACAATGTTGTTGACAGCAGTACAGAGTGAAGTGTAGCAAGAAAGGCATAGGCAGGTGGTTAAACCTCACACATGTAAAGTGTCTGTATGTGTGTGACATAGGTGTATATCTTTGTGAATGCCAGTTTGTGTGTGTGTGTGTGTGTGTGTGTGTGTGTGTGTGTGTGTGTGTGTGTGTGTGTGTGTGTGTGTGTGTATGGCTATCTGAATGTATGGCTGCCTGGTTCCTGAAGTGAGGCTGTATTTTACCATAGTGAAATGTTAATGCCCCATCCCCCCATCCACTCAAAGCAATCTAGCATCCCTGTTGATATCATCAATCGTAGACGGGCATACTAACCGCCTGTTAAGATGTACTTCCTGGGGTGAGACCTGTTGTTACATAGCCTACTGATGGACCCCACTCCCCACATACATCCACTGCACTATAGTATCCCTGTCGATGTCCTCGATATTAGGCCATTCCAACTACCTGTACATGTGTAATCTCTGTGGGGCATCTTGTAATTGAGTAGTACTATATTGATGATATGCACATAAGCAGAGGTTCTCATCCGAACACTGGCAACTGTGTGTCTGTGTCAGAGTGTGTGTTACTGTGTGTGAATTCCTGAGTGTGTGGGTGTGTCTGTGTTTGCATGCTGTCATGGCAGTGGGTATTACCGCTTCCCAGTGGGAAGCCACTACTTCCACTGGCCTTTACCCTTGTCTTCCAGCATACCACTCTTTTACCCACTCCGTGCTCCAGGTAACTATACCTGTGATGTCACGCACTATGGATATGACATCTCTGAACACAGTAGCTTACTACACAGCTATCATGCTCTTGGATCATTAGAACAGTAAACATAACTGAAACATGGGAGAATATAACTGTGATGTGGAAGCTACAACATGCATGCAGGTATTGTCATACTCACCTATGGGTAGTCAACATTTACATATGAGACTCCTGCAAACAACAACATCCCCCGGCACATGCAACTACACCTGAAAGAGGAAGGCAGAACATCAGGATCAACATGCTGTTAGTGTTGTTACATGATACATACTGTCAAACATACAAAATGCACTCTACAAAGGCAATACATGGTATGTCTGCTGCCTGTTAACACTACTTAACAATATTAATCTACAATTGTCTACCTAGTATGTTCACCCTGTGCATCAGACCATATGAACATGTCCCTGCAACGATGGTGCGCATGACAGGGATGCGGCACAGGCATCATCGTATGCACAGGGTGATAATGTTTTCCAGAGGCCTAAGCTGTGCCATTGGATCACATCATGCATGTGTGTTAGGGCCTGTGATATCATTGGGCATGTGTGGATGTTATGCGTGTGTGTGTTGAGGTGCCCTACATTTGTTTCCAGTGTGTGTGTTTGCAGGCACACAGGTCTGGCATGTGGCTGGCCTACACAGGGGTAATATTGACAGCTGTAGATTGTACAAGGCAGGTTTCAAAGTTCATGGTGTCTGACCATGGCCACATGACCTGCGCCTGCCAGGGGTTGCATGGGCACTACCAGGCAGAGGTCCAGATTGGGTACCGTCTGATGACACATGTCCACTGGATTCGTGCCCCTGTTGGGACTTTCCAGGACCACATGCTCGTGTCCTGCTGTGTCCTGGTGTGGACTGCACAGCACCAGCTGCACTGCTGCTGCTACTGCCACTATGGGAGCGGGCATGTGCAGTAGCTTGTTCATGTAGGCCTTCAACAGGTGCTGTAACTGACCTACGTCCACGTGCCTGACATCTCACTCCCACCAGATGTTTCAGCACAGACATTCCACACTCGAGGATTGACATGCCACGGTCAAGGACTCCCACCATGTCACCCAATCGTCTATCCAACACATCTGCAAGATGATGCTGAGCATTTGCAAGTGCCTGGATGTTGTCAGTTAATGAATGGACAGCAGCCCTCTGATACCTCAGACCTTCTCTGTTGTGCTGTTCAGCACATGCCTGTGCCTCCATTACAGCCCAAAACATGCGTCTGGTGACTCCAGCTGATGTGCTTGGTCTCGCAGGGGCATGTTGGCCAGTGGTCCTCCTACAAGCAGTGCTGGGCACATGCCTGTGTGGGACATCACCAGTCTGTTGACTGGGATCATGGTGTGCAGGCACACCTTCCATAGTCACCACACTTCCCTATTCCATGCTACCACCCGCCAACTGTCCTTCCTCTATGGCCGGTGGTGATGGGGTATGTGCAGGCTGGGGAACTGTGTGCGAGGATGAGGGAGAGACAGGTGGAATGGCAACCAATGGCACAGATTCAGCCCCCAACAACCCTGCCTGTGCCTCAATCATACTATCATAATCACTGCTAAGTCTGTGGTGACAATAAAATCAGGTGGACCGCAGGAGGGCAACACACAGAGACACACACACAGACACACACACAGACACACACACACACACACACACACACACACACACACACACACAAACAGACACACAGATAGACAGACAGACACACAGATAGACAGACAGACACATATAGACAGATGGACACACAGACACACAGACAGACAGATGGACACACAGACACACACGGACAAACACAGGCAAACACAGACAGACACATACTGACACACACTGAAACACACTGATGCACACGCTACATGCAGGTGATATGGCAGATGGCAATCAGCTTAGACAATTATAGTTTCAGCTTAGGCACTTATAGTGGTACTTATTTTACATCCCTGAGTTGCACACAACAGCATACATGTGTTATAGCAGACGGCATGCACCTTACATAATTATAGTGGTGGTTAGCATACAACTGTATTGCACCATTTGTGATAGTGGCCTATGCCCCATACCTGCAACACAATGTATGCACTTTGCACTGTTGCACTGCACTGCCATGGTATGTGCAACATACACCACATGTTAACAGGCCATCGCTGATCTTTGCACATCTGCCACTGATGCTTTGTGTTGGCCACCACCCCTATGCATGAGGACATGAACTGTAGGGTATGTCAACTGCATACAATGTTTGCCTGAGCCCTAGCTTGCATATCTCCCTCAAAGCAATGCATGTCTGTTCAACATTATTCTGCCTACCCCTGAGCTGAGTGTAGACATTGTGCATGTGGCTGTACACACATGTTTGACATGGCTGTCCCTACTTTGCGATGGTGCCACAGACCAGCACAGGTTTACAGTACACCAGCCTGCTGTGTGGCATATGACCTTGTCAATCACATGTAGTATGACATGTCTTCTGCTGACGTGTTGAATGACATGCATACATGTGTAACACAATGGTGTCCTTTCCAGCCTACAGTACGGTAATGGTGTCCCAATGCAGGGACATATTATACTAACATGGGCCTTCAGCTGATACAATGTTGTTTGTCCATGCTACAAATATGCAGGGACACACTACACACTGAGATGATGTGCATAGCCATTGCAGGGAATCATGTGGCTTCACAATTGCTATACAGTGTGAGCTACTGACACAGTTCATAGCCATGACTATGTTCACATACAATACATATCTAATGTGGAATGTGACCCACGTCACCGAGGTGTATACACAATAAACCCTAATGTGGAATGTGTGACACAGGTCACACAAGGGTATACGGCTGACACCCTTGCACATCTGCAACCATATTACTGATACCTGGCAACTATGCCCACACATGGCTAACTTACACGTACTCTATGTCCCACATGCCATCTGTGTACCTCACACACATGAGGAGCAGGCATGACAGTGATGTCTGACACCAGCAAGGTGAATGTACTGTATCTGTGGCTTGATGTGGATGTATGTGTATGTTGTGCAACACATGTATGTATTTGGATACTGTATAGTTGAATGATTCCACGTCGTGACACACTCCAGATGTTCAAGACATGTTATGTGGTGGTTACATGTTATGCCTACACAAGCTGTGCACAAGCCTGTATGATGTTTAGTGTGTCACACCTGCAATATCACCATTACACAAAGGCCATATTTGTATTGTTTCTCGCCAATGTACAACAGGGTGTACACACATGTCCATCACTTCTACTGTGTGTGTGTTGCTTCATGTCTCTGGCCATTCTCCATGGCCATGTGTACACATGTTCAGTCCAATGGTTGTGATGGCTATCTTATTTCACATGTCAGTGTTATCCCATATGACATACACCCATATATGTCATATGCTCCACTGAGGACAGGGTTATACAGACAAAGGGTGGTATGTATGGGATGTGAGACATGTTTTGCAGGATACTTGAGCAGTGTTGCAGTCAGCCCATTACATGTCATGGACATGTCTGATAGCACATGACATTGTGTGACATTCATAGCAAGGGTATACTTCACAAGGGTGTATCCTGTGGGCCGAGCATACTCCATCTCCAACACATTTAGTGTGTGTGCACACATATGCTCTCTGTACAGTACTGTTCATATTCCCAACATGTGTAATGCTGATATGTAGTACCTGTCCCTACAGTGGAACACATCTTCATCATTGTATTCACTGTTGTCTACACATCTGGCAATGACAGTTTGGGAGGCTTAGTGTAGGTGTTTCATATAGTCTTCAATTGTTTCACATAGATAAACAGTGTGATGCATTGCAGGTCTGACCAGTGTCCATTAACAGGACCACCATACATTATGTGTATGTGTGTTATGGCAGATAGCATGCTATTAATATGTTCCATGATTATTAGGCCTGGTAAATAATAGCAATCTCACCTGACACAGGATGCTGTCGCTGCAAAATGCCAGCAGTACCTAAACAGGGGTGTCACAGCAGTAAGGTCATTATCCACACCTGTGTGATAGCTACAGGGTGCATTGTCCATGTTAGCACATAAGGCATTCCAATAGACTATACTATGGAGTATGCACATCTGTGCATACATAGAGTAGCAGACTATAGTATGCGGCATGTGTGCATACATGCCTTGCATATGATGTTACATTACATATTGTACAGTAACACGTGTAACTATGTGATATATAGTTGTGTTTTATGTGCAATAGTGACTTACCAGGCAACTTCCGGCTCAGTGGTTGAGAGACACCCACCTCCACAATACCAGCTAAAACTTGTGGATGGAGGTCTGCAGGTGTCCCTAGGTTGGCCAGTAGCTCCTCTGTATGTGTGAGTGGGGGCTGGGAGAGTGGCCCCCACCTGTTGCACCTTGTTCCCTGGCGATTGCATTAGCACGCTGTTTCGCCCATCTTATCAGGTCAGTGCAGTGTCGGCGCACCTGCTGATAGGTGCGATTGTGACTGCCAACATCATTTACCCTCCTGCAGAGTTCTTCCCACAGGGCATCCCACTGCTGTGCATCCTAAGGCACATGGCTGAAGAGCATTGTGTAGTTGTCGAGGAGGTATGGGATGAGGACCTCATCCTCCAAGCGGCTGTATCGGCGGCAGTCTGCTATGTGGCATACCTGGAAGACATAACAATGGTTGACAGGTCACAGTAACTCACAGAGAAGTACAGCAGTACAGCTGAACATACATGTGTATCACATTTATTAAGATTACAAATACGTGTTTGTAAATCTACATGACACTAACACCACTGACATGTATAGGCCACACACATTTGACACCTACTGGTGATGTGATATCGCCATATATGTGTGTGTCATGTGATGATATTGCTCATACACCATGCGGATGTTGTCTTGGCACTGGCATGTCTGTTTGCCTGTAGTGGTGTCTTTACCTATCAGCACATGCCTGGATGTGTTCACATTAATGCAATCAACCTTAATGCTGTGTATATGCCACATATATAGTCATACATAGCCATTAGGGACATGACCTGTGACCCCGCAGACTTGTAAGCATGCATGTGTTTTGCCATATACATCTACATGGCACTGTATAGCTGTGTAGCATCCTGTCATGTATTGCCTGTGTTGCACATGCGTAACACATGGGACAATAGCTAGCCTGTTGGTATTTGCAGGGTTGGATATCAACTATAGCATGTATGGTCATAGTGATCTAGTAGGCTATATGCCCTGGGCCATTTATGAGCCTAGGCAGACAGGTTACCTAGCTGTAGGCAACAGACAGGTAAGTTTCAGTGGCCAGTTCAAGCAGTGCCACAGTACTGATACACATGCTTACTGATATATTTGGCATGTGGTCATCATATCATGTCACAGAGAGGGGCGATGTGCAGCTTTACTGGACAGGGATGCATAGTATGGCAAGACTATGTTAAGTGTATGGGACAGGGATCTGTTAGGCATGTTGTGATCCTTGTAATAGAAAGGTGGATGTCCATGACGTATGTGTTTATTTGGGATCAGGATGTGTTAAGTGTAGCATGTCCAACACCTCTGGGTTGGACATGGCTTTATTCAGGGTAGGCTGCATGCTTCATAGTGCAGATAGGGATTGTGAAGGGCAGTGTAGGCCATCTACACATGGGCAATAACCTTTAAAGGAAATATGTGATCTATTATGGGTCACATGAGTGTTGAGTATGCCTGAGCAGTTATCGCTATATTCATGGATGGCACCCTGTCATGATTAGGGTTGCCACATACGACTCCCTTTCTTTTGTGGTGACGTAACTATCAAAGGGAAGTACTGTCCAGCTGCATCCCATACACACAGTTGCCATTATGTTGACCGCTGCCTAGGTGGTAGTTAATGGGTACAGGGTTTGTAACATAGGGGGTGACAATGCATACTTAGCGGTCAGATTGTGGCCATACATCACATACCACACATCTGACACACTAAGGCCCTTTTGTATGTTGAATGTAGCACACAATGAGTCAACTATTGCTCCTAGTTCATAGTCATTTGCAAACATCAGTAGGCTGATGCCTTCTTTGTTAGTCTATGTGGTGTAGATAACAAAGAGAGGGAGTACCAGGACTGACCCCTGTATTACTGTGGCTGGCACTGGTTTGATGTGCATGTATTCGTCAGACACCTTCTGTAGTGTGGGTTCTGCCAGCAGTCCACTTGCCAACCACTCCCTTGACATAGGAATATACACCTAGTTTACTGAGTGTAGCTGGAACACAGTATGGGTGATGGTGTCTTATGACCTGGCAAGGTCAGGATATGTAGTGTGAAGCAACCCTACTGTCATCTACATCTGTACTGAGTACATAAGTTACGTTCACCATGGTTCATGGCTGTACAGACCAGACTCAGCAGAGTAGTTGTGCACTATGTCCCATTATCAATGGTGTCTCCCCCTTTGTGGGGTGTGATAACTGTTGCTGTTCACCATTCTGTGTGCACACAGCCTGACATGGAGCTATGATTGAACATGATGTGTATGTGGATAGCTGAAAGTTCTTACATTTGTGTAGGATACACCCTGGGATGTTGACAGGTCCCATGAAAGCTGTATGTATGGCTTTAGAGAGTGCAGCTTGTACCTGCATAGTCATTTGTACAGGGGCCCTGTAGTGTACATGGATATATTACTAAGTGTACCTGTTGGGGGTGGGGGGCAGGTGGAAATGTCTTTAGGTTCTCCGAGACCCTATCTGGCTGAACGGGTGCTATTTCTGTAGGTGCAGTATTTCCCATGCCATAGTGCTGTGCAGCACGGCAGGCCTTGTCGATGCCATTATGATTAATGACACAGCTATAGAATGCTCTGTGCTTGGCCTCATAATATGTGGGTGATTAGTTTCACAGTAGCTTTGTGTGGTTTTATATGGTGTATCTGCATCTTACTGAGGCTGACCAGGGATCACCTACACTCATGTGTGTTCACTCTTGCAACAGTTACTACCTTCTGTGGTACAGTTTAAAACATGGTGCCACCAGTTTGCCTACTTGTATGTGTTGGGTTGAATCCTGGTTCTGTTTCAATGGCACAATCACTGCACATATGTGACTGCTCAGGGTTCATTTGTGTAGAATTCAGCATTTGCGCATGCATTGTCCATCTGCATGGGTGCCATGGCACTCACCACTCTGCTCTTAGGAAACATAACGTTGGCATTGGAGACTAACTATGTGTAGCATACTGTTAGCCCTGTTTGTGGGACTACTGTGATCCAGGTCAGTGGGGTCGATGGAATCCAACATGCATTGAGCACAGGTGTTGGTGCATGAGGAGTCTTCCCAGTTCATACTGGAATAGTTGAGAGTAGCCATTATTATGGTTTTGTCTCAGACCTAATCTTCCCCATTACAGCACATTATGACAGTTGGGAAGTCTGCGGCCTGGTGGGTGATCTGTCTCAAGGTGCATTTTGAATTCCACTTTGGCACAAAGGTAGTTGCTCAGCATAATGCATCTGATGTTATGCAAGTACAATTAGCGTGTAGGTGTACATATCCTTCAGGAATATGGACATACCTGTGGCCCGTGTGTTCCACTAAAGGATAATGGGCAAGTGATGACGTATGTGTTATAACATGGTCATGCAGGTGTGCACTCCGGAGCATTGAAACATGTCTCGGCCACTGCACAAATATGTTCCCATGTTAGGGATTGACATATGTGTGCCCGTATAGTGTTTCTCACATGTATCATTGCATAACGAGACCCACAGTTTATTGCTTGGCTGTCCCTGTAACAGCAGTGGACCCTCACTTGAACTGTGCATGATGAAGGCACTATAGGGGAAGCATGAGCCCTAGGCAGTATCCAGATTCCCAGGGGTGACAGGTGCAGGCCCTGTCTGGCAAAGCATCATGGTCTGTCAACCATGTTATCCCAGGACGACAGATACTTGCTACCCTGTGACATGCACCACTACACTAGACAATTGTGGAATACAATCCTTTTGTCCCTGTGCTGCAGTATCATTCTGGCCAATGGAAGAATGCTACCCAGGCCTTGGGACATACCTGCATGGGCTATAAGACCTGACAGTTCCTACATATGTTTCCATGCAGTCCAGGCTACTGCATCACAGGTCCTGCACAACAACATGGAATATGCCAGAGCATTTGTGTATAGTTCAAAAGGTGGTCTGAGTGTATGAGTATGTGGCTAAGCATGGCTGACAGGCAGCTGACAGTATGTATGCCCTCGTATAGGCCGGTGTGTACCATAGTGCTAGGGTTTGCATTCACAAATGAGTACTGTTGGGCATGTTTCCAGTCATGTGTTCAGAGGTGTGGCACAATTATGCAAACTGTCATACAGTTTGTGTATTTCGGTGTCTGTCTCATTCTGCTTGGGAGGGGGTCACTTGTTGGGCCAGATACTTAGACGCGTCTGTGAATGTGTGTGATTTCCAGTAGTGTGTGTGGGTGTCCTTACTATATTCTGGTAAAGGTATGTGTCGGTTGTGTTGATGAGCTGCATGTGTTAACTTACACCTCATGACTGTCCAGTCCAGTCATGGCTGTTGTCTGGGCTACCTTCCAGCTTAACCTTGTAGCTGCATCCCAAACAATGTGTGGGATGTGGTGTTAGGTGGGTCTGGCAGTGTACATGGCATAGAGATTACATTACCCCAGGATGGCCACATACACAAAGCTGACATTAGTAAACACCAGTAGCTGACTAGTGGACATGCCTGTATGAGCAGTCAGTACTACAAGTACCAAGTACTGTATTTAGTTTACTTATTGCCTATGAAGTTGTTTTAGAAAGGGATGCTCACATGTAAATATTTGTGTTATGGATATGACAACACTGGCTATTACAGACACATTGTAGCTACCTTTAGCAGTAATCCTCCTCTGAGGAGCACATCACATCCTGTTAGTTGATTACAGATGATGCAAGTGTCTACAGGTCTGTTTCCTTCACTGGGTATATACTCACATATCCACCAGGACCATGAGCTCTGTTGGGCACAGACACCCACTCTCCAAACAGAGTCATGTATCAATAGACTCTGATGCCACTATCAACATGATCAAGATATAATCAGATAGTGTGAGCCATCACCTATGATGCATCTATTACACATGGGCAGCTGTCTCCTACATCTTACACTCCTACTGCAGATGTTACACTGGAGTTAATGATGATATGCAGACTGTTTCATTACCAGTGCTATGCACTACCTTACATACAGTATGTGCAGGCACCTGTTAGGTTGGCAATGAGAGGTTGGGCTACACAAACCTAGTAGTTCAACCAGTGTGTCTGTACTCTCAATATCCACTCTATGTAGGTGTGCACATAGTCATTTGGCCCAGCCCTGTAACAAGGGTCACTACACATTTGCATAACATGTACACATGCACAGCTGTTATTGCTTGCAAATGATAGTAGAGAGGTGATATTACATGTGTTATGTGCATGGATAGTTACCTGGCTCCTCCAATTATCTTTGCTATCATGCTGCTAACCTGTCAGATGAATACTAATGCTATGTATCCTGTCAGTGAGTAATGTAATTGCCAATAGACATAACTACTGTTTGCATAACATAACAGAACTGCTATGTAGACTAGAATACAGATCTGCCTAGAATACTGTACATTACACAGTTATTGGCACAATATCCCACAATGCACACCATATTTGCACGGTAAGCCCACCTTTAACATGTTCATCTTACTTGTATACCCATACATATGTTGACTGTTACAGTATATCGACATATACTATCCCCTGTTATAGCACACACTTGTTGGACCAGTCCTAACACTGACAGTGGCTGGAAGCGAATTGGTGGGTTCCAAGCTCATATCATCCCTTGTGGTGTATGTGGAGTGTGCCGTGTGACCTACAGCAGTACACACATAGAATACTACAAGCATTGCTACTGCTCAACAATACATCGCTACAAGATAGCTATTTCCACTATACGCATTGATTACACTGTAATTCGTGCAGTACAGATATTACATACACAGACATGCTACATGTTATACATACCGTCTTAGTAATCAAAGATGTTATTAATTGGTGTAATACTCATTTTCGGTTTGTCTTTCAGTGTTTTGTACTGTCCTATAGGTAGATACATATGGTCTGACTGTGTGACAAGGCAACCTTTTATAGTTACAGATCAGTAATATGTGCTATCTCGAGGACCAATTGGTGTTCCTAAGTAACTAATTACATGCACATCAGCTGCGGTGCTACTGTCTTAGCCAATACCATAGCTACGGTGGAGTATAATCGAGTACTCCACTTGGGCATCGTCCCTTTGCCTTACTGGTGAGGAAGACAGCGTGGAAGTTTTGTTTGGAATGTATTGCAACAGCTGTATGGACATGAACAGTAATATATTGTGTGTAATGCCTAGAGGAGTTGGTCTAAATGTGAGTACTGCTGTCATATTTCTGAACATTGCTACTTGTGCAGGGTTTGTCTGTACCTAATACTTCTGTATATGTTTCAGTCTGGCCAGGTTGTTTGACCAGCTCAAGGCTGCATAGCTATGCATATAATGTTAGGTGGTTTACAGTGTGCCTACCAGACATATTTAGTTTGGTGTTACTGTGTGTCATACTGTGCTAATAATCAGTACTCGGTAAAACTTCCTGGTGTACTAACTTTTCAACCCTCTGAAACGGGATTGGTTCATACAAACCCTGTTACATCAGCAGCTGTTCAATTGTATAATAACTATTTCACATATGGCCATGTTAGTGTGTCTGTGTCCAGGTATGTTAAGGTTTCAGCAAATGTTGTACAGTAGTTGCATAATTGGTTATGGTATGACAGTATGTATTGATGTAATTATTTCGGTTGTGGGGTAGATGTTGGTGGGTGTACATAGCACATGTAGGTGTGTAAGAACCCCTTTCATATAATGTCTATATGTATCTGGGTATTCATTCCCTATGTAAACTCCTATCTTTTAGTGGACTAATACTATGATAACTGCAGGCTGATTAATTAAGACACTATTACATGCTTCCTGTATAGCATGTAGGTACTGTTAGT
The DNA here is from genome assembly GCF_019279795.1 of Protopterus annectens. Lineage (NCBI taxonomy): Eukaryota > Metazoa > Chordata > Ceratodontiformes > Protopteridae > Protopterus > Protopterus annectens. The sequence continues at coordinate 1,721,868,729 of NC_056735.1, forward strand.
CCTTGAATCCTTTTGGCAATACATCAGAATGTAATAAAGATTTGCAAAATGAAAGCTATCTGTGTAATTCTGTCATGGATATTTGCAGTCATTGCAGTTGTGTTGGTGACTGTGTCCATAGAACATATTTGTAATAGTGTATTAGCATATACTCTTCATATGTTATGTTCATATTGTTTGGCGGGGGGGATGTGTGATTGCTATGGTCCATGTTATACTCAGATATGACCACTTTGGGTGCTGTCTACGTACATGTATGTATATATATATATATATATATATATATATATATATATATATATATATATATATATGTGTGTGTGTGTGTGTGTGTGTGTGTGTATATATATATATATATATATATACATATATATATATGTATATTTATATAGATATATACATTATTGCATATGTTTATCTGTACCTCCATAGATGTGTAGATTTCTAACCTATCTATATATCTACATATATATGTAGACCTGTATATATCGACATGTGTCTATGTATCTCTCTCTCTCTCTCTGTATATATATCTATATATCTATATATGAGCATGCACCTTTAATTGGGTATATGGCAGTTGTCCTATTTCAACACATTCCTCCCTTTTGTGTTTTAACCTGTCTGCATATACAACTGGGATAGGTACATCACAGGTAACTTAGTGTTAGGTTACTCTGAGGATGGAGTACATGGTTGCGTGTTCTACTCCTGGATGGTGTTATTATTTTACCTCTCAGAGTAGGCACTGGTAGGGAAAGTGTGAATAATGCACATTTACGCAGTTGTGAGCAGGTTTGCCTGTGGACTGCATGACATTAAGCAATGGTCAAACGTGTGAAGCGCTTCTCCATTTACCATGTTTCAGCGCCATTTACCGTCGAGCAAACACATGGAAACCTGCTTGCAACTGCTTAAGAGAGCTTTAATCCACCTGCATCCAAAAGCCCTTATTCTGGCCATCAAAATAACCTAACAGCCCTTGCAGGTCTTGAACCCAGGAACATGAACACCACAGTCACTGACTTTACCACTAAGGCATCTGAGATATGTACGAATGTTATGGTGTTTAGAATATACATTGTACTACAGACATTTCTCACTACTGAAAAAAAATGTGACAGTCAGTTGGTGTACATATGTCTGATACATGTTAATGTTCATATGTTTGTGAAAGTTGGTGTTGCAATGTGACATGACAGGGTATATTATGAGTGAGCAAGGTTCTTGCTTTGTGTCCTTTTTATAGTGTCCCCATACTCCATGTATGCCCCTCCAGTTCACTTATTGGACATCCGACCCAGGCCCTCCTTGATGCATGATTGCATTACCCATAATTCCTCCACCATCCCAATCTTCACATACACAACAACCATCCCTTCTGTGATGAATTAGGTTATTATTAATTGTTATAATACCAGAGCTACATGTGTTTTGTGTACACTCCAATTCCTTTAGAGGGCTTCTGTATCACAAAGTGTGTTCATAGACGTTTATATATATATATATATATATATATATATATATATATGTATATATATATATATATATATATATATATATATATATATATATATATATATGGCTATTGATGTAACTGTATAATATATATATATATATATATATATATATATATATATATATATATATATATATATATATATATATATATATATATATATATATATATATATATTTCGTATTAGTTTGTAACAGTAATACATATACATCTGTAGACTGGAATGCGTTGGTTCACAAACTACAGTACATTACAATGTACTGTACATATGTACACAAAGTCACTGTCCCATTTGTGATCATTACAGTGAAATGCATATGGTATAAGGTGTAGTCTCAAGACCATGAAACATGTGTACACCTGGGATGGCTTAGTGCTACGTCCCATGGCTATAGTGTGCATGGTCCAGGGATCGACACCTGCGATGCTTTACAAATGTTTTTTACTGCAGAATAAGGCTCATTTAAGCAGTTGTAAGCATGTTTAAAAGTGTTTGTGTGACATTATAGCAGCAGTAAAACACAGTTAAACAAACTTTGTAACATATAACCTGTGTGCGCAAACACGGCCACATACGCTAACTACTCCGGATATGTACATGTCAGTGACTAACATCTCACTATGTGCTGGCATAACATTACCTTCTCTGTTGACTGTACTCTCCTGCACACATGGATTTATATGGGTGATTCGAATGCTTATTATACAGATGATTACTACCTATATATGCAAGCTGTGGTTAAGGTATACTTTTGCACATGATAAACATCTCTGCCATTATCAGGATTGTAACCTCGAATGCACAGATACTATGTGGATGCTGTAACAATTACACTGTTAACATTAACATTGCTTCTGCCCATTTCCTATTTAGATGATTTCTATGTGTAAGCTAGGCTAAGCAAAGGGTGGGAGCCCCCAGACTCACTGAGCTTCACGTACTCTTGAAATAACAACATATAACAAATGTACTGTGAGACAATAAATTTCATTCCTAACTACATTAGGCATAGCCCCTCACTGACACACTTCAAAGGAAACCTTGTTGTGTGAATGGGTAACAGACTATACACCCCTGGGATCATGTGTTCTGAAACTATGCAACCAGGGAGTGCGGGAGCCTGTCCAGTTTGATAGCTGCAAGACCTGTTGGGGGAACTGAATGGTGTTGAATTGCCACATAAATATGCCCTCTTTAGATCACTAAGTGCCCCTATCACACTCCACAACCCCAGTCTTCAAAAGCTTCCAGCAACTCTGCCTGGAATTACTTCATTGGCTATGCTTGACAGAGGCTCAGTTACTTCATCAATGGTGCGGGGAAGGCCAACACACTGTTGCTATGCTTCTAATTGCCCTTGGGCAGATAGGCAGTAGGCTATCTGTGAACCTCTAATGTGCAGGCCATCACAGCCATATTATGTGAATAAACAGACCTTCAGATCTCAGTATACAGTGAGAACTCACCATGAAGTCAGGAAACAGTTGAGTACAGCAAGAATATACAGAACACTGATAATTAGTCACTCTAAAAGCCTATCTTGGAAGCTAGAAGACTTGTATAAGTTTAAAGCTTTCTATTGCTTACCTGTAGGTTACCTACAGAGAAGATGAAAAACAAGCACAGATGGGAAACATGCATGCAATGATACCATACCAGCCTATGTATCAGCCTTACGCTTTGGAATACTGGCCAAGGTATTTGGCGCCCCCATGGTCCCTTATTTAGGAAAGTCTCGAAGGTGAATACCAGCTCCGTGAACAGCACAATAGCAGATTCAATGAGGATTATGCTACTCAACACCAGGGATTGTGATCACAACATGCATGCACTCACAGCACTCCTCAGGATGGACAACATCAACATCTGTGCATTAACTGAAATCTGTCTTAAGGCTTCTGAGAGCACACCAGCACTACCAGACTACAACCCATACCACACATTTCAGCCACAGAACATGGACTGACAGACATGGAGGGGCTATATCCATATTCATCAGGGATACCTACACCTCCAGGTTAGTGGGATAGCATGATACCTCTGTGATCATCCATGTGCAGCTAACATCAGCCACAACTGCAATGTGAAATGTGGCCTGCTACAGATCACCCTGCATGACCCAGGACCTCCACTCCACCTCCCTGGAGACAATGGAGAACACGACAGTCGTAACACACACCCTGGCATTGGTTGATGTCAACTACCATGCCATTAACTGAAAAACGTACTCTGGTACTCACTTCCAGGACCAGCGCTTCCTGGAATGTATCACCTCATATGCCCTGTATCAGGTGGTAACTTCCCTAATGTGGGGTGGAAACTACTATATGTGGTCATCACCAACATGGGCAACAGTTGCACTACAGCAGAGGTTAACCAGTCACTGGTTAGATCTGACCATGAGCTATTCACTGTTTCCACACCCTAGCATCTCCCCCACCCATGAATACCACATTGTGTACCTTTCCTACAGCTAAATTTACACTACTAGTGACAGGGGTGGGGGGTTTCAAAGCCCCCACACTAAGGGGAAACACTACTCACGATACAGACAGATTTACAAATGCAGTCTATAAGCACCTACATGGATGTATGGATTATGCCATCACTGGTAAACCAAGAATCACTCCTCCTAGACAAGGACACCAGTCTAGTGGACCTCAGCAATAAACAGGCTATACTACAGAAGTAGGACAGTGTTTCAGACACACAGCAAATCCCACAAAAGGCAGACATCCATGACCACTATTAGTATGATACGTAGTTCCCTCATGACATCATCCAAAGCTAACATCAGCAGGAGAATACACAATTATTCGAAAGATAACCACAAAGCCTTCTTTGGCTATGTCAAGGATCTACTTGGTGACACACAGATTTGTACTGTGCCGGTGAAATATAGATTCATAGATTCATAGATTCATAGACTAAACTAACTCTAACCCATTTTAAGCATTTTAAGCCAATTATCCTTGTGAGATGAGAACCAAACCCTGCCTTGTGTGTAAAGGCAAACACCTTAACCATTAGGCCACCCTCCCAACCCTTGAGAACTATGCTGACCCTACTGATATCGTCAACATCTTTGCAGTTACATTCGGTGCATACTGCACCCCCTAAAGAGCCCAAAACATTACCCAAAAGGTACAGTATCCCAACCATCAGAGATACACAGGTAGAAATGGCCCTCTCTAACAGCAGAACACAGCGTCAGTGGAGGCAGATGTTGACCCAGACTGCATCTTGCAAACTGTACAAGACAACCTGCCCCCCACCTAATTAAGCAGTCCTACCTCAGCCTCTCCACAGGCTACATGCCCATACAATGGCACGTGGCAACGGTTATTCCACTCCATCAAGGTGAAATCACAACTGGCCATGGTAACTACCACCCCATAAGCCTGACTAGCCTGGTCTACAATGGTATGGTTCCCATCCTCATGGCACTCATTAACAATGACATTGGTAACCTTTGAACACGTGACCCAACCCAGGTCAGCCTGATTCAGTGCAGTTCATGCCTACTGAGCCTGTTTGATGTCTTACATAAAGTCACCAAGACGTTAGATGATGAGGGAGGTGATTCACACATAGTACCTGTACCTCACCAAGGCTTTTGACACCATGCCCCACTCAGGTATTATTGATAAACACACCAGCCTGTGCATTCACCCATACATCACAGGTTGGGTTGCCAACGGGCTTACGCACAGAACCCACATGGTACGACTAGCGGTCTCCAAGTCCGACTCTTGAACAGTCATGACTAGTGTCACACTGGTCTCAGTCCTGGGACCCCTACTGTTTGGCATATACATCTCAGATGTACAGGCAAACACAAGTGGACTACAGCAGACCATGCTTGGCAATGACTGCAAACTGGGAGCCATGACTGATAGTCCAGCTGACACGGACATCCCTCAAGGCCTCACAGAGAACATCACAGGTTACCAATGACACAGCCTCAAGCCAAGTGCCACTAACTGCATGATCATTCCATTGTGGAATTGGCACCCACATATTAACACATCAGCGGCAGCCAGTTTAATATAGATGAGGTAATGGGGTATCTGGGGACTAAAGTAGATAGTGATCTCCACTTTGACAATCATATCTCCACAGTAGTTAGGACATCCTTCTATGTAGGCCATCTGATTACTAAAGGATTCCCATCTAGACATACTGGGGTTATAGTGCCCCTTTACTCATCACTCATCAGTCCCTTCATAGGGTATAATAACCCATGTGGGAGGTACCTCAGAGGACACGTCCAACAGCTGGGGGGGGTCAATGAATGTACCTCACCAAGGGGAATACTGGCCTCCAATATATGGCCTATGCAGCCAGACTGAATAGACTCCTGCTTTACTCAGTGGTATCTCGTTTAAACAGAGATGATCTCCGCTGGCCAACACAGCCATGTTGAACTCAGGCTTGATGTATATGCTCAACTTATGGGAGTCCATGTCACAGTGAGCCACACACTCTAGTGAGCTGACCTTGCCACAACAAAAACAGGTGGATGCTGGAGGGACAGCTTTCTGTCGAAGACACTCCCCATAGTTTGGAACAACATCCCTATCTGCATTATACAGAGCCCCTCACTACCATTCTGCATGAGAAACCTTGAAGGGTGGATGGGGAACAGTAGATGCACCCCAGAGATCCCGGCAAAAGCTGACATATTTTGGCTGGCCTAATGAATGGCCTCTGGCAGTTGGCCAAGTACCTACCTATGAATCTATACATACAGTATCTGCATATGCTGATAGCTTAATTTACTGTTCAGGTGTTGACTTATCCTGTGCCAATGGCTTTTGTGTGTGCAACAGTTGAGGGCTGCCTGTGTTGGATGCACACAGCAGACTGCCTATACATGACAGTTTACAGGTAGTCTTGTGCATGTGTCATCCATTTTTACTGTGTGTGCAGGTGGAGAAAGGTGTCAGTCCTTAGGTGCCTACACTGTCAGTGTGTGTGTGCTATACATTCCCTCTTTGCCAAGGTATGAGCATACTGGGCACTCCTCCATCTGCCTACTGGGGCTGGCTCAGAGTGTTCGTGGTCTGAGTACCTCTGTGCCTGTGGAGCCCTTGGCAATGGTGGTGGGCTGTGAGGGCCTTAACCATTCTTTCCCTGCTGCAGCTGTTTCTGCAGGACCATATTGTGAAGCATGGCGCACGATATGAAGATGTGGGCACATGTGCCTGGAGAGTACTGCAAGGCTCCACCAGATATGTCCAAGCAATGGAACAGTGATTTCAGCATCCCAAACACATGCTCTATGATGATTCTGGTTTGCGCATGTGCCTCATTATGGTGTTCCTGCATGGGTGTGTGTGCATTTCTGATGGGAGTCATCATCCACGGTTCCAGTGCATAGCCAGCATCCCCCACCAGGTGGCCATTTGGGATGTTCCCCTGGCAAATAACCGATACAGCTGTGAGGCATGCCAGATGTGGGAGTCGTGATAGCTTCCGGGACTGCCAGCACACACATTCATGATAATGCCCTGGGCATTGCACATGACCTGACAGTTGATGGAAGGGTATCCCTTGCAGTTTATGTAGTGCCTACCCTGCTAACCGGGTGGTGACTTGATGTGTATGTGCGTGCAGTCTATTGCACCCAGTACCACCAGGTATTCTGCCACACAGTGGAAGAGGCACATATTGCTGGCCAACTCCTCCTGTGTTTGGTGGATGTATATGTGCTCATTGGCATGTGGTAACATGGTATCCAGGAAATGGTGTAGTACCATGGATGCTGATGCCTCTGAGATACCCATGATATCCCCAGTTGGTCTTTGAAAGGTACCTGCAGCTAATATTCTCAGGCTTACACATACCTTTATATCCACTGGGATGGGTTCCCCTCTGTTTGTTCTGGCTCTGAGATGTGGCTGGCACAGCTCCACAAGTTGCTGTAGGGTGTCCCTGTCCACCCTGTAATGCTCTACTATCTCCATATCATGTAGCCCCTGGTAGGTTACCATGGGTCTGAACACTCTCCTCCTCCTCTGGTGCCTGAGGTGGTCATGTGCATCATCCTCCACACCACCTTCAGTCTCCAACACATGCTGGTGGATTAAAGCTATGGCAGCCCCTAACATATACATAATAAAAGTTCCCCATCTGTATACACCACTGGTGCAGAATGTATGGGAATACACAAATGTGTGTGAGGTGCTTTCACACTTTATAGTATTGTGCTATGGATGCTGCTGATGTAAGTGGGTGTGTATGAGCTATTCCAGCTACCGCATGTTTTAATTATGGGTTTTGCAATGAGTTCTGCATGTGTGGGTCCTTTACTGTGGATATCTGCTTGCCTGCCTTGATTAATCTGTTGCCCTTTAATTCACTTTTAGACCTGGATCCCCTCCCATTATCAGGCATGCATCCACCTGCCGTCTTTCTTGTTTTGTACTTTCCCTACCCAGTCATGGCGAAATGTGCCTTGTAGCTGATATACTGCATATTGCCTTTGTTCTGCTTTGACACTTTGCTGTTTTCTTTGCAGTACAGCCCCTCCCCTTCCCTGTTTGGCAGGTAGCTGCTTGCAGCCTTGTTAGCTGTTGTCAGTGGCCCACTGTAGGCTCCTAGGTGTTAATTAGTCATTTGTACTCCAATTTCACTGCTGCAGCATTTCCTTATTTCTTTCCTATATCCTTCCTGTTTCAGCTGCAGTGCACACCACGCATACCCGTTTACCGGGATTACGCGCGTTTTCATCTCCATTCACATGCATACTCGGTTACCTTGTGTACTCTCAGTTAGCATAACTATGTGCAATTTGACACACCCCTATCCTGCAGCTTTGTCTAACTAGGGTCAGACCGCTTTAGCAATGCTCCAATGTGCTTACAGCAATGGCGACACACCCCTCTCTTGATGTCATCTTTATCTCAAGGGCTCACCTTGGTGTTATAATGCTACGCTGTGAGGTGCATCCTTACACCAGTGGGGAATCTGTGATTCACTATTACTCCTCTCATTTGCATGGCATTGCCTACTAATTCCTAGCTACTGCGCATGACACTGTCACTGCCCCTTAGCAACCATTGCGCCATGAGTATGGTGTAGCATGCCTGCCATTGACTATTATGGGGAAATTGTGATATGTTTCATTGCAGTTTTATTCTATATTTTTATATTTTCCTTGCGATCCCCTTTGAGCACAGCTCCCCAGCGCTTCCACATCGTGATAGTGCGATTATATATATTAAATGTTAATTTTATATTTTGTACATTTTTTTTATGCCAATGGCTATATATTTAGCCATTGGCATATATTAACAATATAATACATGTGTTTGGTTGGCTGTCATGGCTCCTATTTTTATATAAATTCCAATACTACCAGTCTGCCCTAGACTCCTCACAACACAGTCCCAAACAATTCTGGTCCGCCATAAACTCCACCCTCCACCCAGGTAAAGTCAGTACCCCTCCTCCTAACATCCCTCACTCCTCAGAAAATATTGCTACCTCTTTCAACACACACATCACCCAAACCATACTATCACTAGCTAAACAACACAAACCCCCTCCCCTCCAACCCACACCTTCAACTAGTAATCTCCCCACTGCCTTCTCTTTTTCTCCTGTACCTACCTCCAACATAAAAAAACTCTTAACTAAACTTAAACCCACCAAATTAGCAGCAGACAACCTCCCAAGTGAATACCTACAAATCGCAGCTGATGCTCTGGCCTACCCAGTATCCATCTTGATTAACCGATTTCTGTCAGAAAGTTTATAATTCCCCTCCACAAAGGCGGACCCTCCGCAGAACTAACCAATTACTGCCCCATAGCTATTCTCTCTCCACTCTCCAAAATACTAGAGAGATGCATACACTCTCAGGTCTCAGACTACCTCCTTACTAACAACCTCCTTTCCAGTACTCAGCATGGTTTCCGACCAAACCATAGCACCACCACTGCCTTACTCTCTTTTACTAACACTATCCTTCAACATAAAAACAATGGCTATCTCTCCTCTGCTACTTTCCTAGACCTATCTAAAGCATTTGACATGGTCCCACACAAACAACTTATCTCTGTCCTCAATAACCTATCCTTCTCACAATCAGTCACAAACTGGTTTCAGAGTTACCTGTCTGACCGCCAACAATCCGTAGTATGGCAGAATGACATATCTCCCCAACTACCTGTCTCCATAGGGGTTCCCCAAGGATCCATTCTTGGACCCCTACTCTTCTCTGTTTACACCAATAATCTAGCCTCTGCTACCAAACATGGCACACTCATACAATACGCAGATGACTCGACCATCATCTGCTCAGCCCAGTCCCTACCCAAACTGCAAAAAGTCACACAGGAAGCCTTTTCCTCTGTTGAAACATGGTTATCCGATGCCCAATTAATACTCAACCCAAACAAAACTAAAGTACTCATCTTCCAACCCACCAAATATACTCAAAACAACTCTCACTTTAACATCACAGCAAAAGACAACACCACTATATACCCAACTGAACACACCAAATTGCTAGGAGTGGAAATAAACAATAAACTAAAATTTGACATTCACATATCCATGACCATAAAATAAGTCCACAAAAAACTAGGAGCGTTATACAGTAATAAGCAATTTCTCACCAAAGCAGCAAAGATTTCAATAGCAAATTCCCACCTTATCTCCATGCTACTTTATGCCTCTCCAATATATACCAACCTAAGGCAATGTGATCTAAACAAGAGACCTGCTACAACAAAATCGCCAAATTCGCCACAGGGGCATCCTACCATAGTCACCACTGTCTCTCACTTGCTGAACTGGGCTGGCTTGAACTCCCTCACCTTCTTCAGTGGTATCAACTCTCACTCGCCCACAAACTAGTAATCCATCCACTAAATGTCCCATCCCTCCAGAATCTACTCCAACCCTATCGCACCACCAGACCACTAAGATCCAGCAACAAAAATCACTTGCAGATCACTAAAGCCAATAACTGCTGGTGAAACACTATTCTCTTGCGCCATAGCCAAATTATGGAACTTACTCCCACCCACAATTACCTCCGTACCATCATGCACCCTCTTCAAAACTTTACTAAAAGCGCACCTAAAAATATGCTGGCTATGCCCTTGCAACTCCCACTCTAATGTCATCCACCCCATCCAACCACTACCTTTCTTTCCACTCCACTAACTACCTTGATTATAGCAAGCTCAGATGCTCATAAGCATAGTACTTATTATACAGCAGGAACTTCTCATTGTAACATTTGTTAATGTCTGTTATGTACTTCACAGATAAAGATTCTAGTTGTCTACTGATGTACTATGTTCTTCATCTGTAAATATGTTGTAAGTAATTGCTATGTTAAATTGTTAATCGCTATGTAATCCAATGTAACTACTGTCTGTTTATTTTACTGTGGAGCTTTTCTCCCTGGGCCTCCGCTGAAAATGGACCCTCCCGGTCAACAAATTTAAATAAATAAATAAATAAATAAATAAATTTTATGTTTGCAAAAATGTAAACCGTTTGTTACGGTTTACATTTCTGCATGCTTACACTACGCCTGCACCACTTCCTGAATCACTACATACCTTCATTTGCATGCTACACTGCTGCAAATGGGGTAATTAGCATACAAGGCTCAGGAGTTGTGTGGGTGTAGTGTACCCAGGTAGTGCACGTGGGAACTCTGAATAGCTCAGTGGCCATCTTTGGTGTTAGAATACCGACGCTACGCCTGCACCTGGCACAAGCTTCATGAATCCCGGGGTATGTCTTCTCCACCGTTGCATCTCTGTATATATCACTTGTGAGATTGTGCAATCTTTGTGTAACAGGAAGGGTTTTTATCCTCATAATTCCATGATTTCACTATTAATATTCATTATTCTTCCAATTAAATAGGAGTTAATTAAAAATTACTAATTTTGTTTTAAGGAAAACATAATGTTATTAACTCATTCCCTCCAACAAAGCTCAGGAAACTTGCACTGTAACTTCCAATGAATGGAGCCTAAGCTTTTTGATAGAATCAGGTTATGCCCTCATATTTCAAATAAATATTTGTATCTCTGGAATAAGAGTTACTAAAGAAGTGTAAATGGCAAACTCTTCAGTGCAAGCTATTTTTATAGTGGTAATACTCTTTAGGTTCCAGATTTTAAACTGTTTTTTTATAACTCACAGGAAACACAGTAACTATTGCATCTGTAATATTTTATAAAACAATGTAAAATATCTCAGCAACCACCCAAGTTGCACACATACTGTCAGCTGCATTTTATTCATCCAGCAGAGGGCTTTCATATGAGGCTAAGAAACTATTTCTGTGCTACATGATTTTGAGGTGTTTAAAACATATGAAATTTATGATATAAATATATGAACAACAATTAATATTTTTTACCTGCACTAGACAGAGGTCAAATGTCAGTATAGTTGTGTTTGTCATAGGGTAAGCTTTAAGATGAAATCTTAATACTTTTTATGTAAGCATGGTTTTGGAATTTTTAATGCAGTTATGAATAAGGGATATTTGATACCTACAAGAATGACTAGGATACAACTGTAGAAACACCTGAAATCATCACTTGGGTGTAATGAGTTAACCCTTTCAGACTTGGTGTTCTAATTAGGAGTGGTTGTACAAAAACATCTTGGTGGAACCAGATTTTTGGTCCAACTGCATCTATTCCATTTCAACTTAGGGCTGCCCAAGCTTTGGTCACCTGTTATTGAGATGATCTAAAGCCAGCATTTAAAAACTATAACACCTAGTCACCTTTAACCCTTATTATCGTCAAATACTAGTGAGCAATTTAGAAACTAAATTGAATTTACTTACATCTTCTTACATTTAAACTATAGTTCCTTAAGTAAGCTTTCTTCTGCTCATTTTAATTTACATCACATCTTTTCTCATGAATGATGGTAAGATTATGGCTTGTGTGAGATACAGATATGTGGGAGTGGGCCAGACCATTGATGGAAGAGATTATGCATTGTTGGGGATGAGCTTATGTTTTGTCTGCAGGTTACTCTATGCATTACTTGGAGCACATTTCTCATCTAGCTTTCTATTTGCCATCTTCCAAGCTATTAATATATTATGTAGTCTTGCCAACTTATCCATGCAAATGGCTTTTTTATCTGTTGGTTATGAGGTGGTTGCACATTTCTTTGAAGATAATGTATCCTTGAGTAGATAATCTATTATCTATCCATAATCCATTATCTTGACAGCCTGCAATAAGGGCTGCAGTAATTTCACTATAAAACTCTTATTATTGCTTTAATATGTACTAAATGTATCTCATTAATTGAATCGTCAACAAATTGTAATTGTAAGGTGGTGCTGTGGTAGCGTTGTCGCCTCACAGTAAGATGCTGTCCGGTTCGATTCTCAGCTAGAGCATCTTCTGCGTGGAGACATGTGTGAATGGGCGTACCTTTGTTGAAGGTTGTGCATCAGGCCTGGCAAGCCGGTACATAAAAATCAACTGCCAATCATTAGCAGACCGGAGTTCTGCTGTGGCGACCCCTAACCGGGAAAAGCCAAAAGACACAAACAAACATTTACTTGTATTTTTTTTTCTGTGGAGCTTTTCTCCCCAGGCCTCCGTTGAAAAAGGACCTGTGTTCAGTCAGATTATCCCAGTAAACAAATGTAAATAAATAAATAAAACTCTTATGGTTTTTGCTGGTTTGACTTCTTTTACATCAACTGCAAACAACAAAGAAAATTACTTTAATGTTATGTCCAATTTATGACATCTGGGACTAAGACCTCAACAGGCTGACTGCATCTGGCCTGTAATCCATAAATCGACTTATTTTCCAGACTGCCAGGTTCCATATGTGAATAAATCATTTCATATCTGTTTAAAAAATGGTTAACTTTACTTCTGTCTTCTACTAATTCTGGAAAATGTGAGAAGTATTGCTGTTTTCCTAACTTCCATTTCTTGTTAAAGTTTTTGAGAATATTGCACAAGTACAGTTACATTATATATATATTTCATGCATTCTTTTTTCTCCATCTGGTTACTACATTTTTCATATTTGCTTGTATTAGCTGTTCTGGGAAATTCATACATGTAGTATATTTCGCAACAACATAATTGTATACTAGTATGCATTTGTTTCTGTAATACCTGTGGAGCTTTTCTCCATGTGCCTTCACAGAAACGGGGTTTTATGCCCAGATAGGCTCTCTCCTAGTATTCAAATGCAAATAATTAGATGGCTAGATTAGTTTGATAGATTGATAGGTAGATAGATAGCAGTTTGGAGTGCAGACCTATGCTTAATAGTACAGTAACCCAAGTTGAGATTGAAAATGTGCTGTTGAATGTGAGGGATCTTTTTTTCTTTTTTTTTAACTTCATCTTGATCCATCTTTAACTCCTGGCTGCTTTTAACATGGTAGAGCATGGAATCCTCCTTGCATGATTTTCTACATACTGTGCATTTGCTGCCACCATCTTAGACTAGTTTGACTCTTACTTGTGTGATACTTTCCAGAAGGTAGTCACTAGTGTTTACTTTTGCTTGGTGGATTTTGGAGTTTCACAGAGTTGGCTGCTGAGTATCTTGCTGTTCTCTCACTCTCTCTCTACATACATAGATAGATAAATACAACAATATACGTTTCAATTAAAGGACATTATAAGTAGAGACAGTACAAAATATTTATTTATTTTATTTTATTTATTTATTCAATTTGGTAACCAGAGTAGAGCACTGATCCAAATTGACCTATTTCAGTCTCAGTCTGGACAAATACAAATGACAGTAGCCTAACAAATTAACACAAAGTATTATGAATGTAAACAAAATGTTGTGTGAAGGTAGCAATGAATCAATAACAATAATAATAATAAAGTACACAGTACAAGGGACAATAAGAAGGGATAGTTAGAGTAAGGAGGGAAGAAGGAGAGAGTGAAATAATGAAGGGATTGAGCACAAAGTGTAAAAGATAGCAAAAGTAAGGTAAAGACACACAGAAATTAACTATATACAATATATAAAGTGTAGACGTGTAGATGAGATGTGACGTATTAGTGCAAGGAAATAGTTTGAGGAAGACAAAAATGACTGACTGGTGAAGAGGTTAGAGGAAGATTAGGTGACATCTCCAGAGGGAAAGCATTTGCAAACTGACTCAAACTCGAGATGACCTTTAAGCTGAGAATGAAATGATTGGTATGATGTGAAGTCTTTAATCATAGTAGTGAGGGAGTCCCAGAGTTTGGGGCTTAGGATAGAGAAGGCATGGTTAGCACCATGTAGTCTGGTTCTGAAACAGTGAAGTGGACCAGAGAGGTTAAGACTTCTTAGAGTGTATCTGGAGGGAGGGGTGTTGGGTTGTCTGAAATTGAGGAGCTTGTAGAGTTGGGATCCAAGAAGCAGGTTTTCATGTTGCTAGCCAGGTAGCCAATTATTTTTAAGCATGAGACAATGTTGCTCATTTCTAGAGAACAGGGTAATGAAACAGCAGATAGAATTGCTTATAGTTTGAATGGTGGAGGAGAAGTTCTATTTTGCTGTTGCAACCAGTGGAAGTCCACATTTGCACTGGGGTAGGAGAATGGCATTCCTAGTTGGTCTGGAGACAAAGAGGGAAATTTTATAGCACCACAAATAAAAATAAACAAATTTTCTTCTGCATTTGTTCAAGATGAAGGTGAAAGTTCAGTGTTGAATCAAGCCACATGCTAAGGTATTTGAAGGAGGTGACTTTATTAACTGAGTTGTCAAGATGATCATGTATAAGAAGTGATTGAGAGTTGGTCTGTCATTTAAGGGAGGTAACAATCAGCATTACTTTAGTTGTGGAAGCATTCAGCAATAGCTTTTTGTTAAGAGAAAGAAAGTCAGCTTGTAGTTGTATGGCTGAGGAGGTCAGGCTTGAGTGAAAGAAGACCATATCATCAGCATAAAGTAAGTGAATAAGAGCTGTGTGGGAGGTCAATTGGTAGTTTGTTAATTATAATGGAAAAAAAAGAAGTGGAGCCAGAAAGGATCTCTGAGGGGCTCATTTAAGGAGGGGGTGGAAGCAGAGTATGTGTCCATTGCTATGCTGATGACAATCAGCTATACTTCCCTTTTTGCAGAAACAGATATTTAATTTTTACAAGCTTTACCTTCAACTTTAGAAACAAAGTCATTCTTGCTTTGTGAACAGAAACATTAAGACACTCTGAATGCTTAGCTGGAAATCATTGAAGGTGCAAATAGAAACTACTAAAGTGTAGACAGCTGCAATTTGTGCCTCTTCTTAAACACATGTCAAGGATATGATGACTCTGGGTAAAATATGACTCCTATAGGTATCTTTCCTAGACCTACTAGTGATAATCAATTGACCTCCCTCTTTCTAATTCAACATTTAAAAAACTGATGACTTTAGAGATCTGTGTAGTGAAATGCAAAATTTATTTATTTATTTATTTAACATATATTTACCATGCATGTCTTTGTAATGTGGGAGGAAGCCGGAGTACCCGGAGAAAACCCACATGAACACAGGGAGGACTTGCAGACTCCACGCAGAAGGCACTCCAGCTGAGAATTGAACTGGAGAACCGCTTGCTGTAAGGTGACAATGCTACCGCTGCACCACTGTGCCATCCACATACCTAGTGGTACTATGCAGATATTCAACAAACTTTCCAAACATTTCTGCTGTACCCTTCCATAGGAAGATACTGTCCACAGACCTCCTATACAATTTTATGTAAGGGGCATACTCATTATTGTTCAATAGTAACTCACTATCCCATTGTGCTAAAACACTGTTGGCATAGCTATTCGCTCAGGGTGCCCCCATGCCACCCTGTGTGTTGCCTATAGTATCTATCACTAAATATAAACACATTATTTTCTAATATAATTTCTAGAAACAGGCAAATCAAGTCTATATGGTTCATGTCATACCCAATGTTATGTACAAAAAACCTTTTTAGTCATCTCCACCCCTTCCTGGTTAGGAATTATGGTAAACAGTGAACAAACATCCATGGTAATGAGCAAATCCTCTTCTCTCAGAGGCTGTCTAGCACAACAAGAAAACAAATCACATAAAAACTATTTAGTGTCAGACAAAATGTGGGCTACTTCACCAATCAGTGAAAGTGGAACGGAAATGGAAAGTGTAAAATATAGTTTCTGGCTACAATTTTTTGTTTTTACCTACCAAATATTTAACACATTTAACAAATCGGACACTAGCAATTGTGGAAAGTTTTAACAAAAAGTGCAGAAATATTATCAAAAACTATAGGGAATTAAGAGACTTCAGAACCCAATCCTCCCACCTACTAAAGGTCTTTATATTATAAGCTGTAGCTTGTATTCTCTTAGAAGGTTACTAGGCAGTTGTAAACATGTGTAAATACTTTTTTATGTTTTTGTGTGAGTTTGTGTTTGTGTGCATGTGTATGTGTGTAAAGGGCTTTGACCCTTAAATGGGTTTCTTCAGAAAATGTTCATCTGTTTGTTCAATAAAACAGTTTGACCAGCAGCTTTGTTGCCCACAAGTACTTGTTTTCCCATTGGTCTATTTTATCTTATGCACCCCACACTCTCTGCTAATTGTATATACCAAAATGCATTATAGTGAGAAAAAGGTATACTCCCCAGTCCTCAGTGTACCACAAATGTATGCACATAAACACTGGCAAACTTGGAAACATTCATTTTCAAACACTACAGCTGATAATTCAAGTGCACAAACACTTGAGAGTTTGAGCATTTGAATGGACAGCCCAAACACTCCTATGCTGGTGTGTATGTCTATGTGTACAGACGGCAGTAATTAAAACATTTGTGCACTCACTCCAGCAAGCAGATTATAAATATAATCCAAAATTAAGTAGCACCAACATTTATCAAATTGGTTAAATCTATTTCATGACAAAGTGATGTCATATGTCAGGTATGTGGGTCAATGAGACTGGTGTATGTTAAATGTCAGATGTCTGAGTAGGGCAGGTAATTGCCATACATCAGACATATGAGTCAGTTTAAAGGATGTATGTCATATGTAAAATATTAGTATCTGTAAAAAGTGTGTATGTAATTATGACAGACATCTCGGCAAGTAGGAATGATATACATCACATATCAGACACTTGAGTCAGTGAGAAGGGTGTGTGTTGTATGTCAGACATCTTATAGGTTCATAGGTTCGTACTAAGCTAACTGCCCTTACGAGCCATTTTAAGCCTAGCCAATTATCCCTTGTGAGACTTGAACTCTGCACCTTGTGTTTGTAAGGCAAACATCTTAACCATTAGGCCACCCTCCTTATTCAGGAGAATAGTATGTCATGTGTAAGACATTTGACTCTGGAAGAAGGTGACGTGTCATGAGTCAATCATTTGATTCACTGAAAAGGGGGGGTGTCACATGTCAGTCACCTGACTCTATGAAAAGGACATTTGTCATGTATCAGACACCTGCTTCCATGAGATGAGTGTGTGTTATATGTCAGGCATCTGAGTTAATGAGAAGAGTGTGTGCCTTATGTAAGGCATTAGTGTCAGTGAGAATGGTGCATCTCATATGTCAGACATCTCATTCAGGTAAATAGTATGTGTCATGTGTAAGATATTTGACTCAGGGAAGAAGATGACTTTATTAGTCAAGCATCTGATGCAATGAGAAGGGGGTGTGTCATATGTCAGACATCTGCTTTCATGAGATGTGTGTAGTTTACATGGCAGGCATCTGAGTCAGTAAGAGTGGAATTGTCATGTCAGACATCTGCATCAGTGAGAAAGGAGTATGTTAAATGTCACTCTGACATATGAGCTAGGAAATTAGGAGTATGTCACGTATCTGAGACAGTGAGAAGGGGGTATAAATATTGATAAGAAAAGTGCTCGTGAGTTCAAATGTCTACCAAACCACCTGCTAATCATTACATATGAGTGCATTCATTGTATCAAACAGCTTCTTTTTCTGTATCATTTTCTCTGCTAATTTAGCTGATTTATTTTGTATTTTTTAGATTTTGTATGTGAAATCAATACTGTGTTCTGGCTTTTTTGTTGGACTGTTAACAATAAAATGCACTAAGTTTACTGTATGGTATATGGTTCATGTACAATACTATTACTTGAACCTTGCTGCTAGATGTGAGTTTTTAGTATCTTAACAAGGGTGTGTTTCTAGGAATATATGTAGCTATATACCCAAGTGTAGAGCTGATTATAAGATGGTGGTATTATTATGTGTTGTTTTTAAATTGTCTTTCTACATATGTGATTTCTTTTTGTCTGTCCCATGATGAGCTGATTGCATGGAATCTCATGTAATCTATACTTTATATATCTAAATGACAATAAACTTACTTTTGATTTTTTTTTTTGACTTAATACCCCATCCTGATTATATATCGAACTAAATATTTTAAAATATATCCTAGTAGTTGCAGCCAGAATGCACATTATAACATTTTGCAGTGCAGAAGATGACATTCCAAACATCCAATAACATCCCAACATTGACTTATTCTGTTATGTATTCCATACTGATGGAAAATAAAATCCTTTGCAATTTTCTGTGTAAGTGACACAAACAGCTGTTATGCTTTCTTAAGAAATGAACATTCGGCATTTGATGACTTATAATTGCATTCATGCTGTTTTTTACACTGGAGCAAATGCTGTTTTTTATGTAGCATTAATTTGTTTTAAAATGTTTTAATATCTTAGTGACAAAAGTCAGATGGAGGTTTCAGTATTACAGAAAGTGCATAAAATCTATGCAATTCTTTACTCCTCAAGCTGAAGTGGATTTTGATTAAGACGTGCCATTTTTTATGTAAAGAGTCATTGCCTCAGTAATACAGAATTAGGTACTAAGAAATGATGCTGTAGATTTTATTTTTAGGGCCTGAAAATTCAGAAATGCTTTATGTTGCCTTGGAAAATGTTTCCAATGTTATTTTGTGACTGTGACATTGGAAGGTTACAGTCTATGACCCGTAGTTCTGAAATTTTGAAATGAGTTAAAAACTACACCAAGAGAAAGCTGTTCATTTTGCACTGAACATATAAAAAGTGTTTTAATGCAAACATAGAAGGATTTCAAAACTTATTTCATACATCTTTAGAATGTATAGAGAAAACAATGTAGGAGATGCAAAGATTACCACATCATTGTTTAATTAGAATTAGTGCAGGAACAAACATCATTATTTGTATCACAAAGGCTTTAGGCTTAAGTGCACACAGGAGTTATTGTAGGTTACAAGATATACATTTTTGTTATGCTTTGCACTTTTCAACTTTTTTTCAGTGGTTAATATTGCTCCCTCACAGTGCTTGTTTCTGCAATTTGGTTCCTGGCTGTAATCTGTGGTGGTGGTGCTGCGGTAGCATTGTCGCCTCACAATAAGACGCTGTCCTGTTCGACTCTCAGCTAGAGTGTCTTCTACGTGGAGACGTGCGTGAATGGGCATACCTTCATTGAAGGTTGTGTGTCAGGGCTGGCAACTCAGCACATAAAAATCAACTGCCAATCATTAGCGGACCGGAGATCTGCTGTGGCGACCCCTAACCGGCAAAAGTCGAAAGACATGACAAGCTGTAATTCCTTCTGTGAGAGAATATGCTTGCCCACTTTCTTCCAACATCACTAAAATGTGGGTTGGTGAATCAGCAATCAACAAAATTGGTCATAGCTGTGAGTGGTATTTGTGTGTGTGTGCGAGGGGGGTGCTCATGTATGAGTGTACGCGCACTAGGAGGGGATTCATGTCAATGCGACATAGTTAATTTCAATCAACAGAAACAAATCAAAAAACATTCACTGAAACAAATTCCGGCGAACATTACGATTTCTTTTTTGCAGGGGAGCAAGTCATCCTGCACCTTCTACCTGCTCTCTGAGGTCACATAACAGTGGAGAAAAAAGCAAACTCTACTGTCAGCTAAAGTAGTTTAGATAAGCAATACTCACTCTTTTTGCATTTGCTGAAACTATCTTCATTGACGTGACACATTCCCACACAGAAACAGATAATTATAAATTAATGCAGTTTCATTAAACATGAAAAAAAAACAGTGGTGCAGACTGTTTTGGCATAGGCAAAACAAAAGTTTTGTATAGTTTATCATGATAGTTCTGCTACAGTCCCAATTCAGTTTCACAAAACTTCCTTCTGTCTGGATTCTTAGTAAAAAAAAAAAACTCCAGACTTCTTCAAATTCTTACAGTCTGTCCCTTCTTTGCTATAGCATACTTCTCAGAACCACTGTTCCATGCATTAACTCTCCCTGGATTTTGAGACCAACCTTTCTAATTACTAGGGCCATAATCCTCCTTTTTATAAATCACAGAACAGGTTCACTGCTTGTTAAGGTGTACACCTGTGTGGCTTGAAAGGAAACTCAACGTGTGCAAAATGCTGTGTGTACAATACTAATTACAAATATATTATTCATAAGATGTTCACAACAGAGAATATTTTACAACATGTAAGAGTGTGTGTGTGTGTGTGTGTGTGTGTGTGTGTGTGTGTGTGTGTGTGTGTGTGTGTGTGTGTGTGTGTGTGTGTGTGTGTGTGTGTGTGTGTGTGTGTGAGAGAGAGAGAGAGACCAAGTATGGATGCAAAGATTTAAATATAAAGAAAGGGAGAGAAAAGTTACTGTAATAAAATTTCAAAAGCTACATAATCAGTAATTATGATTTCAGGGAAGAAGCTATGAGAGATGATGATTATTGCATTTTAAGGAAAAGTAATTGCATGGTAATTGCTGTAGTATGTATTACCGTTTACAATTCCTCAATTCTGGTTCTATAATAAATTTTGAGGGCAAATCAAGTACGAAAGTAGAGATATATTATATGTTATTGAAGCCGCTTTTGTTTCACATCTAATCTTCATTTTTTTGCATTGTTTACATTTTTATATTATGTGCAGCACCTCTAAATTAAGCAATATTTTTTTATTTCATTGTGATTCAGAAATGCTTTTTTTGGAAGTGGTGTTTATTTCTTCTAGATTTTTTTATTTTTTTATTTTATTAGTGATGAAAGGGGTTCACCAATTTATCTAACCCCCTTTCATCAGTAAAAACTAAAAAAAAAACTCAATATATATGTATGTATATATATATATATATATATATATATATATCAGTCTACTTTGATTCACTGAAAACTCATTTCACTGAACTTCAAAACACTCACATCAGCACTGTTGGGCAAATAAAATGTGTATGCTCTTTTCCCCACTGTAGTGCAATTAGGCCTTGTATTGTTTTAGTAAGGTATCTCTGAGGATGTTCCAGTTGTTGCATGGAGAGTTGTTGTTAGTTACAGTAGATGTAAATAGTTTATTTACCTCTATCCCGAATTAATATGGGATAGAGGCAATTCGAGCCTTTTCAAGCAAAGAAGGAAAAGAGGCCAGTCTAATATGCTCATTATTGCAAATAGTTTTGGAGAACAATGTCTTTTTAAATGGGAATACATACTATTGGCAAAAGTGGGGGGTTGCCATGGGTACCCCCTGTGCCAATAGTTATGCAAACCTGGCACTGGCACAATGGGAGAAGGAATGGATGTCGCACATGGACTATTTGTGGAAGGATAACATCGTACTATATAATAGATTTGTGGACAACACTTTCATTTTGTGGAAAGAGGATGAGTTTTCACTGAAGGATTTTATAAGGTTTTGGCCAACATGACTACCTTTTTGAGGTTTGATTTACTCTATTCCAAAAAAGAGATAGAATTTTTGGATGTGAAGATTTTCCTAGATGTAGAAGGTATCAGCACTTCACTTTATAGAAAACCGATGTGGAGGAACCACATGTTACACTATTCGAGCATGCATCCAAGGCATGCGTTTTGCAATATAGTGGACAATCAAAGAGTTTGTATCTCTAAATTATGTGCAGTAGAAGAGGTGTTCAAGGAGGAAGAGAGGAAATTGAATGACAATTTCCTGGAAAGAGGGTATCGAATGAAAGAACTAGAGCTCAGAGAAAATGAACTGCATGAGTTACGTATCTCGAAAGGAAAGCCCTATTACTCTTGTCAATTGGGCAATTTGAAAAGAAAAACTAGAGCACAAGACAGAGGAAGGACCTTGAAATGTAATATTACATATAGCTCTGACCATGCAAATGTATGTGAAATTATAAGAAAGCATTGGTCGATTTTGACTTCGGATGCGAGAATCAAGGAGACAGATGGGGAATATCCTAGTTTTACCTTCAAAAACAGAAAGAATTTGAAGAGACGTCTATGTAATATTAATGGATTTGACACCAGTCGGGATAAGAGTATGAAGGAAAGAGCTCATTATGAAGGAACACAAAAATGTGGCTTCTGTAGTTCTTGTAAAGCTATAAGATTTACAAATTCCTTTACCCATCCGGAAAGTAAAAGAACATATAGGTACCATGGGATAGCAAATTGTAATAGCAAGAATGTGATGTACATCACTAATTGTACTTCTTGTCCAGCCTTTTACATAGGCAAGACAAATAGAATGTTAAAGGAGAGGATATCCAAACATTTATCCAATATTAAGAAGAAGGTACAGAGTAATACTTTATTTATATGCACATTTCGAAGAATTTAGATCATTCATTTACATTTATGGCAATATCTGCAATAAGAGAAATTGCCAGATGGGGAGATATTGTGAACAGAATGGAAGTTGAGGAAGCACGTTGGATAATGATCCTTAGAGCACACTGCTATCCTGGTTTGAATGGGAGTGTCCCAATTAAACCTTTTTTGAAGGAAAGGAGGATCAGTACTAAATGCCAGTCAAGATGAACCAATGTGATTGGCTGATGAATGGTTTTAAAAAATTCTCCTTGAATGAGATAGAATGGGATCTGAAGAAGGCTTGTTTTTGCTGAAAGCGCTTATCCATATATTTTGTAATTGTGAGTCCGCTGAGACAATTTTAGTGCTTAACCACATATGAATAAAGTTTTTAATGTTTTTATTTTATTTTATTGATTTGCTATTTGATCTAATGCTCGCTGGTGAGCCATCTATGGTGATACACCTCGGCTTTTTTCTGGAATGTGTGTGTGTGTGTATATATATATATATATATATATATATATATATATATATATATATATATATATATATATACACATACACACACACACACACACACACACACACACACACACACACACACACACACACACACACACACACACACACACACACACACATATGTATATAATGTTTGTATATGTGTGTATATATGTATCTTCTTCATTTGCTCGAGTTACCATAACATCAGACCTGAAATTATTGATGATAATGAATGTACAAAAGGCTGATGGTGTACAAGCATGAAACCCATAAGATCATTAGTTGTTAAATCACTGTGTCTTAACATCTGCGACTGTTTCTTTGATCTTATGGGTTTCATTATTGTACAGCATGAGTCTTGAGTATGCTCATTGTTGTCGTCTTGATAATTTCAGGTTCAATGTTATGGTACTCGATCAACTGAAGTGAGTGTATGTGTGTGTGTGTGTGTGTGTGTGTGTGTGTGTGTGTGTGTATATATATATATATATATATATATATATATATATCTTGTGTTTGGAAGTTTGGGGACAATCTGGATTTGGCCTCAGATTTCTTATGAAGTAAAACAACGTGGGAATGCATGGAAGTGTGGCATTAAATTCACATCTTTAATTAAACAAATAATTACCAGGTTAACAGCTTCAAGTATATGGTTAAGGAAAAAGGAAATCCAAATTAGGAGATCAAAGTTGTAATCAGTGGTACTTCTGCTAACTTGTACAAAGTGACTGGTGATGTGTGGTAGAAGAATTCCAAAGAAAATGATAAGCAGAGTATACAAAACAGTGGTATGACTACTGCTTCTTTATGGGGCAGAAATTTGGACAGGAAAGACAAAGCAGATGAAGGAACTTGAGGTGATGCCGATGAATTTCCTGCAATAGATAGTAGGATGTATACTGCGAGAGAAAGAAAGGAGCCATCAGAAATGAGCATACTTATTACTTAAGTTGTAAACAAGATAAATCCGAATGGATTACAGTGATTCAATCACATCTGCAGGAAAAGGGATGATTTGATAAAGCAGCTATGTCAGATAATTGAAGAAGGCAAGAGGTGTCAATGATGTCCAACCAAGCAGATAGCTGCATTGCATGTGAAAAGAAATGTAACCAATGGGCATGACTGCTGAAGAAAGCAGGTTAGAGGCACTGGGACAGCTTATCGTACAAGGCTGTTGAACTACAGTCCTTACAAAAGGAATGTTGTTTTTGATTTTTTTTAAATTTATTTTTATGTTTGTTAAATACTTGACTTTCTTACTTGTCAGACTCAAAACTCATGCAGCAGCGTGCCGCACATATGCACAGTTATGATTTTGTGTTTGAAATAAAAAGCCAGCTTAATGTCCATAGAGAATAAGGCAATTAGGCAATATTATTTTTTTTTCAAAAAAAATTTTTTATTGGTATTTTTATTTTAATACAATAAAAACCGAACCAATTAAATTATAACAAGAAAAATAACAAGATAAATAAAATACACAGTATACTAATAGAAATCACAAATTTTCAACAATCTTCCCCACAAGCTGTCGTAACAAAGAAAAATATAATATAGCAGGAATTAAATAGTACTAGATATTAGAATTAAATTACAAACCACTGAATTAACTCAACTAGAAATAAGGAGAAGTGTATTGACTTTGGAGCAAATTTTTAGAAACAGGGCCCTCTTCTTAGGACTCTTATTAATGAATTTGTGAGCAGCCATGTAAGTAAATACCAATGTTTTAAAGTTATTCCAACAAAGCTTAGTACGGTCCAACCAATTTCTAGAGATGTACAATTTCATGAGAGAACATATAAAACCAAAACATGGGTATCAAATAAAGAAAGAGTACACATAGGTATGTGAAGGATGGCTAACTCCCAACAAAGGGTCGATTTGTGGTATCCCATTTTTGAAGACGGACCTTTAACTTGAAGTCCATAGTTTGTGAGTATGGTAACAAGACCAAAAAATATGAAATAGATCAGCATAGGGTGCTGAGCAGCAAGGGCAGGAAGAAGATTTATTGGGGTCAATTTTGCTAATCTAGCTGGAGTAAAATATGTATTATTGTTAATCATTAATTGTGTGTAAAAAAGATTCTTAAAGGGGGAAAAATTGACAGTGTTCTTTATGGACAAAAGTTTCTGATTATGTGAAAGAAGAGGATAATAATTATTCCAATAGTTTGAAAAAGACATGGACTATTATTTATCATAGACGATATAAGTTTATATGAATTAGAAATCATATTCTTGGGTAGAGTAAGATTATGCAAAACAGATTCTAATAAGGGTATATTTTGTCCATTATCCAAAAGATGTATAAATCTAAGTTTAATAATATCTCTCAATTGTCTAATTAACGATATATAAGTTTTATTTATCTTCAAAATCACACATAGGTTAGATAATGATTCCTTATTATGTTTGAGTATATCCCAGACCACCAAGTTTTTAATTTCCGGGAATTTAGAAAGATTAACAGGAAGATTATTAATTGTAATATTAGGATTTAGATGTAAGGGTTGAAGTAAGGGAAAGGTTTTATCTAAATTTATAAGTTTCATTAAATTTTGAAAATAATAATCTTATGTTTTAAATTATTTGAAAGTTTGAGATTTTTAAGGAATCATTTAAGAGAAAAGGGAGGGTTTCGGATTTAAATTCAGGCTTGTAACATGTTGAAACCATATTTTAGACCAGAGAGGATAAGAATTGTAGTCTCCTAATTTAAATTTAGAAATACATAATAACC
This sequence comes from Protopterus annectens, assembly GCF_019279795.1. NCBI lineage: Eukaryota > Metazoa > Chordata > Ceratodontiformes > Protopteridae > Protopterus > Protopterus annectens. The sequence goes on from NC_056735.1 coordinate 1,721,895,083, forward strand.
TACTTGCATAATAATGAAGTAATATAACTGAAAATTTGGAAGTCCCAATCCTCCCCCCGATTTAGGAATAATTAGTTTATCATATGCAATTCTCACAGATTTTGGATACCAGATAAATTTAGCTAAATCCCTACATATTTTAGACAAAAAAGATTTAGGTATTACCTGATCTACATCATTGAATTGAAAGAGAATTTTAGGCAGAATATTCATTTTAATTATAGCAGCTTTAGACAAAAACGATAGATTCAGTTTCTGCCATCTAAGAATATCAAGAGTTATTTTGGACCAGGATTTAAGGAGATTATTTTGAAATGTAGATGAAAGATTATGACTAAAGAAAATCCCTAAATATTTGATATCAAAAGTAATTTTAAAAGAAGACAAAGGAAAATACTTTGAATTGTGTCCCTGAGGATTTATAGGAAAAATGTGAGATTTCTGAAAATTAACTTGATAATCTGAAACTTTAGAAAAGACCTCAATGGAAGATACAATCTTATGAAGATCAGTGTTAGGAAGTTGAAAATAAATGATTAAATCATCAGCAAAAGCTGACAAAGAAACATTAGTCTTTATTACTCTAGGAATCATATGGAATGTATTTGATTTTATATAAAGAAATAAGGGTTCAATGAATATATTAAAAAGAAAAGGAGATAGCAGACAACCCTGTCTAGTACCATTAGTTATTCGAATTGGTTTTGATAAAATTTTGTTTATCCATAGGCAAGTCGAGGAGTTATTATATAAAACTTTAATCATGTCTATGAAAGAAGAGGGAATGTTGAAATATGATAAGGAAAGAAAAAGAAACATCCAGTTAACCCTATCAAAAGCCTTCGCATCTATTATCAAGGCATAAATTGGATTTTTGTCTTTCTTCAGTATATGCATTAATAAATCTAGAGTTAAGGTATTATCCCAAGTATGTTTACCTGACATAAAGCCTGATTGTTCCATGGATATTATAGAAGGAAGAATTTTTCTAAGTCTATTAGCTAAAAGAGAGGCTAAAATCTTTATGTCAATGTTAATTAAAGAAATGGGACGATAATTGTGCGGATCTGATTTGTCCTTTTGATTTTTTAAGATTAAAATTGTTCTCAAGTATTCCAATATAAGTCTGAGATACCATGTTTTATTACATAATTATATACTTTTAATAATATAGAAGAAACCAATAATTTATAAGTTTTAAAGAATTCGGCTGTAAACCCATCAGGGCCAGGTGATTTTCCAACCTTGAGATTCGAGATAACGTCTTGAATTTCTTGTAGACTTATAGGGGCTGAGAGCAATTCTCCTTGATTTTTACTTATGGAGGGAATTTAATAGAGTTAAAAACTCAATCATATTTGTATGCGTAGAACTATTTATATTTCCGTTAGAATATATGTCAGAAAAAGGTTAGAAAAAGTTGTATTATTTCTTGATCAGAGTTATAAATCTTATTATCAAAGTGCAACCGAGATATCTTAGGAGGTTCTTGATTGTTTCTAATTAATTTTGCAAGAAATTTAGATGGAGTTTGTGCCCATTCAGAGTAGGTAGCAATCATCCTTTGTTCAAAAATGGTTAGGTTCTGTTTATGTAATTGAAGTAATTGGGATTGTAAGTCATTTATTAAATCATCTCTCTTGGGATCTACAATTACTTTTGTTGTTTTTCTAGTACAAGTAGTTTATTCGTAAGTTCAGTTTCTTTATCCTTATATTTCCTTTTAAGAAAAGAGGCTTTATTAATTAAAATACCTCTCATATACGCTTTACAAGCTGCCCATTGTATATCCAAAGGTATATCAGAACTATCCAGACTAAGGGTAAGATTAGATAGTATTTCAGTAATTTCCTGGATAATGTCTTTATTACGGAGTAAATTATTATTAAGTGTCCAATTATTATGTTTAGAGGGGAAATTTTTTTTTATGAATAGGATTAATGTTTATCGAAATCTTAGAGTGATCAGATACGGATCTCGGATCCAAGAATAGAGCAATATCAAAGTGAGTGAAAAATTCTGAGATTAAGAAGAAGTCTAATCTTGACCAAGATTTGGAGCATTTTGAATAATAAGTGTATAGCTCCTCTTTCGTTATTTGGTCTTTTAAAGAAACAGGGTCAGTAAGACTAAGGTCAAACATCAAATCTTCCAAGGCAGATGAGGATTGAGTATTGTACCAATAATAGGAAGTTTTATTAGAACGATCAACAATAGGGTCAATCACAGCATTCCAATCACCCCCAACTATAATATAATGATCTTTAAAGGTTGCCAAAATATTATGAATTTCTATAATAAAGATATATTGCTGGGAACATGGGCCATATAAATTAAAAAATATAATAGGTTTATTAATATTAGGAAATTGAGATGTGAAAAAACACCATCTGCCATTTACATCAGATCTTATATTAAGTATGGTACCCTGAAAAGATTTTTTGATAATTATCGCTACACCTCTAGCATTAGAACTATTACCTGAAGAAATAATAAGTTTCACCCATTTCTTCTCTCTCACTCCTGCCCAATCGCTATCATACAGGTGTGTTTCTTGAAGGAAACATATATTCGCATATGATTTGAGAATCAGGTGACAAATAAGCGCCCTTTTAGACCTATTTTGCAACCCTCTAACATTCCACGAATCTATATATAAAGTCATAATACAATAAACTTAGTTGGGACTAGTATATATTTATTGTAAAAGAAAGGAAAAACCTAAGAGAGTAAATACGGAGACTGTGTAAAAACCAAAAGCGCTCACTTTTATTCGTAAATACATAACTCCTATATTTTCCATACTGTCCTTTATCTGTAATCATAAAATGACGATAATAAGCATAGAAAAAGGACAAGGAAAGAAACAAAATACGACAGCAATAAGAATCCTTCCATACCACCCCAGTGCCTACCCACCCCTCAATGTTAATGGAAGGAGATAATATATCGTACGACTGTAAAGCTAATAAAATGTTAGCATAATATTTCTTGTTATAACAAAGGATTAAATAAAAATTAAGTAACAAACTAAAACTCCAACAATATGTACATATATACAGCACACTATGTTTCCAAGACCCAGCCATGTTAGAACCCATATATACCACCCCCACGAGATCATATCCGGAATAATGAGAATAGCCATAAATAAAAGAGAAAAAAAAATTAACTTATCTAACTAGAATCTATATATAACCTAAATGGTTCATGTAAACCCGACCAATACATCATGCAATAAGGCATACATTAACAAGTAATACATTAAATATATATTAAACTATATCGCTGTTTCTTAAATGTCTCTAGAATGAAGTCCAGAACAATGAACATTCACTGTAGGACACCTCTTGAAGTGGAGCACATCAGCATCTCAGCAACAGTATCACAAGCAAAGGTTCCGCTTCTTACAGTTAGATGAGAGCCATAATACTCACAGAGAACCACAAAGAGGAAATATATCAGGAGAATATTCTTCCGAACAAATCAAGACACCTGTACAGTCTCAAATTCCGGAACATCTTGACGCTTACTGGCATCTGCAGAGTCATACATTCTTCTATCTCCTACCTGATTTTCCCGCTTAATAGTTCAGATACGGTCTTTAACCAAGAACTCACGCCATAACAGAAACAATGTTAAGCCAACAGCAAGGCTTACTTACTTTGTTAGCATATTTGACAGAAATAAGCCTCAAGAGTCACAAAAAAAAAAAATAGTCTTTGAACAACCACACATGCTGAACAAAATATTACTCGCATAATAACATTTGCACAATTCAGCACTTGTAGGAGAACAGCATTTCTTCACAACGATAGTGTAAAGCAAACTGAAAGATAACCAAAAACCTTTTCATACCACTGGGTAAGAGTTAAAGGCTTTAATAAAAGCTTCTTTAGCTTCCGACGGAACACTCGCTGAGTACTTAACCTCTTTATATGTAAATAAAAGAACACTCGGGTATCTCATCTGAAACGTTATATTTCTTTTAATTAAATCAGCACAGAAGGGAGCTAGCCTCTGCCTACTCAATTTTATTTGATGTGGCAAGTCTTGAGTAAAAGTAATTTTATGACTGTTCCATAACAATGTTTTTTGCTTCTTTGCTGACTGTAAAATGTTTTGCGCATCCTGAAAGTTCAACAGTTTTGTATAAATGATGCGAGGGATTTGTGAATCCTGTCTGCGTCTAATTGCTCTATGCGCCCTTTCAATTATTATTTTATCAGGAGTAATACTCGGACCCAAAAGTGCACTGAAAATCTGTCCACAGATTGAAATAAGGTTTTGGTTATCATATGTTTCAGGTAGCCCCCTAATAATGATATTATTACGACGGCTTCTCGCTTCCAGATCTGTTAGTTTAGTTTGTAATTCCTCAATAAGCACAAAATTGTTTTTTGTAATATCAGACACTTGACTAATTTTAAAGTCATTATTTTGTGTTTTTTGCTCTAATGTGTCCATTCTCTGTACTAACTGGTTAATAGATTTAGTAAGACCAGACATTTGGTCAGAAATAAGCTGGACAGCATCCTGAATTGGTTGAAGCATAACTTTCAAATCTTCGATATGAAGATTTGGTTCAGTTTTTGTTTTGGCATTTGTTTTATTACCTGAGGAACTACTATCCAGAGCAGTTTTTGAAGTTCTCTGCCTTTTACATGTGTTATCTTTCTCAGGAGAAAGGATTGAGGAGATTTTTGCCTTAGAATTCTGGGCATCCATATTCTCCGCACTTTCTGACATGACTGAATTCCGATGAACAATACAGAAATAAGGAGCGCCAAATACCAGAAGCGCGAATCCTGTCAGGCACAAAGTTTCTCACACAGGCCTCCTGAAAACTCGTACTCCTTGTCCCAGAAACAGGATAAACAGGAAAAAAATACAGTTTTTGCCAGAAAACAGACCACCAATTAACTTCGGATAAGTTATATTAGTCTCTTGTATCACCGAGTAATAATTACATCCGTTTAGAAACACTTAAGGCTATAAAAAATAAAAATTAACGGTAGGAGCTCGTGGGTAGGGTGCTAACTAGCCGACCACCATCTTGGAACCCCAATTAGGCAATATTATACCTAATCACATTTCCTCCTGCTACTTTGGGAGGTAGAAATAGAGCTTCAGTGAGGGCTGCTTGATGATAGAGTGAACAGCCATTTCCCATTGGCTCAGACTGTAACAGGTGACATACACATGAGACAACCCAAGGCATAAGTAAAGCAGTGTAGTAGTGTTTATGTACAGTGTGATGTGGGTACAGATTGATGTGGGAATTAAAAAAAAAAAACAAAAAAACAAAAAAAAAAAAAACAAGGGGGCGTGGCTTGGATACCAAGCTGAAGGCAGCACAAATTCTTTGCTCTGGAGTAGTATAATCCTTCTGATAGAATTATTTGGAAAAATCACCAAAAATAACTTTTAAACAGTTGATCTATAATCTAGAAGTATCAAGCTCTTTACTGGTGTATTTTCTAACATACAACTTTTATATTTTCCTGTCAAAACTAACAGTAGAAAGAAGAGAGAATTACAGCTGAAAGAAAGAGGAGTCTTCTTAAATCCACCCATCAGGAAAATTCTATGAAAAAGGAATCACACTCAATCCTTACAAATATCCAAGACCTAATGTCAAAAATGGACAAACTGGACCTTAAAGTGGATAAGATCAAAGAAGATTCAACAAAACTGAATTATTAAGTGACATTTTAAAACAACAAAAACTTCAAATACACTCAATTTCAGACATTGACTGTAGACTAATAGAAAGAGAAAAAAATTGAATTCCTTCTACAACAAAATACTAAACTTACAAAAAAATTGCTGAAAACTGGTCTAGAAGGATTAATACCATAATTTATGGCATACGAAAAGGAATGAAAGGGACAATGCAGTGAATTTTTTAACTACATGGCTTCCCAAAACTTTAAACCTACTGGACGCTCTTTCCTTCTATATCAAAAGAGCCCAAAGATCTCTATCTACAATTCCTTCTAGCAGCAAACATATTCACCCAAGGTCAACTATTGTAAAATGTATATCCAGCCAAGACAAGGATCTCATCTTAAAATCTGCTTGGGCTCTTTCTCCTTTGAAAATTAATGACCAGATAATTAGATTTGGCAATGATTACACCTCGGCTGTCATATCAAAAAGAAAAACTTTCATTCCTCTCATTAAATTGCTAAAACAAGCTGGTATCAAAGCACAATTGCTATACACTGCCAAGATAAGACTCTGCCTACCAGAAGGAAAAAAGAACTTTTGAAACCCTTGAAGAAGTAGACACCAGAAGAACAAATGGAAACCACTTCTACATTAAAGAGACAAGCATCTAAAACTGACTGGTCTGTGAAGGACACCCATTTCACAGTTGTGTGGAACTGGAATCTTTTTAGCAATGTAATATCTTTTAAACCTGTCAATTGCTTACTAGTTGTTTTGTAGTCCCCAGAAGTCTGTTAACATTTTCTGTTTCATCTCTTCAGTTAATTACCTCATCTATAGCTCTGAAAAAGTGAAGTCCTGGATTTGAGTGTTGTCATCTTTTCCTTACAATGTGTTTGACCAAGAGCAGTTCACTTAAACTTCCTTGTGTTCACAGTTCACCACTACACAATTGTTGTGATTGCTCTGCCGGGACTACCTTGCTACCAACAAGCACACCAAATCTATGCAATTAATATGCACAGAAGATTAATGGTGTTTGCTAATGTTATTATTGACTGTATGTATTTTGAAAATATGTGCATATTTCCATCATGTGTTCATCTTTGCAAGTGTGTGTATATATGTGTGTGTGTGTGTGTGTGTGTATGCATATATGTGTGTCTGCTCATCTGCTTGTATGTGTCTGTGTCAGTATGCATGTGTATGTATGCATTTGTATAGTTTTGTGTGCTGATCTGCTTGTACATCTGTCGGCACACACAAACACACACACACACACACACACACACACACACACACACACACACACACACACACACACACACACACACACACATGTGTGTGTGTGTTTGTGTGTATACGAGTGTTTATTCATCTGCTTGTAGGTTGTATGTGAGTATGTGTGCTTGCCTGCTTGTACTTGTGTGCACATGCAAGCATGTGTTTGTGCATGTATGAGTGTATACATTTGTTCCATCTGCATGTGTGTGTGTGTGTGTGTGTGTGTGTGTGTGTGTGTGTGTGTGTGTGTCTGTGTGTATGCATATGTGTGTATACATTTGTGTGCCTCTCTGATTGCACTTGTGTATGCACTTGCACATTTGTGTGTGTGTGTGTCTGTGTCTGTGTGTATGCATATGTGTGTATACATTTGTGTGCCTCTCTGATTGCACTTGTGTATGCACGTACACATTTGTGTGTGTGTGTGTGTGTGTGTGTGTGTGTGTGTGTGTGTGTGTGTGTGTGTGTGTTTGCGTGTGCATAGGTAAGTAGTTTGATGCTAGCTTCAATACAGGAATGGGAGCAGCAATCATTTTATGCTTTGCTTTCTGATTCTGAAGTTATGACCAGTAAGCAACTGTAAAATAAGGACATGTGGAACTGCACAACCTGTTTAAACATTGTTACATATTCAAGCTATAGTACAAGCCTCACTTTAAAGTTTCACATATGTGTGTCTACGTTTGTGCATGGGGGTTGGGGATAGATCACTGTAGCCTGACCACATATGGCTAAATATTGTAAAGCAAATATAATGAACTCATGTTGCTAGAAGTTTAGCTTAGTTTATATTGTCTAATGAATATTAAGATACATGAAATGTAGGAGTTATTCATCAGGCATAAGAATACTAATGATACTTGGGAAGAGTTATCAGACAGGGAAATGATACATGGAAAGCTTGGTGTTCGTCTGAAATTAGTTAACTATGACACATATTAGTTGTGCTTTAATCTGAGCTGAGCTTTCCCATGTTAATAAGTGTAGTTAGTGCCTGCATGCATTTTGTTTTCTATTCTGTAGAAGTGAACTGTGAAAAGAAGCAGAGTTATTCAATTGACAGCCTGTTCCAGCCTATAAGAGACATTGTCACTGTGCATAATCTGCAGAGGAATGGTACTGCCGCGTGTCTATTCAGCATGTGCACAAGTGTATGATCAGTTACTAGTTTAAAACTGTGACCATGTTCAAATTAAATCTTGCTTTACTATCACCCCTCCTTATTCTGGTTAGCCCCGCCCATTCATTTGCTCAGTACAGCCTCTTGCCACTCTAGGATCACCAGTCATCACTGCTCCTAACTCCAACCGACATGTTCAGAACTAAGCTTTACATTCATTTATGATGGATATGCAAATTAATTTAGCAATATGGTATCATTATGGTAGGGTGTTGCTCTGTGCATCGCTGTGCTAAGCAGTTTATTTCAAGGGGTGATTTTTGTGCAGAATTTTGACACTATGTGGGAGCATCACTATGTAGATTAGTGAAAGAAGGTGCTTTTAATACCCCGCTTCTCTACATTAGAGTGTCTACATCATCAGCAGTGAAAATGCAAATAACTTCTTAGCATCTTTGACAAAAGTGTGTGTGTGTGTGTGTGTGTGTGTGTGTGTGTGTGTGTGTGTGTCTGTGTGTGTGTGTGTGTGTGTGTGTGTGTATCAACATTAATTTTTGCTGATTGTTGAAATCGCTCATGGCATACATGTGCAAATGCAGTTCTCATGTTGCACGGATTGAAGATTCACATAAATACACAATCTATTTTCCATTGCTGATGCACTCAGCAGAAGTTCTTAAGGCAAACACTAGTACAGGCTGAGTTGCGTTCGCCCACGAAACTGCAGCTTCCCCCACCATCAACAATACATTCCAATGCACAAAGCTTGCATGGACATTGTAACGGCAATGCTGGGCTCCCACATATTTGAGGATGCTATAAAGGAAAACATGGATAAGACTAAGTGAAAACTCTGGTGGTTGTCTGGATGATGGCCCTCCCTCATTGGCTCTGGCCCCTGGTGAAAGAATGGAATGTCTGGGTAACAAAAGGAGCATTAATTAGCAGGTGTGTGAAGAAAAAAGATAGAAAAATCCATTGCAATTGAACAGAAATATTTCATAGAACATCAAAATATCCCTAAACTCCTACAAGTGCACCTTGCACAAGCAGGATTTTGTTGCATTCTTTTAACTGTCATTCATCAAATGCCAATCCCCTTACACTGTACAGGATCTGGATTTTTTGCTGTCGGTTTTTCATTTTCTCAGTGTTGTGCAATCGTGGAGTCGGTATATCTTAATAAGGAGATGTAGGGCCACAGTATAAAATGGGAAGGTGCATGGAATATTACCCACTACAAAATACTTTTTTTCTCCTTTTTAGAACTTAGTTACATTTCACAATGCAGAAAAATAATGAAATGTAATTCTTTGCATGATAAGTTAACAATAATAGCCTATCTACAAACAAAGGAAAGGTTGGATTGTGAGTGTGTGTGTGTGTGTGTGTGTGTGTGTGTGTGTGTGTGTGTGTGTGTGTGTGTGTGTGTTTATGTTTTTAGCCCTTAACAGATGTTTCTCATTGCTCAGAGTAGCACTTCAGGGTGTGTAGTACAATCTCTTCTAGTCGTCTTAAATTCTAAAATGCTTACATAAAGCATAACTTAAAAAAATGCAAATGGAAAATGAAAGATGTAACAAGTTTAGAAATCAAGGCCTCAAGCTACTCTTAAGAAAATAAAAAGAAAAAATGCAATACAAAAATTGAAATTAACTTAAGAATAAACTGGGTAAAGTAAAGATGGGGTAGCACAATAAGTAATATTGGTGTGTGTGTGTGTGTGTGTGTGTGTGAGCTTGTTTTCAAATATTAAAACTCTCTTTTTATCACCACATTGTTTCATGTCCACAATTTTCCTCTATCCTTAGTTAAAAATAAATCATATCAGTAGCATTTAAAGACAAATGACTGTACACAGATAAATAGAGGTCATATTATTTGAGCTTTTTGTGTTATTAAATCTAAAGGGCCTTTGTTGCTTAAGATTTCTTAACCTTGTTTCATGGCAAAACCGAACTGTACTAAAGTATTTGGTAAAATGCCTGGAGAGTTTTCAAAATGTACAGTATATATAAACCGTAAATATTCAAAGGACAGCAACTTACTTAAGTTCTTAGAATTACATGACCATGCTGAAGTAACATACTAGGATATAAACTTCTGTAAGGTAAAATCTATGCATAGTTGACAGTTATTTTCAAAAACAGTAGAAATTAGAGTCCTGATCTGTCATAAAAACACAAAAGAAGGTTAGACTTTCTGATAGCCAAGATGACACTCCATGCACTGTGCCCTGATATTGTGATATTGATAGCACATGGGTCATGGTCCGATATTCATGACTTCTTTAAGACATTCTTATGTATTATATGCTGGTGTGCTGCCTGTGAGCCATGTTTCTTTCATTATGGAAAGTAAATGAGAGGCATCTAATGTTCATGTTTCTGGGTATATTCTGTCTGTCCATCTAGGAAAGAATTTATAGAGAACAGATCGCACAAAATGATTTTATAGGTCATGTAACTAATGCTTCATTATAGAGTCTCAGAAAATGTCCTGCACTTACAATAGTTTATTTGCCAGTAAAAAATGTATATGAACACCAATAATATTTTGATTCATACCACTACAACTTCTTTATGCAGTGTAGTCCACAAGAATTTGTGCAGAAATCTTTTTTGTCTTATCAGACAGCTTGGGTACTGGAACAGGAATCAAATTACTTTTGATCTTCTTCCACTTTACCTCAGAGAGCTGACAGATTCTGTCTCCTTCCTATCCCAGAAGTGTGAGGCATTGTGGGTACTTAACTTACCAGTGCTCAAAATCATACCTCAATCAAGTACCAGTAGGAAAGCAGGTATTACAGTGCAGTTTGCTCCTGACCTGCTAAGTTTATCCCAGTAGTGAAGGCAAAGGAACATGAAGGGCATAGCCAAGATGGGCAATTCCACGACAGTGCACACCTCTTAACACGAATTACAGAAAATTGAATGTAGTTCTTCACATTATCATGTTGCAATAAGCAAAGATGATTTTAAAGGTAATATGTGGCACACTATGTTTTATATCTTGGTCAGCAGGGTTTATAATGAGAGATACTTAATGCATTTTCCTTTGTTGATTAGACAATACCATATTGGAGCTGCCCACTGAGAATGCAGAGTTGCTCAATTGTATGATATGAATTCTATATTACAACTTTATGTGCTTTAAATTCTATATAACACAAGTTTCACAAGTTGTGTACTTATTGAACTTGTATCTTTTCCAATATTGCTGCATGGTTACAAGGATATGATACAATATATAGACTAGGAAACCAGATCAGTGTTTAAATAAGTTAGTAACTCTATTTATCTTACTTTGTAGCTTCCATTTGATATGATTATTATTTAGATAACTTTAAGTTGCAAATGATTGAATTTGTATATGATTTCTGTGTCATCATTAATGACAATCAGTAATTCATACAGAAATGTAATTTAAAAGTGTGGCTAAAAAAATGCACACACACACACACACACACACACACACACACACACACACATATATATATATATATATATATATATATATATATATATATATATATATATAATTTGTGTGTGTGGACCTTTGTTGGCAGTCTTTGTTTGAACATTTTTCTGGCACTAATTGGTTTGTACATTCCAATGGAAGTTACTAAGTTACTGGTGGATTTCTGAATACTACCACTCTTCATTAGGTATTCAAGAGTCTGCTTTTTGCATCAATTTTCTCATAGTATTGTGTATTCCATTATAACTTAGATGGAATATCAGGTTTATAAACGAGTGCAGGTTGCATAATGTTACAGCGTATCACAAAAGCAAATAATTAGGAAACAAAATCTGAATGACTTAGCTAACCTACAGGAAGGTTTGCCCCAAATAAGTAATTGGCATCAAAATTATGGAGTGAAACTAAATGGCAAAGACATGCATCACTGTATCCTTTGGGGAGTCATCTACCCATAGAACTACCACATTGACAATATGCCCCGAAAAGTTCACCCAGTTGTTTGGGATTTGGGAACTTAAGTGGACTGTGACTTAACTTTTGACAAACATGTTTCCCTATACTGCATAGCTTGTAAACAAAGAGATTGTGTCTAGATCTAGAGATGTAATTGTAGGTCTATATTAAATGAATAAAAAGGCAAAAGAGCAAATGCTCTTTCATTGACAGATAAATGCCTAAACCACAAAACAGTGAAGTTACGGAACAGCGATTTTTTTTCCCAGGGAAAAAAATCGCTGCTCAAAAAATAAAAAATGTAAAGACAAAATAAGTGGGGGCTTCCCCAATCCCCCCATTTAAATATACCAACTCCAAGATTGCATCACAGTGGAGGAAACTGCATAGTCTCAAGAACAGCCCAGCGATTTTTTTTTTCCCTAGGAAAAAAATTGCTGTTCCATAACTTCGCTGTTTTGTGGTTTCAGCTTTTATGTGTTGATGAAAGAGAGTTTGTTCTTTTGTCATTTAATATAGATCCATCATTGTCCTCTTTACTCGGTTCTCATTTGGCCTGTTATTCAGTATAATACCCCTCCATGTATTTATCCAAATAAATGCAACAACTGTAACACCCATGGAGATACCTTACTAAAAGGATACAAGGCCTAAACAATATGACCGACTTGAACCACCTTAAAGCCTTGTCACTATACTTAGTATCTGACAGACTGCTAAGGTGACCTGTGTCTGGTGTACAAGGCATCCTCTGACCCAGTACTGCGTACAAGGCATCCTCTGACCCAGGACTGTATACAAGGCATCCTCTGACCCAGGACTGCATACAAGGAATCCTATGACCCAGGACTGTGTACAAGGCATCCTCTGACCCAGGACTGTGTACAAGGCATCCTCTGACCAAGGACTGAGTACAAGGCATTCTCTGACCCAAGACTGCGTACAAAGCATCCTCTGACCCAGGACTGCATACAAGGCATCCTCTGACCCAGGACTGTATATAAGGCATCCTCTGACCCAGTACTGCTGATGCCGTTTGACACACCAGCAAGTCAAATGGCATCCATTTAGGGAGCTAAACCTCTTCTGCAACAGTAGAACAATTTGGAGGAATAGATATATCTGACAAACCCTACTGCTGCTCTAGAACAGACTCCCCATCCAAGTAAAACAAAGCTCATCCATATCCATATTCAAGTGATCCTTGGATAGGAAACAGAACATTTACCGCAGGACTGACCCCTGTGCTACTAATGGTCAGTAGCAGCTTCTAAATGCTTTATCCCATGCATGGATCCTCTCAAATGATCTGTGGTATGATCCCAGTTATTCTCAATATGGGCAATATATCATCAGTCATGAGATGGGTAAGGCCATTCTCTTACCAAACGGGATAGGTTAATTCAAGTACTATTAGGGTAATTGGCTAGGCTTAAAATGTCCCATGAGACCAGCTAGCCTAGAACTTACCCATGAATCTATAAAAGTATGTTAGTAACATGGTAAGAGAGGCAGAGACATGTAAAGATCTCTATCCACTACAAAACACAATGTTTAGTAAGGTAAACTAAAATTGTGAGAAGCACAGGTGTCTTCATTGAGTTAGTACACACTATGTGACTAGAAATTTGTGAAAATAATTACAAAAGAAGTTTATTAACCTACTTGAGGTTTGTAAAGATCAGACAGCTACATGCATTTAACCACTATCCCCCTTAGAGTCAAGCTGTAGAAAAGTTAACCTAAGCAAACAGTGAGTTTAGTCATTAATATGAAGAATAAGTTGAAATCCCCCATGAAACTCATGCAAGGAACACACGACATTGTCATTTTATAAAAAGGTACATATTTAACATTATCATTTTATAAAAAAAACTGATGATTTTAGAAAGAAGAGTAAAGATGTCAAATGATGTATTGAACAGTTCATCATTCGTGTATTAACAATAGATCTGAAAGGGGGTATTAGAGAATTACAGAAATTTGTAGATAATTAATTGTAATTGTTAAAAATGCATTATTTGGTTTATTGTAGGACACAGTAAATTATGCTGTTTAAAATGTAGCATTAAACAGATAAATAAAGCTGAATTCTCACATTATATAAAAGAAAGATCTTAAAGGAAAGGAGTCCTCTAACACTAGGCAGTAAACAGACTCTAACATGTAGCGAATGTACCTAAGCTCAGTTATATCTGAAGTAACAAAATGGTTTAGGCAGCAAAAAATAAATCATATTAAAAGTAGACACTGCTTTAGTTTCAGAAATGCTTTCCATCTATCAATACAAATCCCTCATGAATTTTTTTATCATTCTTTGCTGAATTAAATGTCTCATAGAGTTCTAAACTGGAGAGACAGAAAAGGAGTAATCAGTTAGATTGCTATATGACTTCAAAATAAACCTGTGCTCTCATCAGAGAAATCAATGCATAAGATGACTGAGTCACAGACACTGCATCCAGGTTAATTGACTCAAAATATTTGGTCTCAGCTGGAAAGATCAAAAACAGTTGATGTTACATAAAAAGTTTCAGTTCAAGTGTTTGCTAAGAGTTTTTGTGACGTCGGTAACAATAATATCAGATACAGAACACAGGGTGCCAAATGGCCTCTGAAAAAGATAAGTCACATGGCAAAAAGACCATTTTTATCATGTCAAAGAAAGTCTGCAAAAAAAGACTAAAGCCTGATAGCTAGCATTTATGTTTCATCACAGGAGGGCAGAACTGTAAAAATGACATTTGTATACACATTTCCATCCTCACAAAAGCATCTATTTCTGACTGAGCTGTGTCACAACAGAGATAAAATGTAATGCACTGTATTACCATAGCTATCACTGTATGTTGCTATCTATTTTATCTATGTTTGTTTTTTTTTATCTCCTATCTTTTTTTACTTAGCAGTGAAGATTATTACTTTTACTTGTACTAATCCAAAAGATCAACAGACACATTGCATGTACAGAACATCTGCATGAACAGTTTTATCCAACTGCAATAAGACTCATTAATGCAGATAAAGCTGGTATATCAAAACTATAATGGAGTGTTGCTCTCTCATTCTTTTCCTTTTATCATACAGTAATTATATTTATTTACTGCATACTAAAATTAATATATTTTCATTCAAGTGCAGTTCCAATCACTGCCTTATGTGAAATATCACCCAATCTCACCTCCGTGTATAATTTACTATTCATGTGTTAATCTGGTAGTCAGTGTTGTCCAGTGTATATAAATAGTGTACAAGCATGTGTGTCGATGTGCCACCTAGATATTTACTTTTGTACTATAGTTATTATTTATTCTTTAATACCTATCATATCTTGTCTTTTTGTGTTTGTTTTTTCCTGTAAAAGAGCTGACACTTGTGTTTCGTAAATGAAATTAATGTTTCTTTTAAATCTTTGAATCTTTTGAGTCAGAGCTTTACAATTTGCCATTGATTCATTGTGTTTTTTCCAGTAACACCCTAGTCCTGTAACACTTATGTAAGTGATAGTTCCTTACAAAGTTTTCATTTAAGATGTATTCAAGCAGAATTAACTATATTTTCATGCTAATTAACCACAAGAAGTGTTTTGACTATTTGCCATAATCCATTGCACAAACATTTTGCATATTATGAATTGCAAAGCTACATTGAGAGAGTGGTAATTCATAAGTCAGTACTGGATCCTAGTTCTGTGCACACAATAATATGAAAGAATTAAAAACAATTTTATAGTAAATGTTGACTAAAACTGTTACAAAAAGAACTGATTAGAACTGATGACTGTCTGTAAAATGCCCTAGATGAGATTTACAGATCTGCCATAAACAATACTTATCTAAGTATGTATAAGGTATGACAGCTTGTAGAAGAACTGCCTGCTTAAAGAATAAATTCAGAAAGAATTAAAGTATAGAGTATACAAGGAAGTTAACCCTGCTTAAGATATCAGACAAATGTTAGAGAGCAAAATTAGAGACAGACAGAAAAAGGTAGACACAGAGACAGACATACAGAGAAAGGCAGACATAGAAAGAGAAAAAGAGATTGACAGAGTGCTGTGGCAGTTCTTGCTGCTCTACATAACTCCAGTAAAGACAACTCAACCCAGAAAAAAAGTCTTTGGTGGCCTGTGTAACATTATCATATATAGCCCTGCTAGACTGTAGTTGACTGGATCATATTAAAATATTCATTATACTGAATGTCGCTTAATTGAAACAACATAGGTCAGATTATGATGTGCTACAGAAACATTAGGATTAGTTGTTTCAATTATTTCAATTATTTCATGTTAAGCAATATATCAGGAAGAACAGCAAAGTATGAAATGCAAACAATATGTAGGGTACACCCACGTCAGTTCCCTTCAGAATTCTGAATGCTCATTCCGTCTTTGCATTAGCTTTAACACATATCCTCAAAGATGCATTAAATCAAGCATTACATTAGCAAAGTTTAACATACTGTTACTTATACTGCTAGTAAAACAGCTTGCTTTTTGAACTTGGAAAGAACATACACTTCTTTTGGAGAAATGTGCTTCTGAAACTCCATTTCATAATACTTTGCATGTATTAATTAAACAGGTTTTAAAGCATAAAGCAAGTTATGATAACATTTTAAGAACAGAATTCACTGCTTTAAAGTTTAATAAAAGAAGGTAAAAGCTTGAAATTAACTGAACCACAATTTAAAGCATTATTTGTATTTTTATTTTATGACAGGCAGTTTCTTTCTAACTGATTGCATGCAATCACTTAACATTAAAAACAGATAAAACAGGTAAGGATAGTCAATGATTTTACCTGATCCATTTGGGGAATATTCATTTGCAACCTTAATTTTGTCCATGGATCCCCTTAGTAAAACATGTTATGTAGTTCATCTTTAATTCATTAAAGAAATTAAAAAGTAAAAAAAAAAAACTTTTCTAACTTAATTAATTTGAAGATTAAGTTTTTTAATGTTTGATTAGTTATTTGACTGATGATGACAGGAAGAAGTGTTGTATTGGGTTTATCTGATGAAGTGTTAGACAAAAGCACTCATTTTTACTTTTTGGTGTTAGTTTATTAAAGTGGTCTGTTGTTGCATGTTTGGATTTATTTAATTATCCTCACTCAAAACATGTACCTGCACATGCATGCACATGTGAGCAAGCGCACACACACACACACACACACACACACACACACACACACACACACACACACACACACACACACACACACAGCTCTTTGAGTGTGAGGGTCCAGGACAACATAAGATTGATAGTTTGATCCTTAAAATAATTTATACTCATACAATTATATGTATTTATTTTATAAAAGGGGTCATCTGGGTGTATTATCTGTTTATTAGACTTCAAGTTCATAGGTTCATAGGTGTGTACTAGGCCAATGGCTCTGGGGCTTTTACAAGCCTAGCCATAGGATTATCCAGGCACAGTGCCACCCAACCTTAGTTCCCAGTACCTCTGTTGACTAGAGCCACTGGTGTTATCCCTGGGGTGAATGTTGTGTTTCCCCTTCCACTCAAGATTTTTCTTGAAGAGGGTCAGCGAGGTGCTCTGCTTGACATGTATGGGAAGTCTGTTCCATAGCATGGGCAGTCTCTGAGTTATGAACCTGTCCCTCCAGCATGTTCTGTTAATTGTGGTAATGAGGTTGAGATCTCTGGAGTGTGTGGTGTGGAGGGATTGAGATTTTTTTAGATATAGCCTTTCTAACAGAGC
Source organism: Protopterus annectens (assembly GCF_019279795.1). Classification (NCBI taxonomy): domain Eukaryota; kingdom Metazoa; phylum Chordata; order Ceratodontiformes; family Protopteridae; genus Protopterus; species Protopterus annectens. The sequence continues at coordinate 1,721,912,833 of NC_056735.1, forward strand.
TGGGTCAGACATGGCTTTGTACGTCAAGCAGAGATTGCCTCTAAGTAGGCAATATCAGACAGAGAATAGTTGGAGTTTTTTTAGTCTTTCCATATAGGACAAGTGTTTAAGGTCTAGGATCCTCTTTATGAGGTACTTTTGTGGTCGCTCAAGTTGTTGCAGGTGTCTGGTGAGGTACATGCCAAATGCGGCATTGTACTTGATGATTGGCCTAATGAGGGAAGAGTAGAGGGAGACAATGACCTTTCTTCCTGGATGCAAAACCCTTAGTAATGAGATGTGCCACATAGAAGGACTTTCTGACCACAGTGGCAATGTGGTGATCAAAAGAGAGGTTGCTGTCAGCCTATGTTCCCAGATCTCTTATAACGTCTTCTGTATTCAGTGGACTGCCATCAATGTGGTAATTCATGGGAACCGGGTTTTTCCCAAAGGGGATGATGGCACATTTTTTGGCATTGAGCTTAAGGCCATGGTTCTGACACCAGTCATTGGTCACAGTGAGTCCATTCTGTAGGATGTCAACATCACTCGGGGAATTAATAATAGCTCCCAACTTGCAATCATCTGTGAACTTTGTCAGCCAGAGTCCCTTTGTGTTGGCCTTAACTTCAGAGAAGTAGATACCAAACAGGAGAGGACCCAGGACCGAACCCTGTGGGACTCCACTCGTGACTAATTGGCAGTCTAACTTGGAGTCGGGTACTTTCACACTGTGGGTTCTATCTTTGAGCCATTTTGCAACCCACCTAGTGATATAGGGGTTGATGCCAAATTTAGTGAGTTTTTCTATGATTCCTGAGTGGGGAATGGTATCAAAAGCCTTGGCCAGATCAAGGTAGGCTGTATGAACCACCTTGCCTTCATCCACAGCTCTGGTGACTGACTCAAAGAAGTCGACCAAGTTGAGCAGGCATGATTAACCCTTCACAAAACAAAACTGTGTGGGATCCAGAGTTTGGAGATTCCCTATATCCTTGTTTATTATGTCCATGATGATGCATTCTATAGTTTGCATATCAGACTCATCAGGCTAATGGGGCGATAGTTCCCAGGTTCTGTAGTCACTCCTCCTCTGTGAAGAGGGATAACTGTAGCATTGCACCATTCAGCAGGGACAAAGCCTGAGGTGAGGCTGTGATTGAACAGAGCACACAAGTGAGGTGCCAGTTCACTCTGTAGTTCATGTAGAACACAATCAGGGATATTTTCAGGTCCCATAGAAGCTGTATTCTTGGCCTTGGACAGTGCTGTTTTAACCTGTGCAGCAGTAATACTGGGTGCCTTGCGATTAGTCCTTTGGGGGGGAAGGGGGGTAAAGTTGGCACTGAATCTGTCGGCCAGTTTACTGGCAATATCTGTTGACTTGGTATAGGAGGTACCATTGTTCAGTAGCTCAGAGCAAATCTGGGTGTTGCTCTGGAGATTCTTTACATAACTATAGAAGTTCTTGTGGTTGTCTTTACTCTCTGCTGCAATTCTGTTTTCATACCTACCTTTAGAGGATTTGATGAGGGATTTCAACTTTTTGTTGAGGCATATAAGGGAGTTTTTCCAGTTTTGGGACTTCACCTTACTCCACATCAGTTTCCTCCTTCTGTTGTAGAGTTTGTTTATGGCAGGGTACCACCAGATTCCCTTCCTTTTTTTTGGAGGAGAGTGTCTTGGTTCTATTGGGTATGGTGAGATCCATGTATTTTTGTATGTGTTTGTACAGTGCATTGGTGTATGATTCTGCAGTCATGCAACTATTCTCTATTTGCATGGGTGCCATGAAGTTAGAAACCTCTGTTTTTAGGATCCCAAAGTTAGCTTTGGGGAAGTTTTTCATGGTGGTTACCTTTGTTGGGGGGGGGGGGTGGATTTCCAAGGTGATTAGTTTGTGGTTGGATCTAACTGGAGAGGAGCTGACTATTGGTGTAAGCAATGGTTGCCCATGTTAGTAATGACCAGGTCAAGGATGTTCCTATTAGTGGGGGTAAGAATGAGCTGATCTGGGACATTGGATTTAATGAACTCCAGGCAACGTTGGGCAAGTGTATTGGTACATGAGTAGTTTACCCAGTTAATGGAGGGGTAGTTGATGTCGCCTAGTAAGAGAGTGTTAGGTTGGATCATAATATTCTCCCGGGTGCTTAGGAACGTGGAGTGTGAGTCTTGGGACATGGTTGGGGACCTATAGCAGGCTACGACCTGAATCACTGTCTTACCCAATGTTAGCTGCACCTGAAGTATCTCTGATGCATTATGTTGGGCTACCAGTTGTATTTAGAATTGTATTCCCATGACTTCAGTTTGATGGACAGATTTGTATTTAATATGCAACTTGGGTACTTCAATCAATTTATTGTAATTCAACCTCTGATATTTTCAATTCCTCATGGAAGCCATTATAAGTTGAATGAAATGTTTTATTTTGTACAATTTGCTGATCTTTCTGCAGTGTACCGAACATCAGAAGACTGAATTGTGAATCACTAACTACAGATTTCTAAAAAACAAACAGAAGACAAAAACAAACAAAGAAAAAAAGTCAGGTGACCACAAAACTTCATCATGAAACAAAACAACAATAAAATAACACGAGAGCAAACTCAGAGGGAAGCTGCACTGCATTTCCCCTGTAGGTTGCCATACTTCTGTTACTCTTCATTCCCACAGTTAATTATTCTCTTTCTGAAATTATAGCATCATGACATAAAGCTAAACACAACATTTTTGCACTTCTGAGTCTGTCTTTGCAGTGAGGTTGTGGCCATAGATGGACAAAGGAGGTGCAGAAGTATAGCCTCCTACAATGGGATCACACTTCTCAACTGTCCCAGATTTTCAGGGACATTTGCAATTTTGACTCAAATTTTAGATCTGTCCTTCTTAATCTCTCTTAAAATCAGTGGTGGCTGGTGACTTCAAATCAAAGGGGGGCTGCAGAAGACACTTGCATGGGGTGGGGCCAATTAGAAAGCGATGGGGTTAACTTCAAAGGCCAGAGCTATGGTACAGTTGGATCAACACTTAATGTGCTTACCATTTCACATAAAATAACCGCTCAGTCACTATTGAACATGCTAAATAGTCTACCAAATACTAGACTAAATCAATCGCATTTCAGAGCTAATGAAGTGTTTAGGTTATATATCAGCACAAAACCAAAAAATCTCTAAACAGTAAAAAAGTGGTTGGTCTTGACTGTATGAAACTATTATGAGTACACATGATATAAACATACATTGCACTGTATCAGGCAGTCTGCATTTTGTACAATGCCAAGTGAAAAGTAAGATTCTGAAATCCCACTGTTGTTGCTGTTGTTTGTCTTTTGGCTTTTCCCGGTTAGGGGTCGCCACAGCGGAACTCCGGTCCGCTAATGATTGGCAGTTTTTTTTTTTTTATGGTGTTGAGCTGCCAGCCCAACGTCCAACCTTCAAAGAAGGCACGTCCATTCAACGCATGTCTTTTGAATGCCCACTCGACCATGGGGAGGACATGCAGACTCCACACAGAAGACACTCCCAACCCAAGCCGAGAATCGAATGGGAGAGCCTCTTGCTGTGAGGCAACAACGCTACCGCTGCACCACCACGGAATAATCTGAAATCCCACTGTACTATCTTTGTTTATTAGTCACAGTTCCAGGTCACTCCATCGTCTAATGTGACACTGGTTCTGAGAGACACTGACACAGGTTTGTATGACTGCTAACCTTACCAAAATACACATCAATCCTGCAAAGCCAGAATTACAACAGCAAAGAGCAGGGCCAATCAACTCAATTCATTCACAAACATCTCCATTACTAAACAAAAGTATCTGCTTTGACCTTGCCAGGATTAAATTAACATACTTGCATTAATTTCACTTAGTTGACAGAAACATTAGGCATAATTTATGTGTGTCAGCTCAACTTACACAAATGCATATTTCATATTTATTTTACTTTTGTTTGCCCATCTTTGTCCAACTGTCTTTAATCAAAATACACCTTTTCAGCATATGTCCGAGGAGAAAAGGTCTTAAAATATTACAAACATTTTTAAACAGACATTCAGTATATACAGTTAGAATGACTCATACATTTGATAATTAGACTACATTTATCTGAAAGTGCAGACATTATCTGAAAGTGCAGACAACCATTACAGTCTTGCAAAGCCAGAATTACAACAGTAAACTGCAGGGTCAGTTGCTTCATTCACACATAGCCCCAGCCCTTATTGCCCACTCCATACATTATCTGAGTTGATCTTGTGAGGTTAAACACACTGCACAGCACTGTTATTAATATATGTATTTTTTCACATAAACAGTAGCCAGAATTCAGAGCTTGTGTTCGATCTTACTTCACTCAAATGCATGTTAATCTTGCAAAGCAAGTCAGAAGAACAACAGTAAGGTCAGTCATTTCATTCACACAAACTAGGCATAGCCCCCAACCTGACTCCTTACTCACAATATCTGCTTTGAGCATACAAGGTTCAAAATAATAAAAAAATGACAATGATTACATTACTGTATTTCTTTCACATCACATAGGCAAGTGCTTGCAAGTAATCTTCAGTTCTCTCATGCAGGTTAGACATGCAAGGCTAGAGTTTCAACAACAAATCATTCACACACCATCCCAATATTTCTTGAATGACCCTACAAAAAAGATTAGGTTAAAAATTTCATCCATGAGTAGCCCCCAAAATGCACTGCGTACCTAGTATATGTTTGACCCCTGCTACAATATTTTTACTAGAACAAATTTATCCACAGTCAAGCAGCTTCCAAAGCACACTGCCTCCTTAGTATGTAGTTAACCCTGCCAGGGTATTATATTAAATAAATCCATCAAAAGTCCCCAAAACAAACACACCGCCTTCTTAGTATCTGGCTGACCCTACCAGGGTATTATATTAAATAAATCCATCAACAGCCCCCCAAAAAAACACACTACCTCCTTAGTATGTAGTTAACCCTGCCAGGGTATTATATTAAATAAATCCATCAACAGTCCCCAAAACAAGCACACTGCCTCCTTAGTATGTAGTTAACCCTACCAGGGTATTATATTAAATAAATCCATCAACAGTCCCCAAATTAAACACACCGCCTTCTTAGTATCTGGCTGACCCTGCCAGGGTATTATAATAAATAAATCCATCAACAGCCCCCCCAAAAAAAAACAAACTACCTCCTTAGTATCTGGCTGACCCTGCCAAGGTATTATATTAAATAAATCCATCAACACCCCAAAAACAAACACACTGCCTCCTTAGTATGTAGTTACCCCTGCCAGAGTATTATATTAAATAAATCCATCAACAGCCCCCAAACCCAACACACTGCCTCCTTAGTATGCAGTTAACCCTGCCAGGATATTATATTGTATTAAATAAATCCATCAACAACCCAAAAACAAACACACTGCCTCCTTAGTATGTACTTAACCCTGACAGGTATTATATTAAATAAATCCAGAAACAGCCCCCAAAACAAACACACTGCCTCCTTAGTATGTAGTTACCCCTGCCAAGATATTATATTAAATAAATCCATCAACAACCCTCAAAACAAACACACTGCTTCCTTACTATGTAGTTACCCCTGCCAGGGTATTATATTTAATAAATCCATCAACACCCCCCTCAGAAAACACACTGCCTCCTTGGTATGTCTTTACCCCTGCCAGGATATTATATTAAATAAATCCATCAACAGCCGCCAAAACAAGCACACTGCCTCTTTAGGATCTGGCTGATCCTATCAGGGTATTATATTAAATAAATCCATCAACAGCCCCTAAAACAAACACACTGCCTCCTTAGTATGTCGTTACCCCTGCCAGGATATTATATTAAATAAATCCATCAACAGTCCCAAAAATAAGCACACTGCCTCCATAGGATCTGGTTGATCCTGCCAGGGTATTAAATTAAATAAATCCATCAACAGCCCCTAAACAAACACACTGCCTCCTTAGTATGTAGTTACCCTGCCAGGATATTATATTAAATAAATCCATTAACAGCCCCCAACACAAACACACTGCCTCCTTAGTATGTAGTTACCCCCTGCCAGGGTATTATATTTAATAAATCCATCAAAAGCCCCCAAAACAAACACACTACCTCCTTAGTATTTAGTTACCCCTGCAAGAGTATTATATTTAATAAATCCATTAACAGCCCCCCAAAAAACAAACTGCCTCCTTAGTATGTGGATGACTCTGACACAGTATTACATTAAATAAATCCATCAAGACCCAAAAAACAAACACACTGCCTCCTTAGTATGTAGTTACCCCTGCCAAGGTATTATATTAAATAAATCCATCAACAGCCCCCAAAACAAGCACACTGCCTCCTTAGTATCTGGCTGACCCTGCCAGGGTATTATATTAAATAAATCTATCAACACCCCAAAAAAAGCACACTGCCTTCTTAGTGTGTAGTTATTCCTGCCAGGGTATTATATTAAATAAATCAATCAACAGCCCCCAAAACAAACACATTGCCTCCTTAGTATATGGCTGAACCTGCCAGGGTATTATATTAAATAAATCCATCAACACCCCAAAAACAAACACACTGCCTCCTTAGTATGTAGTTACCCCTGCCATGGTATTATATTTAATAAATCCATCAATAGCCCCCAAACAAAAACACTGCCTTCTTAGTATCTGGCTGACCCTGCTAGGGTATTATATTAAATAAATCCATCAACACCCCCAAAACAAGCACACTGCCTCCTTAGTATGTAGTTACTCCTGTCAGGGTATTATATTAAATAAATCCATCAACAGCCTCCCAAAACAAACACACTGTCTCCTTAGTATATGGATGACCCTGACAGGGTATTATATTAAATAAATCCATCAACACCCCAAAAACAAACACACTACCTCCTTACTATGTAGTTAACCCTGCCAGGGTATTATATTAAATAAATCCATCAACAGCCCCCAAAACAAACACACTGCCTCCTTAGTATATAGTTACTCATGCCAGGGTATTAAATCCATCAACAGCCCCAGAAACAAACACACTGCCTTCTTAATATGTAGTTACCCCTGCCAGGGTATTATATTTAATAATTCCATCAACAGCCCCCCCCCAAAAAAAGGCACTGCCTCCTTAATATCTGGCTGACCCTGCCAGGGTATTATATTAAATAAATCCAAAAACAGCCCCCAAAACAAACACACTACCTCCTTAGTATCTGGCTGGCCAGCAAGGGTATTATATTAAATAAATCCATCAACAGCCCCCAAAACAAACACACTGCCTCCTTAATATGTAGTTACCCCTGCCAGGGTATTATATTAAATAAATCCATCAGTAGCCCCCAAAAGAAACACACTGCCTCCTTAGTATCCGGCTGACCCTGCCAGGGTGTTATATTAAATAAATCCATCAACAGCCCCGAAAACAAACACACTGCCTCCTTACTATCTGGCTGACCCTGCCAGAGTATTATACTAAATAAATCCATCAACTTCCCAAAAACAAACGCACTGCCTCCTTAGTATGTAGTTACCCCTGCTAGGGTATTATATTACATAAATCCATCAACAGCCCCCAAAATAAACGCACTGCCTCCTTAGTATGTAGTTACCCTGACAGGATATTAAATTAAATAAATCCATCAACAGCCCCCAAAACAAGCACACTGCCTCCTTAGGATCTGGCTGACCCTGCCAGTGTATTATATTAAATAAATCAATCAACAGCCCACAAACAAGCACACTGCTTCCTTAATATGTGGTTACCTCTGCCAGAGTATTATATTTAATAAATCCATCAACAGTCCCCCCAAAAAGAAACACTGCCTCCTTAGTATCTGGCTGACCCTGCCAGGATATTATATTAAATAAATCCAGCAACAGCCCCCCAAAACAAACACACTGCCTCTTTAGTATGTAGTTACCCCTGCCAGGATATTATATTAAATAAATCCATCAACAGCCCCCAAAACAAACATGTTGCCTCCTTAGTATCTGGCTGACCCTGCCAGGGTATTATATTAAATAAATCCATCAACAGCCCCCTAAACAAACACCCTGCCTCCTTAATATGTAGGTACTACTGCCAGGATATTATATTAACTAAATCCATCAACAGCCCCCAAAACAAACACACTACCTCCTTTTGTATGTATTTACCTCTGCCAGGGTATTATATTAAATAAATCCATCAACAGCCCCCAAATCAAGCACACTGCCTCCTTAATATGAAGTTACCCCTGCTAGGATATTATATTAAATATATCCATCAATAGCCCCCAAAACAAACACACTGCCTCCTTAGTATGTAGTTACCCCTGCCAGGATAATATATTAAATAAATTCATCAACAGCCTCCAAAACAAACACATTACATCCTTTGTATCTGGTTACCCTTGCCAGGATATTATATTAAATAAATCCAACAACAGCCCCCAAGACAAGCACACTGCCTTCTTAATATGCAGTTACCCCTGCCAGAGTATTATATTTAATAAATCCATCAACAGTCCCCCCAAACAGACACACTGCCTCCTTAGTATCTGGCTGTCCCTGCCAGGGTATTATATTAAATAAATCCATCAAAAGCCCCCTAAACAAACACCCTGCCTCCTTAATATGTAGGCACCACTGCCAGGATATTATATTAACTAAATCCATCAACAGCCCCCAAAACAAACACACTGCCTCCTTTGTATGTAGTTACCCCTGCCAGAGTATTATATTTAATAAATCCATCAACAGTCCCCCCAAAAAGACACACTGCCTCCTTAGTATCTGGCTGACCCTGCCAGGATATTATATTAAATAAATCCAGCAACAGCCCCCCAAAACAAACACACTGTCTCTTTAGTATGTTGTTACCCCTGCCAGGATATTATATTAAATAAATCCATCAACAGCCCCCAAAAGAAACATGCTGCCTCCTTAGTATCTGGCTGACCCTGCCAGGGTATTATATTAAATAAATCCATCAACAGCCCCCTAAACAAACACCCTGCCTCCTTAATATGTAGGTACCACTTCCAGGATATTATATTAACTAAATCCATCAACAGCCCCCAAAACAAACACACTGCCTCCTTTGTATGTAATTACCCTGGCCAGGGTATTATATTAAATAAATCCATCAACAGCCCCCAAATCAAACACACTGCCTCCTTAATATGTAGTTACCCCTGCTAGGATATTATATTAAATATATCCATCAACAGCCCCCAAAACAAACACACTACCTCCTTAGTATGTAGTTACCCCTGCCAGGGTAATATATTAAATACATTCATCAACAGCCTCCAAAACAAACACATTATATCCTTAGTATCTGGTTACCCCTGCCTGAGTATTATATTTAATAAATCCATCAACAGCCCCCCCCCCAAAAAAAAAACAACACACTGCCTCCTTAGTATCTGACTGACCCTGCCAGGGTATTATATTAAATAAATCCATCAACAGCCCCCAAAACAAACATACTACCTCCTTAGTATCTGGCTGGCCTGCCAGGGTATTACATTAAATAAATCCATCAACAGCCCCCAAAACACACACACTGCCTCCTTAATATGTAGTGACCCCTGCCAGGGTATTATATTAAATAAATCCATCAGTAGCCCCCAAAACAAACACACTGCCTCCTTACTATCTGGCTGACCCTGCCAGGGTATTATACTAAATACATCCATCAAGTTCCCAAAAACAAACACACAGCCTCCTTAGTATGTAGTTACCCCTGCCAGGGTATTATATTAAATAAATCCATCAACAGCCCCCAAAACAAACACACTGCCTCCTTAGTTTATAGTTACTCCTGCCAGGGCATTATATTAAATAAATCCATCAACAGCCCCAAAAACAAGCACACTGCCTCCTTAATATGTAGTTACCCCAGCCAGAGTATTATATTTAATAAATCCATCAACAGTCCCCCAAACAGACACACTGCCTCCTTAATATCTGGCTGACCCTGCCAGGATATTATATTAAATTAATCCAGCAACAGCCCTCCAAAACAAACACACTGCCTCTTTAGTATGTTGTTACCCCTGCCAGGATAGTATATTAAATAAATCCATCAACAGCCCCCAAAACAAACACGCTGCCTACTTAGTATCTGGCTGACCCTGCCAGGGTATTATATTAATTAAATCCATCAACAGCCCCCAAATCAAACACACTGCCTCCTTAATATAAAGTTACCCCTGCTAGGATATTATATTAAATATATCCATCAATAGCCCCCAAAACAAACACACTGCCTCCTTAGTATGTAGTTACCCCTGCCAGGAAAATATATTAAATAAATTCATCAACAGCCTACAAAACAAACACATTACATCCTTCGTATCTGGTTACCCTTGCCAGGGTATTACAGTAAAGAAATCCATCAACAGCCCCCAAGACAAACACACTATCTCCTTAGTATGCAGTTACCCCTGCCAGGGTATTATATTAAATAAATCCATCAACAGCCCCAAAACAAACACACAGCCTTCTTAGTATGTCGTTACCCCTGCCAAGATATTATATTAAATAAATACATCAACAGCCAAAAAAACAAGTACACTGCCTCCGTAGGATCTGGCTGATCCTGCCAGGGTATTATATTAAATAAATCCATCAACAGCCCCTAAAACAAACACACTGCCTCCTTAGTATGTAGTTACCCCTGCCAGGATATTATATTAACTAAATCCATTAACAGCCCCCAAAACAAACACACTGCCTCCTTAGTATGTAGTTACCCCTACCAGGGTATTATATTAAATAAACCCATCAACAGCCCCTAAAACAAACACACTGCCTCCTTATTATGTAGTTACCCCTGCCAGGATATTATATTAAATAATCCATTAACAGTCCCCAAAACAAACACACTGCCTCCTTAGTATGTAGTTACCCCTACCAGGGTATTATATTAAATAAATTCATCAACTGCCTGCAAAATAAACAGACTGCCTCCTTAGTATGTAGTTATCCCTGCCAGGGTATTGTATTTAGTAAATCTATCAAAAGCCCCAAAAACAAACACACTAACTCCTTAGTATTTAGATACCCCTGCAAGGGTAAAAATAAATCCATCAACAGCCCCCAAAACAAACAAACTGCTTCCTTAGTATCTGGATGACCCTGACACAGTATTACATTAAATAAATCCATCAAGACCCAAAAAATAAACACGCTGCCTCCTTAGTATGTAGTTACCCCTGCCAAGGTATTACATTAAATAAATCCATCAACAGCCCTGAAAACAAACACACTGCCTCCTCAGTATCTGGCTGACCCTGCCAGGGTATTATATTAAATAAATCCATTAACACCCCAAAAAAAGCACACTGCCTCCTTAGTATGTAGTTATTCCTGCCAGGGTATTATATTAAATAAATCCATCAACAGCCCCCAAAACAAACACATTGCCTCCTTAGTACATGGATGACCCTGATGGGGTATTATATTAAATAAATCCATCAACACCCCAAAAATAAAACACACTGCCTCCTTACTATGTCGTTACCCCTGCCAAAGTATTATATTAAATAAATCCATCAACAGCCCCCAAAACAAACACACTGCCTCCTTAGTATATAGTTACTCCTGCCAGGGTATTATATTAAATAAATCCATCAACAGCCCCCAAAACAAACATACTACCTCCTTAGTATCTGGCTGGCCTGCCAGGGTATTATATTAAATAAATCCATCAACAGCCCCCAAAACACACACACTGCCTCCTTAATATGTAGTGACCCCTGTCAGGGTATTATATTAAATAAATCCATCAGTATCCCCCAAAACAAACACACTGCCTCCTTACTATCTGTCTGACCCTGCCCAGGGTATTATACTAAATAAATCCATCAACTTCCCAAAAACAAACACACTGCCTCCTTAGTATGTAGTTACCCCTGCCAGGGTATTATATTAGATAAATCCATCAACAGCCCCCAAAACAAACACGTTGCCTCCTTAGTTTATAGTTACTCCTGCCAGGGTATTATATTAAATAAATCCATCAAAAGCCCGCAAAACAAGCACACTGCCTTCTTAATATGCAGTTACCCCTGCCAGAGTATTATATTTAATAAATCAATCAACAGTCCCCCCAAACAGACACACTGCCTCCTTAGTATCTGGCTGTCCCTGCCAGGGTATTATATTAAATAAATCCATCAAAAGCCCCCTAAACAAACACCCTGCCTCCTTAATATGTAGGCACCACTGCCAGGATATTATATTAACTAAATCCATCAACAGCCCCCAAAACAAACACACTGCCTCCTTTGTATGTAGTTACCCCTGCCAGAGTATTATATTTAATAAATCCATCAACAGTCCCCCCAAAAAGACACACTGCCTCCTTAGTATCTGGCTGACCCTGCCAGGATATTATATTAAATAAATCCAGCAACAGCCCCCCAAAACAAACACACTGTCTCTTTAGTATGTTGTTACCCCTGCCAGGATATTATATTAAATAAATCCATCAACAGCCCCCAAAAGAAACACGCTGCCTCCTTAGTATCTGACTGACCCTGCCAGGGTATTATATTAAATAAATCCATCAACAGCCCCCTAAACAAACACCCTGCCTCCTTAATATGTAGGTACCACTTCCAGGATATTATATTAACTAAATCCATCAACAGCCCCCAAAACAAACACACTGCCTCCTTTGTATGTAATTACCCTGGCCAGGGTATTATATTAAATAAATCCATCAACAGCCCCCAAATCAAACACACTGCCTCCTTAATATGTAGTTACCCCTGCTAGGATATTATATTAAATATATCCATCAACAGCCCCCAAAACAAACACACTACCTCCTTAGTATGTAGTTACCCCTGCCAGGGTAATATATTAAATACATTCATCAACAGCCTCCAGAACAAACACATTATATCCTTAGTATCTGGTTACCCCTGCCTGGGTATTATATTTAATAAATCCATCAACAGCCCCCCCCCAAAAAAAAACAACACACTGCCTCCTTAGTATCTGACTGACCCTGCCAGGGTATTATATTAAATAAATCCATCAACAGCCCCCAAAACAAACATACTACCTCCTTAGTATCTGGCTGGCCTGCCAGGGTATTACATTAAATAAATCCATCAACAGCCCCCAAAACACACACACTGCCTCCTTAATATGTAGTGACCCCTGCCAGGGTATTATATTAAATAAATCCATCAGTAGCCCCCAAAACAAACACACTGCCTCCTTACTATCTGGCTGACCCTGCCAGGGTATTATACTAAATACATCCATCAAGTTCCCAAAAACAAACACACAGCCTCCTTAGTATGTAGTTACCCCTGCCAGGGTATTATATTAAATAAATCCATCAACAGCCCCCAAAACAAACACACTGCCTCCTTAGTTTATAGTTACTCCTGCCAGGGCATTATATTAAATAAATCCATCAACAGCCCCAAAAACAAGCACACTGCCTCCTTAATATGTAGTTACCCCAGCCAGAGTATTATATTTAATAAATCCATCAACAGTCCCCCAAACAGACACACTGCCTCCTTAATATCTGGCTGACCCTGCCAGGATATTATATTAAATTAATCCAGCAACAGCCCTACAAAACAAACACACTGCCGCTTTAGTATGTTGTTACCCCTGCCAGGATAGTATATTAAATAAATCCATCAACAGCCCCCAAAACAAACACGCTGCCTACTTAGTATCTGGCTGACCCTGCCAGGGTATTATATTAATTAAATCCATCAACAGCCCCCAAATCAAACACACTGCCTCCTTAATATAAAGTTACCCCTGCTAGGATATTATATTAAATATATCCATCAATAGCCCCCAAAACAAACACACTGCCTCCTTAGTATGTAGTTACCCCTGCCAGGAAAATATATTAAATAAATTCATCAACAGCCTACAAAACAAACACATTACATCCTTCGTATCTGGTTACCCTTGCCAGGGTATTACAGTAAAGAAATCCATCAACAGCCCCCAAGACAAACACACTATCTCCTTAGTATGCAGTTACCCCTGCCAGGGTATTATATTAAATAAATCCATCAACAGCCCCAAAACAAACACACAGCCTTCTTAGTATGTCGTTACCCCTGCCAAGATATTATATTAAATAAATACATCAACAGCCCCAAAAACAAGTACACTGCCTCCGTAGGATCTGGCTGATCCTGCCAGGGTATTATATTAAATAAATCCATCAACAGCCCCTAAAACAAACACACTGCCTCCTTAGTATGTAGTTACCCCTGCCAGGATATTATATTAACTAAATCCATTAACAGCCCCCAAAACAAACACACTGCCTCCTTAGTATGTAGTTACCCCTACCAGAGTATTATATTAAATAAATTCATCAACTGCCTGCAAAACAAACACACTGCCTCCTTAGTATGTAGTTACCCCTGCCAGGGTATTGTATTTAGTAAATCCATCAAAAGCCCCCCAAAAAAACACACTAACTCCTTAGTATTTAGATACCCCTGTAAGGGTAAAAATAAATCCATCAACAGCCCCAAAACAAACAAACTGCCTCCTTAGTATCTGGATGACCCTGACACAGTATTACATTAAATAAATCCATCAAGACCCAAAAAACAAACATGCTGCCTCCTTAGTATGTAGTTACCCCTGCCAAGGTATTACATTAAATAAATCCATCAACAGCCCCGAAAACAAACACACTGCCTTCTCAGTATCTGGCTGACCCTGCCAGGGTATTATATTAAATAAATCCATTAACACCCCCAAAAAAGCACACTGCCTCCTTAGTATGTAGTTATTCCTGCCAGGGTATTATATTAAATAAATCCATCAACAGCCCCCAAAACAAACACATTGCCTCCTTAGTATATGGATGACCCTGATGGGGTATTATATTAAATAAATCCATCAACACCCCAAAAACAAACACACTGCCTCCTTACTATGTATTTACCCCTGCCAAGGTATTATATTAAATAAATCCATCAACAGCCCCCAAAACAAACACACTGCCTCCTTAGTATATAGTTACTCCTGCCAGGGTATTATATTAAATAAATCCATCAACAGCCCCCAAAACAAACACACTGCCTCTTTAATATGTAGTTACCCCTGTCATGGCATTATATTTAATAAATCAATCAACAGCCCCCCCCCAAAAAAATGCACTGCCTCCTTAGTATCTGACTGACCCTGCCAGGGTATTATATTAAATAAAGCCATCAACAGCCCCCAAAACAAACATACTACCTCCTTAGTATCTGGCTGGCCTGCCAGGGTATTATATTAAATAAATCCATCAACAGCCCCCAAAACACACACACTGCCTCCTTAATATGTAGTGACCCCTGCCAGGGTATTATATTAAATAAATCCATCAGTAGCCCCCAAAACAAACACACTGCCTCCCTACTATCTGGCTGACCCTGCCAGGGTATTATACTAAATACATCCATCAACTTCCCAAAAACAAACACACTGCCTCCTTAGTTTATAGTTACTCCTGCCAGGGTATTATATTAAATAAATCCATCAGTAGCCCCCAAAACAAACACACTGCCTCCTTAATATCTGGCTGACCCTGCCAGAATATTATATTAAATAAATCCAGCAACAGCCCCCCAAAACAAACACACTGCCTCTTTAGTATGTTGTTACCCCTGCCAGGATATTATATTAAATAAAGCCATCAACAGCCCCCAAAACAAACACGCTGCCTCCTTAGTATCTGGCTGACCCTGCCAGGGTATTATATTAAATAAATCCATCAACAGCCCCAAAAACAAGTACACTGCCTCCATAGGATCTGGCTGATCCTGCCAGGGTATATATTAAATAAATCCATCAACAGCCCCTAAAACAAACACACTGCCTCCTTATTATGTAGTTACCCCTGCCAGGATATTATATTAAATAATCCATTAACAGCCCCCAAAACAAACACACTGCCTCCTTAGTATGTAGTTACCCCTACCGGGGTATTATATTAAATAAATTCATCAACTGCCTGCAAAATAAACAGACTGCCTACTTAGTATGTAGTTATCCCTGCCAGGGTATTGTATTTAGTAAATCTATCAAAAGCCCCAAAAACAAACACACTAACTCCTTAGTATTTAGATACCCCTGCAAGGGTAAAAATAAATCCATCAACAGCCCCCAAAACAAACAAACTGCTTCCTTAGTATCTGGATGACCCTGACACAGTATTACATTAAATAAATCCATCAAGACCCAAAAAATAAACACGCTGCCTCCTTAGTATGTAGTTACCCCTGCCAAGGTATTACATTAAATAAATCCATCAACAGCCCTGAAAACAAACACACTGCCTCCTCAGTATCTGGCTGACCCTGCCAGGGTATTGTATTAAATAAATCCATTAACACCCCAAAAAAAGCACACTGCCTCCTTAGTATGTAGTTATTCCTGCCAGGGTATTATATTAAATAAATCCATCAACAGCCCCCAAAACAAACACATTGCCTCCTTAGTACATGGATGACCCTGATGGGGTATTATATTAAATAAATCCATCAACACCCCAAAAATAAAACACACTGCCTCCTTACTATGTCGTTACCCCTGCCAAAGTATTATATTAAATAAATCCATCAACAGCCCCCAAAACAAACACACTGCCTCCTTAGTATACAGTTACTCCTGCCAGGGTATTATATTAAATAAATCCATCAACAGCCCCCAAAACAAACACACTGCCTCCTTAATATGTAGTTACCCCTGCCAGGGTATTATATTTAATAAATCCATCAACAGCCCCCAAAACAAACATACTACCTCCTTAGTATCTGGCTGGCCTGCCAGGGTATTATATTAAATAAATCCATCAACAGCCCCCAAAACACACACACTGCCTCCTTAATATGTAGTGACCCCTGTCAGGGTATTATATTAAATAAATCCATCAGTATCCCCCAAAACAAACACACTGCCTCCTTACTATCTGTCTGACCCTGCCCAGGGTATTATACTAAATAAATCCATCAACTTCCCAAAAACAAACACACTGCCTCCTTAGTATGTAGTTACCCCTGCCAGGGTATTATATTAGATAAATCCATCAACAGCCCCCAAAACAAACACATTGCCTCCTTAGTTTATAGTTACTCCTGCCAGGGTATTATATTAAATAAATCCATCAAAAGCCCCCAAAACAAGCACACTGCCTTCTTAATATGCAGTTACCCCTGCCAGAGTATTATATTTAATAAATCCATCAACAGTCCCCCCAAACAGACACACTGCCTCCTTAGTATCTGGCTGTCCCTGCCAGGGTATTATATTAAATAAATCCATCAAAAGCCCCCTAAACAAACACCCTGCCTCCTTAATATGTAGGCACCACTGCCAGGATATTATATTAACTAAATCCATCAACAGCCCCCAAAACAAACACACTGCCTCCTTTGTATGTAGTTACCCCTGCCAGAGTATTATATTTAATAAATCCATCAACAGTCCCCCCAAAAAGACACACTGCCTCCTTAGTATCTGGCTGACCCTGCCAGGATATTATATTAAATAAATCCAGCAACAGCCCCCCAAAACAAACACACTGTCTCTTTAGTATGTTGTTACCCTGCCAGGATATTATATTAAATAAATCCATCAACAGCCCCCAAAAGAAACACGCTGCCTCCTTAGTATCTGGCTGACCCTGCCAGGGTATTATATTAAATAAATCCATCAACAGCCCCCTAAACAAACACCCTGCCTCCTTAATATGTAGGTACCACTTCCAGGATATTATATTAACTAAATCCATCAACAGCCCCCAAAACAAACACACTGCCTCCTTTGTATGTAATTACCCTGGCCAGGGTATTATATTAAATAAATCCATCAACAGCCCCCAAATCAAACACACTGCCTCCTTAATATGTAGTTACCCCTGCTAGGATATTATATTAAATATATCCATCAACAGCCTCCAAAACAAATACACTACCTCCTTAGTATGTAGTTACCCCTGCCAGGGTAATATATTAAATACATTCATCAACAGCCTCCAGAACAAACACATTATATCCTTAGTATCTGGTTACCCCTGCCTGGGTATTATATTAAATAAATCCATCAACAGCCCCAAGACAAACACACTGCCTCCTTAGTATGCAGTTATCCCTGCCAGGGTATTATATTAAATAAATCCATCAACAGCCCCCAAAACTAACACACTGCCTCTTTAGTATCTGGCTGATCCTGCCAGGGTATTATATTAAATAAATCCATCAACAGCCCCCAAAACTAACACACTGCCTCCTTAGTATCTGGCTGATCCTGCCAGGGTGTTATATTAAATAAATCCATCAACAGCCCTCAAAACCAACACACTGCCTTTTTAATATGTAGTTACCCCTGCCAGGGTATTATATTAAATAAATCCATCAACAGCCCCCAAAACAAACACACTGCCTCCTTAGTTTATAGTTACTCCTGCCAGGGTATTATATTAAATAAATCCATCAATAGCCCCCAAAACAAGCACACTGCCTCCTTAATATGTAGTTACCCCTGCCAGAATATTATATTTAATAAATTCATCAACAGTCCCCCCAAAATGACACACTGCCTCCTTAGTATCTGGCTGACCCTGCCAGGATATTATATTAAATAAATCCAGCAACAGCCCCCCAAAACAAACACACTGTCTCTTTAGTATGTTGTTACCCCTGCCAGGATATTATATTAAATAAATCCATCAACAGCCCCCAAAACAAACATGCTGCCTTCTTAGTATCTTGCTGACCCTGCCAGGGTATTATATTAAATAAATCCATCAACAGCCCCCTAAACAAACACCCTGCCTCCTTAATATGTAGGTACCACTTCCAGGATATTATATTAACTACATCCATCAACAGCCCCCAAAACAAACACACTGCCTCCTTTGTATGTAGTTACCCCTACCAGGGTATTATATTAAATAAATCCATCAACAACCCCCAAATCAAACACACTGCCTCCTTAATATGTAGTTACCCCTGCTAGGATATTATATTAAATATATCCATCAACAGCCCCCAAAACAAACACACTACCTCCTTAGTATGTAGTTACCCCTGCCAGAATATTATATTTAATAAATTCATCAACAGTCCCCCCAAAATGACACACTGTCTCCTTAGTATCTGGCTGACCCTGCCAGGATATTATATTAAATAAATCCAGCAACAGCCCCCCAAAACAAACACACTGTCTCTTTAGTATGTTGTTACCCCTGCCAGGATATTATATTAAATAAATCCATCAACAGCCCCCAAAACAAACATGCTGCCTTCTTAGTATCTTGCTGACCCTGCCAGGGTATTATATTAAATAAATCCATCAACAGCCCCCTAAACAAACACCCTGCCTCCTTAATATGTAGGTACCACTTCCAGGATATTATATTAACTACATCCATCAACAGCCCCCAAAACAAACACACTGCCTCCTTTGTATGTAGTTACCCCTACCAGGGTATTATATTAAATAAATCCATCAACAACCCCCAAATCAAACACACTGCCTCCTTAATATGTAGTTACCCCTGCTAGGATATTATATTAAATATATCCATCAACAGCCCCCAAAACAAACACACTACCTCCTTAGTATGTAGTTACCCCTGCCAGGATAATATATTAAATAAATTCATCAACAGCCTCCAGAACAAACACATTACATTCTTAGTATCTGGTTACCCCTGCCAGGGTACTATATTAAATAAATCCATCAATAGCCCCCAAGACAAACACACTGCCTCCTTAGTATGCAGTTACCCCTGCCAGGGTATTATATTAAATAAATCCATCAACAGCCCCCAAAACTAACACACTGCCTCCTTAATATCTGGCTGATCCTGCCAGGGTATATTAAATAAATCCATCAACACCCCAAAAACAAACACACTGCCTCCTTAATATCTGGCTGATCCTGCCAGGGTATTATATTAAATAAATCCGTCAATAGCCCATCAAAACAAACACACTGCCTCCTTAGTATGTATTTACCCTGCCAGAGTATTATATTAAATAAATCCATCAACAGCCCCGAAAGCAAACACACTGCTTTCTTAGTATTTGGCTGACCCTGCCATGTTATTATATTAAAAAAAATCATCAACATGCCCCAGAACACACTGCATCTTTTGTATCTGGTTAACTCTGCCTGGATATTATATTTAAAAACATATCAACAAATAGTCCCCAGTGCACGCTGCCTCCTTATCTGGTTCACCTTGCCAGGATATTTTATTAAAATAAAACATCAACAGCCCGTAAAACATACTGCTTCCTTAGTATCTGGTTAACCGTGCCAGGATATTATATTAAAAAGGCATCTATCCACAGCACCCCCAAACACACTGCCCCCCTACTACTTTCTGGTTGACCCTGCCATGAAAAAAATATGTAAGTTTCATCTGTCTGACTGATAATTATTAAGTCAGTCAGTTCACAATTAAATGCAAAAATTTTTTTTTTTCTTACATCATCCAAAAAATGTATCCCGCTCATGGTCCAATGACTGCACAGTGCAATTAAAGGACAGGAGTGGAACTTTAATGGTTTTCATTCTTTATGTACTTACCTCAGCAGCCATGTCATTTACACAGATTACATGACTGACCCTAACAGTCCATTTTCCAATAATATTCCTACGGTTAAAACTCCAATGACTTCTGGGCATCTTCTTTGATGCCCACCTACTTTTTAATCCAGACTGCTTTAGCATAGTAAACCAGAATACAGTATATTAAGTTGAGGTTAGGACAATAAAACCAGAATGGTAAGAGGTTTTGTTATCATTGTAATAATGTAAACCATAAACCACAAAACAGTATCTTTAAAGAAGCCAAATGCCATATGTGTCAGAAAGAATATATGAACAAAGCATATCATAGAAAAATGCACTCTCAATTTCAGAATAAAAATAAAATATTTTATTAAAATAAATCAAAACATGTTTTAATGAAGAAACAGTATTGTCAGTGTTTTTTTTTTTTACTGGTAAAGAAAAATGAAATAGAAATTGATGCCAAGAAAGCAATGTCAGTATGAAAAGTTAAAACACTGATATGAGGCAGCAGTGTCAATTACATCACATAAAATGTTTGCAAAGTAATAACTGCAAGCTAGCACAGTTAAAGTTAAAGCTTATACTGGAAATAATTTATCTCTACTGGGTCAAATCAAATTATATGTACATCACATAATTGTGGTGAAAGGTGATAGTACTGCTTTGTGTGAGGCTTAACTTTTTCTTTTTTTTTTTGTATCTTCCTCCTCACTAACCTGCTACTATAATTTTCTCCTTCCTTTTCAATTGAAGTGCTGCCGCTCATCTCTTTCCATTTTCTAATCCAACACCACAGCCAGGTCAAACAAGTTGCATTGCTCTGCTCCAAACCAAAGTACTGGTTCTGATTCTTTCTTGCTTTCTTTTTCCCAGCACATAAAGTGCAGGAAGGGAGTGAGAACCTATCAGTAGCCATCCAGCCATCCACATCATGTACGTGACTGCGGATGTGTCAGCCCGATCCCCTTCCACTTTACTGCGGTTACAAACCGCATAGACTTCTGGGCCTCTGTGCACTGATGCCTTCTCTGCTTAATCTGGACTGCTTTTACAGCAATCCGCAGTTACAGAAACTATTTTTTTTTTTAAACCCGGAACTCGCTAAGCATGCGCAGTTCGAGTTCTGGGACTTTAACGGGTCAGTCGGACTCGCAGCTAAGCAGCCAGTATACAATAGTATACTAAATATGTTATTTTTTAAAATGTTGTTCTTTCTTTTCTCAGCTGAGGGAGCTGCAGCTCTGCAGTCTGGTGGTATGAGCCATGCCCTGCTTAAAATTGGTGATTGCTGGACAAAGGGTGGTGAATTGCATTTAATAGATAGTGATAATAACTAGACCTATTGACTTATTTTTGTTCAGAAAATGTATATTAATTCACATTCTCTTATTCTGTCAATGTTACAAGTTTATAGTGTTAATATTTTAAAAGTGCCCCTGATTATTTCTGGATTTGTCCCTGATTTGGTTGATATTTGTCCTTGATTGGTTGAGAGCTATGAGATACTCTGTTGGCTTGCAAACTACATCAAATTTGTCTTATTGCATAGCATTGCTTTTTAATGATATTTTTTCAATTTTTTTTTGGTTACCCATTTGTATTTCAGTCATTTTTAATTTAGATTTTTGATATTCAAGATTTTTGAGGTGGAATACATTTCATTATGTATGTTGCCAAACACTACACTAACAGGTACAGTCTGAATTTCTCTAGCACACAGCAGAATGATAAGGAACATGGGGGTATTCTGTTAGAGTGTAATATTTCCATATACTCATGATGCATTTTTTGAATTTACAGATACAGCACATTGCATAATGGTATATCGTCAGAACTAAAGAACATGGGTTAGTTGATGAAGGCTGCCCTAACTACTGTACCCACTGCTTTAAAGAGCTCGTCAATATAGCAGTTACAAGCAGCAGTACTGCTACAACATAACCAGACTGCAATATAATACTTTAACAAAGAAATTAGCAAATTACATAACTCAGGGTTTTGTAGGGGTGAAGCACACTCACACGCACCCATATGGGAGTGTTGCACCTTGCAATCCCCACTACTTAAATGTACTAACTTTTGTGGTATGTCACCTCAGAAAAGGTCAGCTCTGGCGTATTACCTTTCTCCACAGATTTGTGTTCTGAGAGTTAGTCTCCCTAAGTAAGACAGCCTTGGGGATGTAGCCTCCACACAAGGGTACGGACGTGATGGTCTATCTATATAACATGAATTTACTGCACAATGTATTTAGCAGTGTTTATTGTATTTAAAGGATTGTTTCTATGTCTTTGAAATTTCTAGGCATTTGAATATTTTATCAGAGCAAGTGGTCAAAATTATTTTTTATTTTTATTTTTAAATGTTTTGATGAAAATCACATTACTGACATTGGGTTTTCAATTTACCATTGGGATATCTTTCTCCCAAACATCAGTCAGCCCAGATATCTGACACAAAATGGCCACAGATCTCTTGCACCACCATTAGTTCAAACACTCAAAACTAACAACTCTGCAGGTGACTCCCTGTTTGCCAACATTGTTGCAAAATTTGGAATTCACTTCCAGCTGACCTTCCTCTTGAACCCTCTAACTCGATTCAAAAATAGTCTCAAATGGTATTTTACTATATCTCTGTTCCAACCATGACTAACTCCTTTTTTCTAATGTGTTCTAAATTATACCGTATGAAATATCTAATTTCACTCATAACTGATAGTGTGTAACCTTACTTGTTTTTAATTATGACAGACTGCAAATCTTTCTAGTCTTCTGTGAGGGCAATACTGATGCACCCTGCAAATCATGTCTTTCTTTCTTGTATTGTGTAAAGGTTTATCTATAGTATTGGAGCTTTTCTCCCTGGGTCTCCACTGAAAATGGACATGTATCCAGTCGGACTATCCTGGTCAACAAATGTAAAATAAATAAATTCTGCCTTGCACAATGAAAGCTGATGCACTGCTCATACTTAGACATGCACTTCTGCATGCCTGCACGGTACATCAGAGCAGTGCTGGAAGAAGAATGGAAAAAAAGTCTTTTCTTTTTTTTGTATCAAAAGAATGAGATTTGAATGTCTGCCATTACTAACTGATGGAAATCCTTTGTGATTTTAAAAGTTTACAAGTAGCAAGGCACATAGCCCTGCCCTTCATAAAATATGGTAGGATATTATTAAACAGGATATCCCAATAGAAAGGCCAGATGCTCAACAATGCTTTACAAACCAGAACTCTTTCATTTGGAATACTCCTACATGGTCATTATGATCCAGTAACCAAAACCTCCATTGTCGCCACAAACCTATCAAATCTGCTGGACATGGTCTGTAGGCACACCATTTTGCTAAGGCCAGGATCTCCTTACCTGTATTCATCCCATCAATACCATCCCTTAAAACCATTCTGAAAGACTCCCTGTCCAAAATCTGTCTCTGTTCTTGCTCAACCCCATGATAAATTGTATTCCTAAATATGAACAGGTACCTATTCATACCTTACACCTTATTCCTTCTTCACTTACTTCCTAACTTCAATCAGTTTATCTTCCCCTGACTCTCTATCTAAAAATGTAATAAAACAATAAAGCTTTCAGGTCAAAAGACCCCTTCATCATACACTGATGAAAGGTTCTTTTGACAAGAAAGCTTTGTTGTTTTATTAAATACTTTGTCTTAATAGCATTGTCAAGTTTATCGCTATCTAAATATGCCATAACCCTTTTTGTTTCTCCCACTTCATATTGCAGTTCCTGTTTGTAATGCGCTAACTTTCCTAACATGTTTCTAAACTGGTAGAATAAACTGGCTAAAATTTCTATAAATACTTAATCTTTGTCATACACATTGTATCTAGTCTTAACCAATGTATTCACTTTATGTCTAATTTTGTACAATTATTTAAACTGTAAATGTTACTGTATTATTTTTGAAGACTGTAAAATAAGTTTTCTTAAAATATTTTTTTTAATACTTTGGAGCTTTTCTCCCCAGCCCTCCACTGGAAATGGGCACCTACCCAGTCGGACTTTCTCAATAATCAAATGTCAGTAAATAAAGAAATAAATACACTTGATTTGCAATGCACACCCTGACTGGGCAGCCTAGTCAACATGTATATTAATGGATAGAAATTAATTTTTTTTACCATATGCAATATATATTAGATGGGCAAAAAAATACATACATGACCAGGGCCATGGCATATAAACTGAATCCTTTTCTACTTTCTGTGTTCATTGATGCAATAAACATTTGAATATTTCTTATAGCTAAATAGTGAGCATCCAAGACAGTCTTCTGAATCAGAAACCCGACTGTTATTGTTAGAATAAAAAAAAAATCTCTAAAGTATCCTTTAAAGTATCAAACTATCCCTGAGGCTGGGGAATTCCTATATATGACTTTGGCAAATTATTGAATATAGAAAACACCCCATTACAAAATGACATTGTAAAAGACCTTGGAACATGGGTAGATGACTCTATCTCTGCTATTCATTATATTGTAACAGTCATCAGGAAATTCTTCTATCTGGCATATCTGATCACAAAGAATATTTTCTGCAGTTCTAAATATATACCTATATTCTGGACTGATGAGAACCATCATAGAATACAATACCCCTTTTGCAATTTACCTTGCTAAACCTATCAAGTAGTTAGAGAAACCCCAAAGATTCTTGACAAAAAGTACCACAAACTGTCAAGAAATTCTGGAAGCCTCATCAATGCATTCAGTGTCCCACAGACTGCTTAAAGAGAATCTGTGCCTTGCTTTCCAGGCTATAATGGATTTAGCAGACCAATACCTCTTATTTCTCAACAAATCATACAGTGCATTTGATACTAGAAACAGAGATCTGAACCTGCTTCAGCAAACAAACAAATTGTGATAGAGAGATACAGTCATCATGTAGTGAGTATCGCTTCTCTGTAACAACAATCAAGCAATGTGATGCACTGATCCTTCAAAAGGAATCGGGCGTCTGGATGGGAATTCTTAAATTCACCTTGGGTATGATGGTCCTATCCCTCCTTGAAAAAGGAGATAAGCTATAAGGGTGAATACTGGCAAGGCAAAAATGACCACATGACCCACATTTTTGTGATTCTTTGCCTCTAGGACTAACTGAGATAACACGTCATCATTTCTTCAAGGTATGTTCCAAAACTGTTTTATAATTTCTGATGTACTTTCAACAAAAGAAGCAACTCTCAGTCCATCCATCCATCCATCTGTTCAATTGCTGAACAGTCATATTGAACTCGTATAGTGACCCATGAATAGCCACACCATTTGCAGTGTCTGCCAGAGAAGCACTGAATAGGATTAGATTGCCAAGTCATTCTTCTGTATCACACGTCAGACCTACACACCCACATATCCAAACACCCCCCACTCTCACCCCTCACACGCTCATGCATACACACACACACACACACACACACACACACACACACACACACACACACACACACACACACACACACACACACACACACACACACACACACCTATGGACAAATTAAAGTCAACAATCCAGCTGCATCATGTCTTTGAGATGGGGAAGAAAGTAGATTACACAGATAAACCTGCAGTCTCCACACACAAATCAAAAACTTAACCAGAGAATATTTTGCTATGAATTGACAATACTAGTCACTGCACTACTGTGGTGCATAACTAGTTACAAAAAAAAAAAAAAACATATATTGCCTCCTATCATTGTTTACGAAATAGTGGTAAATCCTCTTTTGCAGTAAATCACTAGTAAATTTCTGTCCAGCATTCTTACAAGCTTGTTGTTATGAATCTGTTTTGCATTCTGTAACATCTGACAAATACTTCCCCAGACACTTTATAAAATCCAACATTTTCAGAGCATGCCAAAGGTGAGCATTATCTATTACAAGAAATGTATTGTCTGACATTGAGCTTTGATACTAAGTGATCTTGACTTTATTCCTTTCAACATGCATTATATTATATTAAAAATAATACTAATAGTATTTTTATCAAGTGATATAAAAATGAGACACTAAAGAGATTCTTTACAGATCTCTAAAAATGTGCATAAAAAGTACCACTACATGTATAAAAAATATCTCAGTAATATTTTAATAATGCATTTCAATATGCAAAACATTGACACCTAATAAGTGTGAGGGACAGAGGGTCTGAAATTTTTAAGGAATTCATGTTCGAAAACATAAAAAAAATATTACTTTTGTACATCTTTTGTGCTAAAGAAAATGTACTTAGACTGCATTTATAAACTTAAAGTAAATAAAGATGAGAGTAATTCAATTGAAGACTTCATTGTTGCAACTTTCTTTGATCATGTCAAAACTCATTAACACAGTGGACTACTACTGTAACTAAACATTAGGAAAACACTCAATTAGTTTTACTAGGCTATCTTATAATACAGGGAATTATACTCCATTCTGCAATGAAGACAAAATGACCAATAAACATGATCTCATCTTTATAGCAGTCACAATGGCAGCCTTTTTGGTATATATGAAGTTTGACAACAAACCAAGTTGTCCCAGGACATCTTCAATGAAGTTTGGCAACAAACCAAGTTGTCCCAGGACATCTTCATGGGGGGGGGTTAGGTTGATATTAAGGTGAGTTAAGTGAGTTGGAGAGGTGAAAGGGTTAAGTGGAGGCAGGGATGGTTGGGAGGAAATGAGATAAGGATGGGGAGGGGCTTAAGAGGTTTAGTCTAGTGTAGCTAGGTTAAGCAATCACATTTTGGTGTGAACTTGCTAATTGCAGGTTTATGTCCTTGAAGACCAGAGGGTACTTTGGTGTTGAGGCAGGTCTTGGGTAGTAAGGGGTGAGCATGAGGAGGTGAGTAAATAAAAAAAAATAATAATAAAAATAATAATAATGTATTAAATGTTGTGGGTGGTTTTGAAGGGTTAGGCTTTGGAACATGGTCCGGTTTGATTTGAAGGGTTAAGCTTTGGACATACTCTTGTTTGATTTGAAGGGTCAGGCTTTAGGATGGGGTTCTGCTTGATTTGAAGGGTTAGGCTTTGGAACAGGGTACTGTTTGCTGTGTTGGTTTTCTGGCAGAGAGTTATCGCTGGGTAGAGCTGCGCAGCTTTGTTGGAGTTTGCAGGTTTTTGACAAGCCAGTGAGTGAGGGCTGTTACCATCGATGCTTGTTCATGGGCTTTTCAGGCCAGTAAGTGTTAGCTGTACAGCTTCCTTGATACTTGTTCACAGGCTTTCAGGCCAGGGAGTGATGGCGGATACAGCTTCAGCGATGAGCGTTCATGGGTGGCAGGGAGTGAAGGCCTTTACAACTGGCTTGACTACTTTATTACAGACCCATGTCTCATTATGGATTTGAGTGCCAGTTAGCTGAGGAACCCCTGTTTTGTTGGGGGAACTCATCACATCTCCCATGATGCCCTGATAATAAAAAGTTGTGAATGCTTTTGTAGGATGTTTCACTGTTCCATCATGATTCATGGTTGCATACTAGAATAACTGCCCTGAAGGGAAATTTTGAACATGGCTGGTGTCCCAAGGTCGGAGGCAAACACTGTGCCTTATGTCTCTGAGGTGAAGACTTTGTTAAAGGTAGTAGCTGAAAGGTAATGGGTTTGGGGGTCATTGGTGGCTGTGTCAGGCTGTTCGTGGGCGGCTGAAGGGGATCTCTGTTGCTTCAGGAAGTTTTGTTTGGTCTGTGGCTGAAAGGGGATCGCTGCGGTTACTGAAAGGGTTTTCATGTGGTGGAACTGAGAATGTTGAGGCGGGCGCAGTCTGTCACTGTGGTTGTGGTGGTTGGTAATGGCATGAATCCCCCTCCCTCTCCCTCAGTCTTAGTCACTGTTCTACACTCCAGTATGGTGATAGGAAGGTGCAGAACCATTTTGCGGGCTTACAGTTTTCCGGGAGATCTTGCTTGCACATGCATGGTTGTGGCTCGAATGTTTGGGGAGTCTTAATTCAGATATACCAGCTTCAGATTTTCATCAGGCAATTTGTCGGTATATGAAGACAGAGTGTAGAAAAGTAATGTAAGAGAAGGGTCAGTACCAATTCAAGAAACGGAGTGTAATAATGATCTAGGTGATGTGGCATAAGTTGAGATGCTGTAATAGTTATGGAAGAATGATGTAGCAAGTCCTAAACCAAAGCAGTTACATTGGGCTTCTGTCTGTAGATAGGCTATAAACTGCAATCTGGATTTTAAGAAAGTTCTACAATATGAAGACATAACTTAAGTTATATCAATAGGGAGTTGCAGGTCTACATAGCTTCCCAGGGTTGTGATCTGAAAATAGCTTCCGTCACACTCTCAACATTTTACAGTTGCTTAAAGTAGGCGGATGTCACGGCATCATGAAACTGGCCATGCATGCCGGCATTTGTTTGAAGAATTACATTTTCGGGTTTTAAAGTTGGGTATTACACTAGTAAGGCAAAACACATATATTTATAAATGGTTCAAAATTTCTTAACTGCACGTTCGCCGATGTTCAAGGAAAAGTAGTGACTGAAACATTTGGTTCCTAGTTGGGTATTACGGAAGTACCATTAAACCTGTTATGCTATTAAACTTCTTGGCAGGAGTAAATTATCTAAAGTTGTCCCTATTTTCAAGCCTTTCTTAGTTGTTGGGGCCTTGGGTGCATTTCTTTATGCACTGGTCTATTTCTAAATGGTGCCAGGAATGTGTGGTGTAGATAGCATGGGCTTGGGCTGCTGCTCCACATGTTTTAATTGTACAGAGTTTGTCAGGTTCGGAGTATGCCTGGTAGGTATGGACATTTATAAACCTGTGGTTTTCTGGCTAATTGCTGTAAATCAGTGCAGACTGCAGTTTAAGAGTACTGACAGAGTTCCTGAATTTATATCCTTTAGACAGTTCATGCTAATGCAAAATATGTTATGCTATCAAATTACTAACGTTGTACTGCCGATACTTAAAATTCCTCCTAATTTCATCCCTCCATTCCACATGCATTTATGGTCATGTCTAGATTGCTTGTTCCAAGAGGCTGGGAGGTGTGTTTTGTTTGGAACTTGGCAGGGTGCTGTCCTGGTGCTTTTAGGATGATGACAGTTGGTGCTGGTGCCTTTAGGGTGTAGGGGATTGTTTTTGGGGTGGGTTGCTTCATGTAGAGAAGATTTTGTCATGTTGGTGTTTGGCCAGGTTCAGACGTTGCTGATGGGTCTTTGCTTGGTAGTTTACAAAATGTCTTGGGCAGTAGAACTAAACTACTAAAGTTATGGTTTCAGAGGATTTACATTTGTCTTTTATTTACAGATGGTGGTTTGGTGTGTGATGCTTCAGCTGTTTGAAGGCTACTCAGTGAGGTCGCAGAGTTTGTATCATTCTCTGGTTTGAAGACGGTCACATCAGGAGATAGACGTTACTGCAAGGGAATGTTTGGCCTCTAGGGTGGTATGCAGATAGGTCACAGGTATGGACAATTTTCATGTGTGCATTTAGGCTGGTCAGAGTTTGTGTGGTATGGGACTGGTGCTGGGACAGGTAGGGTTGAGACATGTCTGGAGTAGGGTGAGACAGGAGCTGGGTAATTATGGGGAGTTTGGGGCCGTCTGCATGTGGGGCTGAGTCATAACGGTGGTTGTGTGGACATTGGGATTTTGGCTGGGTGATTAGCTAACCAAGCCTCAGGGCTAGGTAGTTTATGCCAAGATAACAGGCTTGGAATGGGGGAGTTATGTGGATAATTTAAATTAATTGATATGATGGGGTTCAACATCTAGAATCAGGAATTCCAAATAGCTGACCTATGGCTTGGGAGGTTTGAGTTGTGATGTGCCTAATGGGCAGGGGAAAACTGGATGTTATGTTTTCTGAATTTTAGGTTTAATGCATGGCGGTTTGGTTGAAGAAGGATGCTGTCTTGGTCTTGTCAATCTTGCTAAGTTTTGCTTTTTAGGGTAACTGAGGTAAAGGGAGTTTTCAGGGGTAGATAAGACGTGTCCTTCCATAGGTCAAGAAGATCAGAAAATGCCATTTTCTCATTAATGTATGGGTAGTGTGTCAGTTGTCATTTCTAGAAGTTGTGCATGACATAATACATGGGGGTTTTCTCTGGTGGGGGAGTGAATGGGTAGAACTGTTTGCCTCTTATAGAGGAAGGGATTATGGAACTTTTGAATAGGAATGGGGATGGTTAGGTTATTGGGTTTTGTTTGATATTCATTCCACTGCAATACCGGGAGATGATCCTGTAAGTATAACAGTAGGTAGGGTTGATGGACCATGGTAGGTATACAGGTGTTTTTGGTATAGGTGAGGAACTGGATGTTTAATTGGTTAGGTTGGACTTGGCTTAAGCAAGGCTTTGTTTTAGGACTCATAGCATGGGACCTTGTGGTGTTAAGCTTCCTGAGGTGTTAGGTATGTAGTGCATGGCAGTGGGGTTACAACAGGATTTGGCCTTGCCCTTGTCAATATTGCTACTTGGAAGGGAGCAGAGCTTTGGCATGTTTGTAGGGGGTGGAAGTATGTGGGCAAGTATTCAGGGGTGCAAATAACAGATGGAGAAGGCATGTTGGTTAATTGGTTTATAGCATTCTGAATTGTGTTGACTATTTTGATTACGGGGATGATAGATGTGTGTTTTTAAGGAATTCTATTGAATCAGGGAGTGTGGGGCACAATATGTATGACTATTTTGTCTTACTAGCGGAGGAAGTGATTAGGGAGCTATGGTGGGGAAGGATGGGGATAGGCTTATTTAGTTTGGTGCAGAGTTTGGCAAACACTTGATGGGGGTGGCAGCGGTCCTTGTCAGTGCCTCCATATTAAGTAATTATTGGCATGTGTGCACATAGAATTTGTTTTTACTTTTCTTTGCAGATTGCTAAAGTGCAGAAGGCATCAGGCGCTGGCTTGGAAAGGGGATCTGCAAGGTGATGCATTTTGATAGGATGGATGTTCTTGCCACTGGAATGGGGCACAATGAGGGTCTGAGTAATCACCTTATTAAGGCATGTTAGAGCTCTGTGTTCAGTTAGTGGAAGCTGATTATTGCATTGTTATAGGGGGCAAGTAAGGATGAGATAGGTAGGGAGGCCAGGGAAAACTGTTAGGGACTGTTTATGGGGAGTGTGAGGATCCCACGGGATGAGTAGAGTCATGACATTCATAGAAGCAGAGGAACTTATTAGGCTGAAGCCTGATGGTTTTTGCAAGCCAGTGAAGTTTAACTCTTGCTTTCATTAGCTTGGAACCTTGGGGTGGTTATAGTTACTCATCCAGTTGTTTGAACCATATTTGGGGAAGGGCCAATGAGATGTTTGCAGGATGCCAGAGATTGTTCCTAATGGGTGATATCTTTGGGGAGAAAAATTTGTCCCTTGAGTAGGTAGTGTTAATGTTACATACCAGGATAAGGTTTTACAGAGTAGCACAAGGAACATGTCACTTGTGGTTTGGGTGAATCTTGTAGGGAGGGTTTTAGAAAGCATAAGTAGGTGGCTGTGTTGGGATAATTCTAGAAACTGGGTGCATTGTTACAGGGGAATTAGAAGGTTTAAAGGAATCATGGCTACAGGATATGGCAGCTGTAGGCCAGGTCTTAATTACTTACTAGTGGTATAGGTAACATAAGGGAGATACCTTCGAGGGGAAAGGCCAGGTACAAACAGGGTTAAGAATAGTTTGGTAATGAGTGAATTGGGGGTGTTTATGGCTGGGCATGTAGATTACTTAATTGCTGAGCATAGGCAAGTTTTCAGTAACTAGGTCAAGGGGGTGCTGGTTTTCTGTAGACTATTCCCTACGTTAATGGACTAAAAGGGTATGTATTCTCTAGGTGTGGATGTTCCGGTGGTACAGTGGGGTCACGGTAATCCTACTTTATTTGGTTTCATTAGGGTGTGTTTCACTGATGGTATGGCAAGGTGGGTTTATGACAGGATTCTAAGGTGCTTTACAGATGATGGGTACACCGAATGATGTTTGGCTTGACCCTTCCCTTTATGGGAAGTAATGGGTTGAACAAGTTTGGGTAGAAGGAAGGGGGAACAGCCTGGTCAGGCTGGTTGGTGGAGAAGAGGGATAGGCTTGCCCTCTTTGGTTCCCCCTCTGGTGTCTGGATGTTCATTTCAAGGATCTGGGTGAAAGGTAAATGAGTAGTTGAAGGAAGCTTGCTGAATAGGTAAGCAAGCTGAGGTAAGGATGCGGCTTATCTGGTGAAAGGTAATTCAATGGATGGTGTATGAAGTGAGATGGGACACTGCTTCATGAGTAAAGTAAGTGAGCAAAGGTATGGACCCTGCTTGTTGGGCAGGGTGAGTAGGTACGCCACCCTGTTTAACATTACAAGGGTGTTACACAGTGTTTAGAATCAATTATATTATGAATAGTTGTAATTAATGAATTTGGTGAACAAAGCTATGTTATGGAAATTTAATAAATGTCGTCAAATGTAATTTGGTGTGATATGTTGATTGAAGGGGACCGGGACAAATGAAGTTTGGCAACAAACCAAGTTGTCCTGGGCCATCTTCATGGGGGAGTTAGGTTGATATTAAGGGGAGTTAAGTGGGGAGGGGAGGTGAAAGGGTTAAGTGGAGGCAGGGATGGTTGGGAGCAAATGAGATAAGGATGGGGAGGGGTTTAAGAGGTTTAGTCTAGTGTGGCTGGATTAAGCAATCACATTTTGGCATGAACTTGCTACCCACCCACCCTCCCTCTTTTCATTGTTGGTTGGGGGGATTAGAGTTATTTATCATTGGGGGTGGGTGGAGAAGAGGGATAGGCTTGCCCTCTTTGGTTCCCCCTCTGGTGTCTGGATGTTCATTTCAAGGATCTGGGTGAAAGGTAAATGAGTAGTTGGAGGAAGCTTGCTGAATAGATAAGCAAGCTGAGGTAAGGATGTTGCTTATTTGGTGGAAGGTAATTCAATGAATCGTGTATGAAGTGAGATGGGATGCTGCTTCATGAGTAAAGTAAGTGAGCAGAGGTATGGACCCTCCTTGTTGGGCAAGGTGAATAGGTATGCTGCCCTCATTAACATTACAAGGATGTTATGCTGTGTTAAGAATCAATTATATTATGAATAGTTGTAATTAATGAATTTGGTGAACAGAGCTATGTTATGGAAATTTAATGTTGTTGTTGTCTTTCGGCTTTTCCCAGTTAGAGGCCGCTAATGTTTGGCAGTAGATTTTCACGAACGCCAAGGTGCCAGCTCGACGTTCAACCTTCAACGAAGGCAGGCCCATTTACGCATGACTTTCGAACGCCCACCCAACCATGGGGAGGAAATGCAGACTCCACACAGAAGGCACTCCCTGCATTCCAGCCAAGAATGGAATGGGAGAACCTCTTGCTCTGAGGCAACAAAGCTACCACTGCACCACCGCGGATATGTTATGGATATTTAATAAAGGTCGACAAATGTCATTTGGTATGATGTGTTTATTGAAGGGGACCAGGACAAAAGACATTAAAGGAAAATAAGAAATAGAATGTTTCTGATGTATTAACAATGCATAAAATATCAAGGTATCAGAAAAATATATATAGTTTTTTAAAGTTATAAGTAGAGCTTTCCACTGAATGACTTCAGCTGGTCTATCCCTCAGCATAGCTCTCAACCATTCAGGGAAAAATCTGAACAGAATCAGGGACAAATCCAGAAAATATCAGGGACACTTGTAAAATATTAGTACTATTACATAGAAACTTTGACAGAGTAAGAAAATATGAATTAATATCCATTTTCTGAAGTAAAATAAGTTTATAAGTCTAATTATTGCCATTATTTATTGAGAATAATTCTCCATTTTTTTTTCCAAAAGTCATCAGATTTAGGAGGGACTAAGAAGGTCAGAGCTAAAATTGAGTCAAAATCAGGGACGTCCCTGAAAATTAGAGAGTTGAGACTGAGGTATGCCCCTCAGCACATTCTTTTGTTAAACATCTTTGAATGACAGTTAAGACTTATGACCTTTGCAGTGATTCCAAAAATACTATAATTGATCTTAATTGAATTTTAACGCTGTGGTCTAACAGTCAGACATGTTTATATATTATCTTGTAATTCTAGCTCACTGTTAACAACTTAGCAGTGTTTCCATACATGTTTTAATTGCTCTTTTTAGTTGTTGTTAATTGAATCCAAGAGCAGTGATATAATTAATTTAACTTACATTGATTTCTTTAGATGCAGTTTCCATTTGCCCTACACTAATTGACATGTAGAGAATCTTTTAAGCTGCAGATGTTAAGGCAGAATGACAGATAATAGAAGACAATAATGGGGCATTTCACAGAAAATCCCAATTTTGTGCACAAAGAGTGCAAACACTGATATGAAGAAATTACAAAAGGAAAGATACTGTAATGTTGTTTTCTTAAAATGTGGCCAGATTAAGATGGGAATAAAAGCAGTTTATGACAAGGAAAGCTTGACAATTTTAAATTTTTTTTTTAATTATAATTTTTTCTGCAATATCAGCTATCATATATAATCACTAAAATAAAGGCTATTGCTAAAATCAATAACTCAGATGATGTCCACCTTTTTATCATTATCCTTCTGTATAATAGTCAACTGTGTGTGTTTTATGTATTTATATATATATATATATATATATATATATATATATATATATATATATATATATATAAACACACACACACACACACACACACACACACACACACACACTCGAATTTCAAAAGCTCGGGACCATGTGCCGAAACCGCACATTACCGAAAGACCAGAAGTGCAAAATTCAAAATCCCGATGGTAAGGGATTTTGAGTTAGCGCTTCTGGTGTTGCGGTGCAGGTAAGTATGTGTGTAAGTGTGTTTGTGAGGGGCTTTAGTGTGTGTGTGTGTGTGAGGGGCTATAATGTGTGGGTGTGAGTTTGCCTTGTGTGTATGTCTGTGCGATCTCATAGTTGGAATATTAAAGTCCGGGGGTGTGGGGGGGGTGCAGGGGGGCAAAGCCCCCCTGCTTATCTTTAGTGTAGGATGGTTTGTTTGCTTATGGGGGGAGGCTTTGTATATGTTTGTGTGTGTGCTGTTTGTATGTAGTACTTTCGCGATTTTGAATTTTGTGCTTTTGACATGTCGGTAATGTGTGATTTAGGGATTTAGTCTCGGTATTGTGGGCTTTGGGATTGTGTAGTTTCGGTATTAAGTAGTGATCCCATATACACATGCACACACACACACACACACACACACACACACACACACACACACACACACACACACACACTTTATCTATCTATCTATCTATCCATCTATCTATCTATCTATCTATACCTATATCTATATAGTTGTATGTGTGTGTATGTGTCCTGGCAGAGGATGAGGTATCTGTGGTCAAATGTGTGTGCTCTGTGGGTCTTGTGTTTTATAATCAATAAACAAAATGCTGTAGTGCAGTGTGCTTATAGCAATTGCAGTGTGCCCTTCTTTCTGCAATTTAAAGGTTGTGGTCTATGTGTCGTCACATCTGATGCAGTGTGTGTGATTTTCAAGCAGTGTATGTAATAGCAGTACATTTGTAATTTGAGTTTTGCAGTGAGTGATCTGAAGATTATACATGTTTGCAGGTAGGGTAGGTATTGAAGCTCGTTTGTAAATGTGTGATATGTGAATGTTAAGTTGTCAGATCCAGAGTGTGTGTGTGTGTGTGTGTGTGTGTGTGTGTGTGTGTGTGTGTGTGTGAGAGAAAGTGTAGATAGGGGATTCAGTGTGTTTTTGAGCATGTGTGCTTGAGTGCATGAAGTTTCTGTTTGGTTGTTTGGTATGTAGTAGACTGTCAGAAAGAGATGCAGTTACTGTATGATAAGGGTGTTTGTGCAACTCTGTCTGGAGCAGCATTTACCCCAAAGTAATTTCAGTCTCAAAGTTGCATTTTAGATGGAGGTGGGGGAGATTGCTGTCCCATGAGATGGCTTCTTTCCCATGTTAGAAGTGTAATTAATATGTGTGCCTTTTTGTATGTTAGTTTGCATGGATGTTGAATGGTATTTGCTAATGCTCATTCTTCAGCTTTTGATGGGTTTCCTGTTGACTAAAGTTCCAGTCACTAGCTTATCTCTGCTGATTTTTTTCACTGAGATGGTTATTGATTAGTTTGCCCTCAAAATAGCACACCTAATCTAGATGTAGAATACTAGACTTAGAATGTTGGATAAATATAAAACACACTCAAGCAACCATTACAAAACTCTAAACAGATTATGTTCTTTGAGTGGATCACTGTTGAAGTCATAATTCTAAAGACTCTGCCATATGCTGAAGTCTGACATCTGGACGCACTTTCAGTCCTGAGGAACCTTCCACCATGGCTGGACTAATATCAACTTAACTCAAATGTCTTCATGTAATTATTGTAAAGGTAATCTCTACCCACACTTCAGTTCTGTCTTGTCATGTTTGCTGATGTACAGTGCACAATTTGACAGAATAAATGCATTTGCAAGTCTGTCAGGCTATGCAATGACTGATAAGCAAAGTAGATAAGTACCCAGTTGGAGTCCCCTTACTCCCCCAGTTAGGAGAATTGCACTTAGTGCCAATAGTGCCAGATGACCCAGCTACAGTCCCGCTTTACATTTATTTGATTGCAGGTAAATTATAACAAATATGACTTTGCCAGAGAAGATGTGTTCTATCTGCCACCAACAACTTGAAATACATTATGGTGAACATTATTTCATTCACTTTGCTATCAGTTAAATATCTGAGGTGTACACAGTCAGAATATAACTAGCACTGACTATGTAAAGCAGGCTGTGTGTGAAAGCAAGGGGCATTTTATTTACTTTACCAGCTAATGATTACCATGATAGGATGTTAAATGTATTTCAAAACAAGATGGGGAAATACATTATTGCAGCTATTATTTATTTTGTTTCACTTTTTTCAGAATTAAAAATGAGATCTGCACAGTTAGAAAAATACTATTTTAAGGGAGTAAGGAAGCAGGCTGTATGAGAAGGTATGGGATACTATGTTTACTTGATCACACTACAATCATTCATATGTCTTGTTGAAGCAGTGCATTTGTGTGTGACAAAACAATAAAGTACTATACTGTGGCAGTTTATTTATTTTACTTGACTGTACACAATCATGAGAGTCTTGCATTGTCAAAAAGCAGTTACTTTGGATTTGGGAGAAAAGAGGCTGAATATGGAAATAAAAGACAGGTTCTTTATTACATTTAAGCAGTTACTGATATGTCTTGTAAGGATGCAGTACACAAAGAAAAATGGCAAGTTGAAATTGAGAATTATTCCTTCAATATCATTATATCTGTGATCATTGGCTATAATAATATTCCTTCAATACTACTATAGTTAAGCATCAGAGCCACATGCAGTCAGAATATGGCGATCTCTGTGGAGAGCTAATTTCTATATGAAAAGTGACAGACGATTGTCCTTTGATTAAAGTTAAGTGATCGTTGTCCTGGCTTTTTAGTTTCAGTATGAATGTGTGAGTTTGTGTGCATGCATGGAGAGGTGTAATTTGCGTGTGCAAAAACCATTACAACGTTCATATGTGTACAGTTTATGTAAAAACTTTACTGCTACAGACGATGGAATCATTGTGCATTAAGCCAAACACCAATCTCCAGTGAGACTTCACCTACCCTTCCATCTTCTGTGAGACTTATGCATCCTCAAACATCTATGCTCAGAAATGTCTGCACTTCATAGACACAAACTATTTGAATCAGTTAGTCCCAGTCCAGCCAGGAGAGAAAAGATCTTAGACTTGTTCCTTAACATTATGGACCAGCTTTGCACCCTAACAATTTTAAGTCCCATTCTAGTCAAATTAAACCATAATTCACATCCACCATAAGACTGAAGCCAGAAGCATCTTACAATTCCTCAGTATTTAAAGATTATGCCAAGGCTAATCTGCTAAGACTGAGTGATGATCTGGGTAAATTCAAAATCCCCTTCCAACTTAATCACCCTACTGCTTATGAGGAATACATTGCCACACAATTCTGTACACACTTAAAGAGCTGTATAAATACATCTGTCTCCCACCAAAGTATATACAATGCCAAATTTAAAAAATAATCCCCTGTGGTGGAAACCAAAATATAAACAGGCTCTATAGTAAAATAACTCATTGCATGGAAAAATACATTTAATTTTCAAGATTCCAAAAATGCTCTTACTAAATTTAACAGGGAACTCCAGACCCTGATTAAATCAACCAAAGCAAGATATGAGGTAAAAATATCCACCCAGGAAAAAGGATAACCACAAAGCCTTCTTTAATTGTGTCAGAAAATTCAGAAACAATGCCCAGCACTGTAGAGGGGTAATAGTAAATGATTTCACATCCTTGGAGCCAGAGGACATAGCCAATCTACTAGCAGACAAATTTAGCTCAAATGTCACCCTTCTTTATTCCTAGAGCACATACCTGCATATATATATGCCCTCCTCAAATCTAAGTACAAGTCCTGAAAGCACTGTCCAAGGCCAAGAGCACTTACTTGCTGGGCCAGATAGCATACGGGGCTGCCTACTTGCCAGCTTTAAGCAGGACTTGTCTGATCCCCTCCAGTGGCTCTTTGATATCAACCTCCAAACAAGTTTTCTGCCATCTGAGTAGAAAACAACAACAGTCGTCAATGGACCAATGTAATTATAAACTCATAGGCCTGACCAGCCTCATTTGTAAGGCTATGAAAAGGATCATTATGGAACTAGTAAATAATGACATAGGTATCTTACAAAGTTTCAACCCAAGCCAATTCTGATTTATCAAAGACAGATCCTGCCTACTTGTCTTGGTTGACTTTTTCAAGAAGGCCACTGAAGCAATGGCTGAAGGCAAATTAGTTCATATCATATATATAGACCTTACAAAGGTATTTGACACTATCTCACATTCTGTGGTATCATCGATAAATTCTCACAGCTAAATGTAAATCCTTAACTAAGCCACTGGAGATCAAATATGCTTAAAAATGTAACCCAGGAAATTAGGATGAACACCTGTACCTTGTCCGAAAGACCTGTCAGTAGCAGTGTATCCCAGAGTTCAGTCTTTGGGCCACTTCTCTTTGGAATTTACTTCTTGAAGGTCAAGGGTTTATCACTGACAAAATTTGCAGATGACTGTAAGCTTGATGTCATCATAAACTCCCAAAGGACACCAAGATCCTCCAAGATCCCATCTCCCAAACAAGTAGCTAGTCTCAAAACCTTGGACTAAAACTAAATGCCAAATAATGTATTATAGTATCCTTTGGCAAGTGTGACTTCCCTTGTATATATGACATTAATAACACATCTCCTGAAACTTGAACCCACAGTCAAGGATATGGGAACCTCTGTCAACACTGAACTATCCTTTGACCACTATTTATGCACTATTATAAGGAAATCCTTTTCTATCACACATATTATATCCAAAAGTATGTCATCAAGATTCAGAGACATAATCATTCTATTATTTTGAGTGGTCATTATACCAGTCACTGAATAAAATGTTCCTTCGGTATGTACCTGTCCAATCGCTTGTCACAGCTAGAATGAACTCATCACTTCTCAATAAATAAAAAAGTCAAGAACCTAAGTCATAAAAGCTATTCAAATTGTCTCAAATGTCTCAAAATGTTGTCCCTCTCCAAATATCTTACAGGCCACTAACAGGCAGTGTTTGCCTTGTGTATAGTTCCTCAGAAGCTCCTAGCCTGTCAGAGCTATACATTTGTAAGTCCAATGCCAGAATGAATTCTTTGTCAAGGGATTTCAATTTCTACTGTAACAACAAATGGGACATGATGGAGGGATAGGTATGTATCACAAAGAATATTGCTTCTTGGAATTTTCTTCTAATCCACATAAAGCAAAATATTCTCCTTGTCTACTGAAATATAATTTAGATAACTGTAAAGGAAAAAGCAAATTCATCCTGGCTTCAGCATCCATGTCCTTCATGGATAAGGGTAACAAGTAAATGCCCAGCATATCCTCCTTCTCCCCATCACTGGGTTATTCATACAAAGCATAAGGGCTAAAAACTACCATGGGAATATAAGGACAGGACTCTTCAGATCCTCACAGATCAATACCCTAGAAAGTACCTGTGAACCTATGAATATATAAGGGGTATATTCTGATGGGAAAACCCATTTGCAAAGGAGCTAAAATTAGTGATTTTTATATTGCATGACCATATTAAAGCACAATCAGTGTTTTGGATTTTAAATGTTGATTTTATTGCTATCATTTCACAGCATTCCTGCTACAGATGTCTTTTGACATACAGTTTTTTCTTATGGAGCAAACACAAGCTACATAAAACATAAACACATTATGCTCTTTTAACATAAGAGCTAAAACAGTTATGTATTTATCCATGAAAGTGATACTTTTAGCCACTTGAACTTTTCATACATAAAAGACAGTTATACAGAATTATAACATGGTATTCAGAATGCACATCAGGTGATTCCCCATACTTAATATCTGTGCCTCTCTGACCTAATTTCATTATATAGAGTACGTCATATTGCTACTTACATCTCGGTACATAAATCACTATTGTCTACTACTCCACACCGTTAGCTGTTTCTCTTTCTAGAAGTGAGTTCTATATGGTACTGTTACTGCCACTGTTGCTGTTTGTATTGTTATCATTGCCTATAATTATTCCTTTTTTCTGTTTACAAGTTCCTTCTATTAATGAGTAGATTATCCTTTTTTGAATGGTGGTACTCTAGTTCAGATATAATAAAACTGTTATTTGAAAGTATATTAAAGTTTCACTAGCCCAGTACCTAGGTTTTAGACTTATATCACTCTACACTATGTAATTTTAAGAATGTGAGATATTTGGTGAGCCAATATCTATAATTTTGTAAGACTACACAATGTTTTCATACAATTCAATTTGAAAAAAAAATCTTAAACATAAGAAAAAAGGAAAAAAGAAATTCAAGGTGCAGCTCTATTACTTCTGCACTTAAAATCACAACATAAGTTCAATGTTTACTAAATATTAAAGTATTTTATCCAAAAAAGTCATTAGTAAGGCTGAAACTCTTTCAAAGCTATAGCAATAAAGAGAGAAGCACCATGACCATGATACATAGGGACACAATTGGGTTGGGTTGCACAGCTAGGCACATAAAGGCCCTGGTGGTCTTTAGGCTAATATATATGTAAGAACCTACAAGTAGTTCTACCTGATCCAAAAAATATACCAGCATGTCATGTTGTATTATACTTGTTTCCAATGTGTGGTGGGTTCACACCAATACTATAGACTGTGTAACTGTGACAAACTGTGCAACTGAATGTGCCAAAAAACAAAATAAATATATAAGGTGAACGACCAGATGAGAAGGCAAGAAATGTAGAAAATCCATAAATATAGTTGCAAGTATAGAAAATTTCTGGAAGAACGTCATGTTGATCAGGAATGAACACAGGATTGTTTAAGGAGAAGCAAATTCAAACCAAGAGACAAAAGGTTAATATTGGCACAAAATAATGGGTTACGTACATGCTGGTGTGCAAAGTCCATTGAACATGTGGGAGAAACAGACAAATGCAGGTTTTGCAAAACAGAATTGGAAACAGTTGCACACCTTGTTGCTGGTTGCGTCATACTAATGGCAGAAGGACTGTATACTGAAAGGCATAATAATGTGGTGAGACTGTTGCACTGCGGATTGTGCAAACTTTATGATACTGAAGTGGCTGAAAAAAACTGGAAACATGAGCCACAAAGCATCATAGAAAATTCTGAAATCTACATCACATGGGATTATCCATTATCAACAGTTCAAAAGATAGACGCTAGAAAACCAGATATAGTGGTCCAAGAAAAGAAGACAAAAATAGCTCTGATCATTGAAATCACCACACCCAGTGACTACAATGTCCTGCATCCAGAGAGACACAAAGTTATAAAATATCAGGATTTGCAAGCAGAAACGAGAGCAGTGTGGAAGAAAGATAACAAGATAGTTCCAATAGTAGTAGGAGCAACAGGTCTTATAAAAGAGTTTACAATCATATTTACATACACTACCAATACATGTTAGCTCTGTATGAATTGCAGGAGTCATTACTGTGCATGTTGCGGATGCTGCAAAGAGCACTTTTGGCTGACATCAGAGTGAAACAATCCTAATGTCATGAACTTTAATCATACTTTGACTTAGGAATGTGGTCCATTCCCATCATGGTATTAGATACCCAAAAGATATGAAGAAATTAGAAAAGATTCTATAGGAATGAAAAGTGTATTAATTGGTTCTCTGACATAGTAGCTTATGCATGGAATAGACTACCAAATTACATTAACGCAAGTATTAGTTCAGATATTTTTAAGAATAGCCTGGATACTTATTATGGGAACAAGCGTTTTGGTATATTGGCAAGCTAGAAGGGCATTAATGCCCGTGTTTGTAATATTTGTATGTATGTACCAGGGGTACATGCTTTTGTTACATTATGAGTGTATAGTGCAAAATATATCTATATTAAATTGTCATTACCATAACAATTAAAATCTAATGTGTGTCTCCAAAAAGTAGAACTTTTAAATTTCAAATATGCAAAAAAAAAATCTCTCAGCATTTGGTGCCTTTTGTACCTGAGTACCCTAGTATAATTCCACAAAGTAACAGCTGCTAAAATCCTGACTGTGGCCATGAGGTAACTAGTAACTAGAGGAGGAGGCAGTAAGACAGGCTGGGAGTGAGTATTTGATGTTAATTTGCCCACCCTGGGAGAGGGAGGCAGTCCAGACTAATGCACTCCTGGTGGTCACTAAGTGGAGTAGGGCCATAGCTGGATCTTCTGTCTCCTATTGCTGGTCCCTGAAAAAGCACCTCCCCCCTCTGCTCTACAAGAAGTGAAGACCCCAGAAAAAGGGCTGAGGCTTTGCTTTTCATTGTAGCAATAAAATCCATTTGCCACTCAGCTCTTCAACTCAAGAGCAAAAGCTGATTGGTTCTTTTGTACCAATCTGCTTCCTACTCATATCCAAGACCTCCTCAGTTCAGCTCTTCAAAGAGCAATAAAAAAGACAAGAAATTCTGTCAGCATTTCAATACAGTGCAAGAACTCTTGATCACACCTTTGTCCCACCATTTTTACATTAGTAGGATGGACAGCTGGAAATGCTGCACAGCATGCAACATATGGCCTGGAGATATGTGCATGCCTCTGCAAAGCTGTATCTGTATGTTAGTATTTATCGAGCATGAGTGGGAATGTACATAAAATCACACAAAATGCTCAGTTTGCCTTGAGGTTATTGTAT
The DNA here is from genome assembly GCF_019279795.1 of Protopterus annectens. NCBI lineage: Eukaryota > Metazoa > Chordata > Ceratodontiformes > Protopteridae > Protopterus > Protopterus annectens. The sequence goes on from NC_056735.1 coordinate 1,721,956,688, forward strand.
GACTTTATGTCAGGTGGCATATGCAGTCGACTGACCAAAACACATCTATACAGAATTGTCATACATTAGGATTATGTTTTAAGCTACAAATGCTGCTGTACACTTTGCTCCATACACAACCTGAGCTCTTGGTAATGTAATTATCTAAGTATTTTTACCTGATAAATACCTACAAAAGCAGAAATGCAGCATTTAGCCAATTACACCTGATATACACCTACAGAAGCAGAAATTGATTTTATTGCTAAATGTTACTTTGGCTGTCGTTACCTCTTTATAGAATGTGACTATAGTTGGCATGAATAGAATGAACATGATCAGTGTATGTTTTTGTTTATGTCTCTGTTTGATTTGTTTACCTATTTATTGACATTTGTTAACCAGGGAAGTCCGACTGTTTAATAAATATTCATTTTCAGCTGAGGCATGGGATGAAAAGCTCCAGAGAGTTAAATAACATCAAATAAAACAGTAATACAGATGTAATTAAAAAACATATATACATATAAATTGACAGTGGAATACATAAGCTACAAAAAAGCATGAGGAGACATCAGTGATATAAAAATAAAATAAAAAAAATACAATTAAAAATGCAGTCAGTATATATGAAAGTATTAGAAGCATAGTCTACTATGCTCAGAAATAATCAAAAAAGATCATAAAAATGTCTCCTAAGAATGGAGAGAGGATAAGCACTGTAGGGTATAGATAGTATCTTAACAAGGATGGTGAGTATGAAGCATATGTTTTCAGAGCTGAAGAGTTTTACATTTAAGTTTTTTTTTGTTTAAAGATTTCAATCAGGTTTTTGTCTTGAGAGCACAGAGGGTGATTAGGGGGATGGTGATGAAGTAATGAGGAGATAGACGTCAGGTAGATGGGTTATACAGGATTTTATGGATTAGAAGAAGTTGTGCATGGATTAGTTGGTGCAGGAGGTCTAACCAGTTGAGAGCATGTAATGCAAAGCAATGATGAGGTTTGTGTGGAGTAATATCTGCAAATGCAGCTATCTTATAGCATTGCGTCACTTGTGATTTCAGAGACATCTGGATATTAGTCAAAATAAGTGAGCCATAGAGAACAGAGGGTAAAAGATAAGAGTTATCTAGGGTGATTCTTCTAGAAGCTTAGTCTTTTTGGGGATTAAGTAAAAGTTGGTTTTGATGTAGCCACAGTTCAAATGAGTTGAAGGCATCTTGTGCCATGGATTGTAGTTTTAGTGGGCTGTCAAATGAGCAGATAAGAGATCAGCAAAAGCACTGCTTAGCGAGAGTAAAATAATAGCTTGATCTTTCTCTCACTGTCATACACACACACACACACACACACACACACACACACACACACACACACACACACACACACACACACACACACACTATTCATTTTTATTTTACACTCACTAAACAGCAAAAGTGCTGCCTTGTGACTGTAAAATAATGGTGGCCTTTAGGTTTTTTCACTCCAAGCTCCGTGGCAGCTTGATATTTTGCTGTGAAGTGGCAGACTCATTTTTCAGCAGGCATTATGTGTAGATTAACACCCTACTGGAGAACGTTATTTCTCCAATCAGGATGCGATCTACAGGTCGCCAGTACTCTAAAAGTTATTACATCACATATTTGTTCCAGTGTCTATGTGTTTTCTGTTAGTGGACCAACATAGAATTTCTTTAATTTTTTTTCTTGCTTAAAAATATGATTTAGTTTGAGAGACAGCTGTATTTTTTACTAAGACAATCAAGGTAATGTCTACCTTAAGCTGCAATAAACACCTTACAGCATTCACTCTTTTCTGCCTCGTACAGACTCATGAGAAGAACCTCTGCCTAGCCTACAGAGCCTCAGAAGACCCAGTCCTATGTGACCTCCCACATATCCATAAAACAAACAGGAAAATAAATGTATTATTTGAAATGTTCTCTTCTGCTTGCAAATAATTAAGCTGATATTTAATGTGTCTGTTTCTGTTTTACTTATGTCTTTCAGCTCACCATCCTTGTAAAAAAATGTCTGATAGTAAATTACATGTTTTCTGCCATGGTCTAGACAGTCCAATCATTACAACTATAGCTTTAGCACCATTTACTTTCATTACACATATGTCTAAAACATTGTTGCCAAAACAAATTATACACCTATTTTAATATATATATATATATATATATATATATATATATATATATATATATATATATATAGGTTTTTTTTTTTTACGTTGCCTGTTCGAATTTCAGTTAGAGCGTCTTTTGTGTGGCGACATGCGTGAATGGGCGTTCCTTCGGTGAAGGTTGTGCGTTAGGCCCGGCAAGCCAACATGTAAAAATCTACTGCCAATCATTAGTGGACCGGAGTTCCGCTGTGGCGACCCCTAACCGGGAAAAGCCGAAAGACACAAAAAAAAATTGTTTTTTTTGTTAAGGACACCAATGTTATTTTCCTACATTCTCAAAAGAGTGGATGACTGTATAGGTTCATAGGTATGTACTAGGCTATCGGCCGAAGGGCCTAAGTAAGCCTAGCCAACAAGGTTCCCTGGCTTCGCCACCCAAGAAAGTTAATTTCCTGTGCCCCTGTCGAGCTGATGCAGTATGGGAGGGGGGGGGGGGGATTCTGAGTTTGATACCTTGTGAAAAGTGATGTCCAAGTAGAGAACCAGGTCTACTGAATAAGATTTGCAAATTAAACTTACATGTAAAACTTTTCAAACCTGAAAACATTTGCATTATACTTTCCATCCTTGTTAAGATAAAAATACTTCCTTAACTATAAAATTCTTAAGTCAAGCTGTAAGCTTTAAAATGCAAGGTCATTAATGCCTCCTGCACCAAATACATCAACTCATGCTATAAAAGCAATTCCTTCAGCTCACATTAATAAGTACATTTAATATCTAAAGCAACACAATCCTGGCACTCAAAGGAGGTGGAAAATAAATTTCTTTACCACAGCGAAATGTGGAACCAACAGCTTTATTGCATAAACACAATTACACCACAATAGCGTTTTTGTCTTCTGTTATACTTCCTCAAATGCAAAACAGATTTAACAAGCTGTATCTTCCTTTCATACCACCCATAACACATGCAATTATTTAATCAACCAATAAAAACAATACTTTAAAATCATTCCATTCCTTAAAGTTAATGAACATCTATCTATAGTACCAATTTTAAAGACGAGAGCTGCTAAATTATAAATAAATTGTAAGGAAAATATTTTATCAGTGAAATCAATAGGTTAAAGTTTTGTAACATTTGCCGGTATAGTTAGGATGTTTATTTTGATACATACCATGTACATTTAACACACACTTTTAACATATATATATATATATATATATATATATATATATATATATATATATATCTACTGATTTTTAATGTATGCATTTTTTAATACACACATATATATTCATATATATATATATATATATATATATATATATATATATATATATTTACATATTTGATATATATATTAATTTTATCTGTTGTTGGGGTGCATATGTTGTATTAAGTTTAATGCAACAGATTAGGTTGCATTAGTATATATTTGTCAATACGAATTTTAAATGCACTGTATTTCACTTTATATTGTTTTTATTGGTTGATTAAATAATTGCATGTGTTATGGGTGGTATAAAAGGAAGATACATCTTGTTAAATCTGTTTTGCATCTGAGGAAGTATAACAGAAGACAAAAATGCTATTGTGGTGTAATTGTGTTTATGCAATAAAGCTGTTGGTTCCACATTTCAATGTGGTAAAGAAATTTATTTTCCACCTCCTTTGAGTGCCAGGATTGTGTTGCTTTTGGTTTACTTGTCTCTTTGGGCACTTTTTCCTCCATTTCATTTTGGTGTTACATTTAATATCAACTACTTTTCATATGCGGGCAAAACTATCTCCTGACAGGTTCATAGGTAAATGATAGGCATCAGTCTGCAGACTAATCCAAACTGAGCTAATAACTAGTGGTCAGAATCAAACACTGTACCCTGTATTTATGAGGTTAAGACCTTAACCATTACAAAAACTGTCCTTCTCTCCTCATGAACACCTCAGAAGTTGTTGTAATCTATCAGTTTGATCACTTCAGCAGACTCATGTAAGCATCTTTACAGATCTTAATGAAGACAAATATTCATTGATGATTTTTTCAGATACTGTAACATTTTTTCTACATTCCAAACACGTCATAATTTAATCAACAATTTTTAATCTTCTCATCACACTTGTGATTATTAACCCAAATGGTGACACATTTCAATGTATATTGGGAATCACTATCATCTGCATATCAGTGCAGTAATCATTATACTTTTAATGACTGGCATATTTATAAATACATTTAACATTGTGCAGTATATGCATAAGTGACTGTGTGTGTGTGTGTGTGTGTGTGTGTGTGTGTGTGTGTGTGTGTGTGTGTGTGTGTGTGTAAGTGTGTCTGTGTGCATCTTGTAATTGACAGATATATGCATTCTGCAATTGACTCACAATCTCTGGACCAGTGTTCTGCCTTGTATCCTCAGAGAATTAATGACTGAATAAAACAAAGAAAACGTCCTTTGTTGTAAAGCAACAGCAGCACTGGCATATGTAGTTCCTTTCTAACAAATTTAAGGATTTTTAATGCAAATAATTTGTTCTTTATCATACTGACTCCAGATGGTTTTCACAGTGGCACTGTTTGAGAGGAAAGTTAATTGTAATAGCTGAAGTACCTTGTGTTTAAATTCTTCTAGAAATGTTTTGGTTTAAAGTCAGATTCTATTAATTTAACCTAGTAAAGGTCAGTGTACTGGTTTAAACTGCATTCTAGTAATGTAAAGAACAGGCTGTGTATTTTATCTGTACTTATTTACTAAAATATATGAAACCACATGCCTGTGGTTGGGTCATATCAGTTATATGATAGACATGCAACCTTACAATGACACTGAAGTGGTTCACATGTCAGCATTTGTGTCAGAAAGAAGCAGTTTCATTCAGCGTGATTTGGATGTTGCTGACCTATTTGCCTGTGTAGGGAATGTGGTTAGGTCTCTCTCTCTCTCTTTCTCTGTCTGTATCTATTTATCTGTCTATGCACTCAGCTGCAGTTCTTATATTGATCAGCTGGGTTCATGCCCATACCTCACAGTGGTGCATCTTGGATTTGCATTCAGGATACTTTAACTTAATGGGTACATACTCTCAGTCATGCTTGTTTTCAAAGACAGTTTAAAATCCACTCCATGGAGTTTACCCTGATGATCATTCTGGGATTTTTCTTATCTAGCTCTAGAGTGCTTTCCTCTCGAGAGTCATGCACAAAGCTAGATTTCAAATATCAGTTACATCTGTATTATTTCCACATTTTCTTTTAATAAAGTGATCATTATTGATACAGAATAGACAGTAAGGTACATTTCGCCTAAAAAGTTAACCTCAACAATGAACTTGGGCACTAAGCAGATAAAAGTAGCATGTTTTATTGTATTATGTGAAATTATGTTTCACATTATCAACTTAAAATCTCCACTACTACAAATAGATTAAAGGCAAACTTAAAGTTATATTTTAATAACAATTATTATTCTGCTTACACAATTAATCAAATAAAGTGAAATACAATAACAAAGGTAAAAATTCCTGCATAAAAAATGAATACATTTGCTGATATAATGCAGCCATCATTACTTGTGTTTTATCTTTGCATGGCTTGATGTACACTGAGACATAAAGCCTGAAGCATTATAATGTTTGAAATTACTGCCACAGGTACTGCTCAACTGTCTTGATATTTCTAGAGATTCTGATGTTACATTTATTTAAAAGTGCATATAATATTCTGGAAAGTTTTCTGGCAACTTAACTCTATACTTGGTAATTTCCTTGATGGAAATCTGATTGTTAATCATCCTTCAGCAGTTTCATTCATGGGAGAACAAGCTACAGCTCAAGGAGTCATCTGTAACATACAGTAACATTAGAGACATCTGAACGTAAGAGTGTAAGGGAGGGATAGTGATTGGCTAAAATGAGAAACAGGAAGTACATAGCTCTCAACCTTCCATCTCTGAAATGAGGAACAGTAGCCCTCATAATGTGGAACAAATGAGCAAAATGTGGAACACATACTAACAACATACTAACAACGTCAACTAGGAAGGTCATAGGATGGTTAAAATATACTGGTTTTACTTATAAAAAGGGATCTTTTCATGAATTAATATGATTCTTTTCTGTTATCATGGATATCAGTTAAAAAATTCCTAACACTTAATGCGTGACAGGGCCTCTCAATGTAGAACTTCGAGAAACATGAACTTTTTAAGACCCCCAAATGAGGTACGTTCCTCGTAATGAGGTACACTTGAGAGGTATGAGGAAGTATAATACATGAATTAAGTCTAAGGCCAGTATTCGTATTCGGGGGCTTCACATTTTCGTAGTGGTAATCCACGAACAGCAGTCCTACAGTCCTAAGTGGATATTTAAATTCTGGACTTGGACTTTCAGTAAAAATATGAAAATGCGAAGGACTTGTTATAAACACTCCCCACTGCAAAAGAGTAACATGGTTAATGCATAAGCCATAGAAAGACAGCTAATACTCTGATAAGGAGGTTTAAATATTTGCGTATGAGTACTATACATAGACATGAATCTATAATGAGGTAATTAGCATGTTAAGTATATAAATATCCCTGAACTTACACCAGTAATCAACACTTTCCCAGGAGAATATGGAGATGGGGGAGATTGTTTGAGTAAATGTTTCATTTCGGTGCTTGTACATACCTAGAAATACTCCTGAAGGGGTCACTTAGGCAAATGCTTCATTCTGGTGCTTGTGCATACATGCACATATTACTGAAGGGGTCACTTAGGAAATTATTTATTTTGGTGCTTGTGAGTACTTGGACATACTCCTAAAATGTTTGCTGGGGGATTTAATTAATTTCTGTGTTAGGGAAGCACTTGTGCATTCATGGTCAGACTGCTTAAGTGATTGTTGGGAAAAATAATTTATTTTGCGTCATTTTAGTATTTCTGCATACTTAACAAAAACTAATGAAGATACTGCTGGAGGAAATTAATTTGTGTGTCAGAGAAGTGCTTGTGCATACTTGGACAAACTACTGAATGGGTGGCTGGAGGCATGTTCATGGACTGCAACTCCAGTTTCAAAGGGAAAGCATCACTTTTAACAATGGATGTGCATAAGGTGTGGACATGGGATTATAAATTGCAAAACCATCTCATTAGCATATGCTGCTTTACAATATTTATCATTTGCATCTCATTATTTTCAAGGACTTTCATATTAGCGTAAATGGCTTCTGTGAATCTCACCTTTGCTATGCTCATTGGTAAACATCAGGGATACTCTTGTCACACTTATGCAAGTGACTATGAATGCAAGCCTAATTATACATAGATAACCTGTGGTTTGTTCTCTGATCTGTCTAGGAGATTTCAGATGATTCTGAAAGCATGACATTTTTGACTGCTGTTTTTCAGCTGTAATGCAATAAATCATATATTGGTATCACACAAATCATAAGGAAGACTCCTTTAATATGATTCTGTTCTGCACTATTTGTTACATCATGTTAACAAAAAGTCTGTCCCTACTACCTCTAAAGAATGTAATTTTCATTTATATTTACAGACTGTCTGGTAATTTTGTCTGGCCATCTCAAACAAATGAAATGCTGTGACTAATTTATTTATGTTTTACAAGTGTGACAGATCACATCTCATAAATGAACATATCAACGTATATTTATATTTGAGGTGAGTCTGAAAGGTATTGTGCTTATAGCTGTAATAAACAGCCACATTTGCCTCTGACATATGAAGCTTATAGGCAATAGAATATACCTGTTATGAAAACAGAGCTTTAATAAACACAGAGAAAACATAAAATATGGAAATTTGTGAGAAGTACTAGATTCACATTGCAATTATACCATGACCCCCGATTAATATTCCAAAACGTGCACGCTGATTGGCCAGCGTGCATGTTGTAAATCGACTTACACTAATGGAAAAACGTCTGGTCACCCGGACTTTTTCCATTAGTATAAGTCTCTTTTAAAACACTGTCTCGCTATGTTAAAAGAGTTTAATATAGCGACACAGGTTTAAAAAAAGCAACAGAGATCTCCGTTGCTTTTTTTAAAGCTGTCTCGCTATGTTAAACTCCTTTAACATAGCGACGCAGTGTGTAAAAAGCAACGGAGATCTTGCTTTCTCCGTTGCTTTTTTTTAAACCTGTCTCGCTATGTTAAATGGGTTTAACATAGTGAGACAGCTTTAAAATAAGCAACGGAGATCTCCGTTGCTTATTTTAAAGCTGTCTCACTATGTTAAACCTGTTTAACATAGCGACACAGGTTTAAAAAAAGCAACATAGATCTCCGTTGCTTTTTTTAAAGCTGTCTCGCTATGTTAAACTCCTTTAACATAGCGACACGTGTGTAAAAAGCAACGGAGATCTTGCTTTCTCCGTTGCTTTTTTTTAAACCTGTCTCGCTATGTTAAATGGGTTTAACATAGCGAGACAGCTTTAAAATAAGCAACGGACATCTCCGTTGCTTATTTTAAAGCTGTCTCACTATGTTAAACCCATTTAACATAGCGAAACAGTAAAAAGCAACAGAGATCTTGCTTTCTCCGTTGCTTTTGGCCACAGCTCTGATGTACTGCGTAGGCATGCGCAGTACATCAGAACTGCCGCGGATACCAGACAGCTGCAGAAGGGCAGCAAAGAGGCATTATACAATGCCATTATTTAAGAAAAGTAATAATTTCTTTTCTTAAATCATGTCATAGTATAATAGCAATAACCCACTTCTGGGTGTGGGTAATGCGGGATTTATCCACGGTTGTCTTTGTTTGGTCCAAACCACGCCAACCTTGGGTAAATCCCGCATTACCCACACCCAGGCGTGGGTTATTGCTATAATATTGCATGCAAGAAAGGAAGCTGTCAACAGAGAAGTACAATGAGCTAATCACAGCCAATTAGAAGAAGGTATAGAGCAGAACGGAAGAGATGTAATGGCACTGAGGAGAAAGCTATATGATTCATTAAGACATATTTATTCGTTTGTTTGTTCACTTGTATTTGCTTACCTGCATTTCATACAGTAAGGATAAATGCATAAACTATAGCTTTGACAATGCAGACAGCTAAGTGCCAGAACATACATTTGTAAATTATGCAAATGTTTCACAAGAATCACAACATGACACTGGTGGATTTCTTAATTTTTAATTATTTCAAACAAAAATAATAATTATATAATTTCTTTACAGTACAGAATCAGTATAAAAGCTTACACTTTAAAAGAAGAAAGGAGTTGCTCCTTTACATGTCCAAAATACATTTTCAGTTGTTATGTAAAATCAACATCCAGTCCAAAAACTACCATATTGTTGGAACTTTACTTTGTAAACCTGTTCTAAGGCATCCACACAGACAACTTTGAAACAACCACAGTTATGGGCAAGTATTTATTTTTAACAATGCATGTTTTTTTTTCAATAATGAACTTATATTGTGTGGACTTGGGTATTCAAAGCACCCCATCCATGAAATGTCTAATAAAAATCTTGTTTCATATCCTGTTTCGGGAGACACACATGCACATCTTAAATGACTGCACTGACTCATTTTTGCTTTCTTTTCTTCTTCTTCACTGCCTCACATGTCTTGCTCTTCTGTTACTGCTGCAGATCACATTTAATTCAGTCAACACGTGACACTGTCATCTGTAGTCTGTCTGTCATTCGTTCTCGCCCAGTCAAATAATGTATTTATAGCTCTGTCGCATTCCCGGCACTTTTATTTCTTTCTGTCTCACTGTCTGTGTAAACATGTATACAGACAGACACACACACACACACACACACATATATATATATATATATATATATATATATATATATATATATATATATATATATATATGTGTGTGTATGTATTTATGTGCATGTGTGTTTGCATATCCTGCTTGTTTATTTTCAGTCTGCAGCCATTACAAACACACACTAGGGACCGATGTAATTTGCACCCTTGATCCTTTCAGTAGATTTTCCCCCTGCAACACCATCAAAGCTGTCCTGCACTGTGTATTTATGACACCATCCCAGACAAACAAAGTTCTTAATTGCTGTTGGCCTGAATCTTGTGTCCCACTCTGTCTTCAGAGATGTAGTTATCTGTTCTCAACAGACCATGAACTGGAAAAGTTGTATATGCTTGAATGAATTCCAATGACATCTGATCTTATTGACAAAAGCTAGTAGTTATTCCAAGAACAAAAACATGAAATCTTTAGTTACTTATCAGCGGGTGACTGCCTTAATCCTCTCTGGAGGGTAGCAACACTTTTATTCCTCAAAGTTGCTCTATGAACTGTAAATACAGAATTTCACAGTTCTAGTGTATGCACAAAATGTTTTCAAATCAATTCCCACAATAATGAAATATTGCTGTCTATACATTTTAGTTTATCTTACTCCCCCATAAAAATTCAAACATAAAATATAATAAAATTAATTCTGGACCATTTTCATTTGAGATGAGAGGAAAGTATGTCAGTTAATGTGTTGGGAATTATGCATAAAGCTAATTTTTTTCCTTTGGCATGAGGAATAAAATAGAAACAAGGATATGTACAAAGTTTATTATTTAAATATTTGTTAAAAAAAATCTAAAGCTTACAGCACAATTTGAATGTTGGTGGCTCTTATTTATCTCCAAAACATATACTTTGTTGTTTCACATGCTGAGGTAGGATTCTGTAGTTATTCTAGAAACTCGTCATATAAGTAGGAGTTTACTAAAACTGTGTTTATTCGTTCATTATAAAGACATTCAATACACATAATTCATAAAGCCCTCTACCTCTTATATGCCTCCAGTATTGACTGCGGCCACTTAAGTACATTTTGCCTCAAGGACACTTGCTTAGGTGGTGGGGTAAGTGCAGACAGGGAAAGAAGGAAAATAGCCTACAAGATAATGAGTATGGCTGCTGTGTATGACTAAGTAAAAAATATATGTTTCATTCTCCCGATATAGTTTATTGGGCCTGTTGAGGCCACACTGAGATGCTGACAGCATTACATGCCCACTGTAATCAGCTCCAGAATATTATTCCCAATATATACTTGTAGAAGATACGCTGAAGCAGTTCCTTTTCTCTCAGGGGGTGATGACTTGCTAGACAGTTGCTACCCCTTCCCAGAATTCAGTGTTACAATAATAATAATAATAATAATAATAATAATAATAATAATAATATAAACTTCACTGAATTTGGCTCTTGGGAGAAATGAATAGATGTTTTTCATCTACATTAGCAATCGGAATAAATTTTGGGCAAAGGTGAAAAACTGTTTCTATCTTTGTAATAACAGTGCATCTTTCATTGTCAATTATTATTATTTAAAAAATAAAGGGGGTTATATATTTTATATAGGTGTATCCTTATGTGAGCACCCTGTTTGCTTTAAGTAATGAAAAGGGGGAGATCGGAAAGGCTGAAAAAAGGAAAACATAACAAAGAAGGGAACACAGTAGGAAAACATCAAGACAGTTTTACTGCAGGAGACAGGATAGGAGGATTATTATGCTTTTGTTGAAGGATAGAGTACTCCTATTTTTACTTTTTTATTTTTTTTATACATGGCAGGGTAGTTTGGGTGGGGTATAGATAAGATGCTGTATGGAAGTAGATATGGGAAGGGGTGAGGAGGCATTCATTCCAACAAGAATCACCAGTTCACAGTACCTCAAATGTTTACACTGACTGATGTTTCAGTGGAGAACACTAATGTTGAAGGGGCAGGAGGCTGTGGTGCATGGTGATCAGTGCCAACCTGGACAGCAAGTCTTCTACCCAATGAAGAGAATCCTACACTGGCTGAAGGTGTCTGTCCTCTACCTGCTCTACCACATCCTCAACAAAGGCTGGAAGCCCATGTTCAGTAAGGCTAGCCAGATTGCCATGTGCCAATAAATTAACACATATTATACAACGACCCCCCCCCCCCATTAATATTCCAAAACATGCACGCTGATTGGTCAGCGTGCCTGTTGTAAATCAGACTTATACTAATGGAAAAAGCTCCGGTAGTCCGGACTTTTTCCATTAGTATAAGTCTTTTTTTTTTTGTGTGTTGGACAGCAAGGGGAATGGAAGAGATCAGTTGCTGTTATCTCGCTATGTTAAACAAGTTTAACATAGCGCGATAGCTTAAAAAAAAGCAACGGAGATTTCTTTCTCAGTTGTTTCCACACACAGCTCTGATGTACTGCGTAACCATACGCATGCACAGTACATTAGACCTGCTGCAGAATACTGGACAGCTGCGGAAGAGCAGCAAGGAGGCATTATACAATGCCATAATTTAAGAAAAGTAAGTATATTTTTTCTTAAATAATGTCATTGTATAATAGCAATAAACCACTTCTGGGTGTGGGTAATGCTGGATTTATAAATTCAAAAAAGGAGCCAGCACCAAAGAGTGAGAAAACATATGTATATATTAATATCTTAATATATAAACAATGAATCAAACCGGTTTCGGCCCCAGGGCCTTCATCAGTGATACACTTATTGCATTCAAAAATGAAACTTAAATAGTCTCCCAATTACATTAATTAAGCAGATCATCAACATTTAAAGTCATGGCACAGTACATATCAGATACAAAACTTATTATAAACCAACATTCAAAGGTGGTCATGCAGGCCAGGGGAACATAAACCCCCTAATTTAATTATCCAAGCCTTCTCCTTATTATTCAATCTGCTGTGCCATCCCATTTTCCTGGAGTTGTCTCTTCAAATTTTATCTATGATAGTAAAATGAAATTGAGCTGTTTTATGTTTATGAGCATGTCTGTAAAGAGCATTTGTCAACCGCTGATTTCTAATATCCCTAAAATGTTCAGACATTCTGATTCTTAGTGGCCTGGACATCTGTCCAACATAAAAGGCGGAGCAGGTGGCCAGATAGACCACCCAATCCATGCCACAATTACCAAAGCATTTCACCTGATAAACCTTACTAATGTTTCTACTGGAAAATTCTTTGGTTTTCAGCATATGTGTACAGAATGAACAGTGCCCACATGGAAAGGATCCCATCAACTTGACCCCTGTTAATGTAGTTTGTTGGCCAAAAGCAGACTTTTTAAATCCAGATTTATAATGACTAAGATATAACCCCAAATTATGACCCCTACGATAGGAAAACAAACATTCAGGTGGTAGTATATTGGCTAAATCTTGATTAGCCAAAAGTATATTTCAATTATTTTTAATATTTCTGGTTGGATTAATATTTCTACCATATGGGGTCACAAACCTGAGTATCCTGTTCTGCATCTGATCTCACCCTGTATTCTAATAATTTAGCTCAGTCCTGATCCTGAGCCCAATTACTGGGGGTCCTGATGTACCCTGACTGATATCCACGATTGCAAAACCTTTTTATGAGATCCTGTTGATGATAGGCATAGGTACCTTGATCCGAACAAATTCTCCTGACTCTCAAAAATTGAGATTTAGGTATGTTTCTGATGGTATGAAGGGGTTGTAAACTAGTAGCCTCCAATAAACTGTTATATTGGGGATATTTACAAAACACTTAAGTGGACAACATATGATCCAAGTTACGTGTTATTTGAACATCCAAAAATTGGATCTCATGATCAGGCATGTTGAGTGTAAATTCTATCCCCCATTTGTTCTCATTTAGATATTGGACAAACTCTAGTAAATAAGTAACCTCACCACGCCAAATCAGCCAACAGTCATCAAGGTACCTATGCTAAATATCTATCGCCCCTAAAAAGATGTTGTGCAATGGGTCATAAATGAGAAACTCCTATAGGTACCCCATAAAAAGGTACGCATAGATGGGGGCAAAGGAAGCCCCCATCGCAGTTCCGAAACAATCAGTTTGAAAATAGAACATATTCTTATTTAATATATGTTCAGCCATGCAAATAAACAGAGTGTTGAAGCCGGGTGGGTAGATGTCCACCTTATCAAGCCAATATTTTAATGCCTCAAGTCCAGCCCAATGAGGAATGTTAGTTTAAAGAGCAGTGACATCTAGCATACACATCATCCAACCCGGCTCCAACTGTGAGTCAAACAGAATCTGGAGGAATTCAGTGGTATCCTTCAGTCTGGCATGGGCCATCATTAACAGAGGCTGTAAATATTGCATTAGATATACTGAAAGGGATTCCGTCAATGACCCCCTACCAGATACTATGGGTCTGCCTGGTGGTTTCTCCAAAGATTTATGAATTTTGGGTAGCAGATATAAAATCTGCCTCTGGGGATCATCCACCACCAATTGTTGTTTTATTCCATCATTAATAATACCCTCTTCAACAGCAAGTTCCAAAAGGAATCTATTTCCCTTTTAAATTGCATCGTAGGGCCAAGTGGCATAGACATATAGTATCTGGAATCCTGTAACTGTCTGTACGCCTCATTTATATAGTATTGAAGGTCCATGACTACCACTGCTCCTCCTTTCTCTGCAGATGTAATAACAATATTTGATTTATTTTTCAAATCTATTAAAGCTTTTTGTTCTTCTTCAGATAAACTGTGACCTAACATACGGGAATCATTTAATTTAAAGTGCAGATCTTTGAGACACGATTCCTGAAATACAGACACAAATTTGTCCATAAGAGGTTGAAAGTTGGATTTCCAAAAATGGAAATCCCTACTAGTTCGACTATTGTCATGTCCACCAAAGAATAATTTTAAATTCAGCAAATGACAAACTGCCAATAAATCATTAACAACAGACTCTTCATTCACAAAAAAACGGGGGCATATGATAGTCCTTTGTTCAGTAACTTTATTTCCACGAGTCAAATTAACAGAAGAGATATTGTGTACATTAGAAAATAGTGTGTCTCTAGTTTTATGAGAGTGTCTGGGTGATGGAATCACATATGCATATGGGAAGTGCTTTATGAGTTATATAACAGGAACAGGGTTATTGGGTACTTTATTGTGCCTTTCGTGTTTTTATACTTCAATTATGTGGAATGTTTCTTTTGAGGGATGAAACATTGCAGGTTTGAATTATTGACGATCTTTTGTTGGATGCTATATAATATTGTAATTGAGCAGGAATATATATAGATACTTGTACAAGCCTTTTTGTACCTAGGGGCATTACTCATCCCCTACGAACATGATTATCCAATACTATTTTTGGACCATTGCAGTTTTCTATAATTGTTCATAAATAGTTGTGTAGGGTAAGACTTTATTATATTTTGGGGTATTTCCATAGGGGTACAATTGGATTTAAGGAGAAGCTTTTAGGCATTATTTGGTTATGGTTATATCCCATGTCATGGATTTTTAGGATATCTACCATTTTGGGCTGGAAATGTTTCTTGGCCGTACTAGTGCATATAAGCTTTTGCCTTTTTGATTTTATTTGAATAGGCATAGGTTACAGGTATGGGGTTTTTGCACATGACATAACAATGTTTGGTTTGGATAATTTTGGAACATCTTATTTGAAATTTAATTGGACAGGTTGGTGATGTCTGTGTTTTTCTATGTGTCTGATTAAGCTCAGTTATTTAACTATATGGAATATAAAGGAATGTTTACTATATAATATAGGAATATGGGACTAGTGCATTAACACTTTATGTGGTGTTTTTTTCCACAGTTTGGTCTCAAATAAACCCTGACTTTTTCTAGTTTTCCAGGGCTTTTTGATACGGAATACACAGTGATATAAGTTGTCATTTATGTGTGTGCTATTTGCATGAATGGGGAAACCCTGAATATGCTGTTTTGAATTTTTTCAATTTTTATTTTTATAAATAGGAATTTTGTTTGGTTAAGTTGTATTGTGCCATATGCTTTTGTATATGGATGTGGCCTCAGGTATGGTTAATCCAATATTGTATTCATGATATTGAAGGATTATATGACCATTGTGTTATCATACTGTTGAGGGGCATATATTTATGTTCCAGTGTTCTTAATTGAATCTGTATTATTGTGCATCCAGTTGTAAATATTCTGTAATTGCATACATTATATTATGGCTAATAAGGGTGTTACATATATTTTGCCTTTTTTCTCACACATAACAGTTGCGATTTTCATTATATTATGGATTTAGTGTTAATTTTACAGGGATTATCTTCCGATAAGGATGATGTACAAGTTTTTGGGCTTGTGGATTATAATGAAGGGGCTAATAATAATGTCAGAAACCTGGACAATGTCTGTAGGGATTTGTTTGGAAAACTTACCAAAAGTATGTCCTCACTTAGGACGAATGTTTGACACTTAAAATTGTTTTGGGCATATCAAGCCAAAAATATTACACCAAGGGGTTTAAGAATCCGTACACAACCCTTTGTTAGTGCGTCAGATGATATGTTGTTGGAAGAATGGGCCTCTGTGCAACAACAGGCTATGATGTCCTTTGTTAATGTTTTGTCTTCCTATTATGAACGTATTATAGTTACCAATACCAATGAGATTAAACAAATGTGTGGGGAAGTGAAAGTTTATGATGGACAGCCCCAGTTTAAGTTATGTTTGACCAAACTTTCCCAGGATTTGTTATCCTTGGAAAAAAAACTTGAAGACTAAAAAATTACATACATTTCAAAGAGATTTGACAGATTATGACAAGGGCAAACCCTTTGGACCAAGAACAAATGGTAAAGTTTTTTGAAGGGCAGTCCGGGGTGGGTAAACTTAGGAAGAAGAGACCTAGATCTATCTTAAAGAGATCTAAGACGTATTATAGTAGCACATCAGGAGAAGACTCATCTGCTACTGAAATAGAACAAGTACTCACTCAGGGGTCCCCAGTATATAGGAAATCTAGGGGTCTGGATGACCCTTTAGGAATAAACAACGTAGGGGTGGTAGACAGCATAGAAGGCATGAAAAATGTGGAGACACTGTTACATGTTTTCATACCCCAGTAACTGAATTTTCTAATGTACACAATATCTCTTCTGTTAAGTTGACTGATGTGGAAATAAAGTTATTGAAGAAAGGACTATCATATGTCCCTGTTTTTTTATGAATGAAGACTCGATTTATTGGCATTTTGTTGTTTGCAGAATTTAAAATTATTCTTTGGTGGACATGACAATAGTCAAACTAGTAGGGATTTCCATTTTTGGAAATGCAACTTTCAACCTGTTATGGACAAATTGGTGTCTGTGTTTCAGGAATCATGTCTCAAAGATCTGCACTTTAAATTAAATTATTCCTGTATGTTAGGTCACAATTTATCTGAAGAAGAACAAAAAGCTTTAATAGATATGAAAAATAAATCAAATAATGTTATTATTACATCTGTGGATAAAGGAGGAGCGGTGGTAGTCATGGAACTTCAAAATTATATAAATGAGGTGTACAGACAGTTACAGGATTCCAGATACTATATGTCTATGCCACTTGACCCTATGATGCAGTTTAAAAGGGAAATAGATTCCTTTTTGGAACTTGTTGAAGAGGGTATTATTAATGAGGGAACAAAACAACAATTGGTGGTGGATGATCCCCAGAGACAGATTTTATATCTGCTACCCAAAATTCTTAAATCTTTGGAAAAACCACCAGGCAGACCCATAGTATCTGGTAGGGGCTCATTGACTGAACCCCTTTCAGTATATCTAATGCAATATTTACAGCCTCTATTAAATATGGTCTATGTCAGACTGAAGGATACCACTGAATTCCTCCAGATTCTGTCTGACTCACAGTTGGAGCTGGGTTGGATGATGTTAGATGTCACAGCTCTTTATACTAACATCCCTCATTGGGCTGGACTTAAGGCATTAAAATATTGGCTTGATAAGGCGGACATCTACCCACCCGGCTTCAACACCCTGTTGATTTGCATGGCTGAGCATATATTAAATAAGAATGTGTTCTATTTTCAAAATGATTGTTTCTGGCAAACACAAGGAACTGTGATAGGGGTTTTCTTGCCCCCATCTATGCAGGCCTTTTTATTGGGTACCTAGAGGAGTTTCTCATTTATGACCCATTGTACAACATCTTTTTAGGGAAGAAGGATATTTGGCGTAGGTACCTTGACGACTGTCGGCTGATTTGGAGTGGTGATGTTACTTATTTACTAGAGTTTGTCCAATATCTAAATGAGAACAAATGGGGGATAGAATTTACACTCAACATGGATGATCAAGAGATCCAATATTTGGATGTTCAAATAACACGTAACTTGGATCATACGTTGTCCACTCAAGTGTTTCATAAATATCCCCAATATAGCAGTTTATTGGAGGCTACAAGTTTACATCCCCTTCATGCCATCAGAAACCTACCTAAATCTCAATTTTTGAGAGTCAGGAGAATTTGTTCGGATTGAGGTACCTATGCCTATCATCAGCAGGATCTCATAAAAATGTTTTGCAATCATGGATATCAGCCAGGGTACATCAGGACAGCCAGTAATTGGGCTCAGGATCAGGACCGAGCTAAATTATTAAAATACAGGATGAGATCAGATACAGAACAGGATGCTATCAGCTTTGTGACCACATATGGTAGAAACATTAATGCAACCAGAAATGTTATTAAAAATGATTGGAATATACTTTTGGCTATTCAGTATTTAGCCAATATACTACTACCTGAATGTTATTTTTCTTATCATAGGGGTCATAATTTTGGGTCTACCTTAGTTATCATAAATCTGGATTCAAAAACTCTACTTTTGGCCAACAAACTACATTAACATGGGACAAGTTGATGGGATCCTTTCCATTTGGGCACTGTTTGTTCTGTACACATATGCTGAAAACCAAAAAATTTACCAGTAGAAATACTAGTAAGGTTTATCAGATGAAATTCTTTGGTAATTGTGGGATGGATTGGGTGGTCTATCTGGCCACCTGCTCCTGTTCCGCCTTTTATATGGGACAGACTTCTAGGCCACGAAGGATCAGAATGTCTGAACATTTTAGCGATATTAGAAATCAGCGGTTGACAAATGCTCTTTACAGACACGCTCATAAACATAAAACAGCTAATTTTACTATCATAGATAAAATTTGGGGGAACAGATCCATGAAAATGGGATGGCACAGCAGATTGAATAATCAAGAGAAGGCTTGGATAATTAAATTAGTGGGTTTATGTTCCCCTGGCCTGAATGACCACCTTTGAATGTTGGTTTATAATAAGTTTTGTATCTGATTTCATGTACTGTGCCATGACTTTAAATGTTGATTGATCTGCTTAATTAATGTAATTGGGGGACTATTTAAGTTTCCTTTTGAATGCAATAAGTGTATCACTGATGAAGGCCTTGGGGCCAAAACTGGTTTGATTCATGGTTTATATATTAAGATATTAATATATACATATGTTTTTTCACTCTTTGGTGCTGGCTTCTTTTTTGAATTTCTGATTGCCTTTTGGGCCTTTACACCTACCCTATGTGTGAGTATGTTGTGTAGTGGATAATGCTGGATTTACCCATGGTTGTCTTTGTTTGGCCACTTGGGCTTCACCCTTGTGACCAAACCACACCAATCGTGGGTAAATCCAGCATTACCCACACCCATGCATGGGTTATTGCTTAAATGTCTTTATCATTGAATTTTATTTTTATTTTTATTAACTCTTTATTCAACTAAAGCAAAATATCTGAAAAATGCTTATGCATAAGCATGCATTGTTCCCATGTGTGCTTATGTATACATGGCAACAATCAGTGTATTGCTATCAACTGTAGATGTTTTTTACATTTGCTTTCTAATGATGCTAAAAAGATATATTGGTTCAAAATTAGAAATTTTAATACATTTGAAATTTCCTCCTGATATAGATTTGGCTGCAATAATGTTCTGAAAACACTTTGCTTCTTTTATTATATTTGAATCTAGATACTGTTGCAGTTATATATAGTATAAAAATCAGTTAAACACAAAAAATAACATTTATTACTTGACAGTCAATCATGCCAGAATTCTTTTCTGTTGAGTGAAGTTGTACTATATTTCCTCCTCAGCTACACAGAGAATACACAACAGCATGGTTGTTCACCCATATCAGATGCATTTTTCCTAATATTTCTGACGTGACTACTAGTAATACTCTGCAAGGCACTGCAGATGCTGTTGTATTTGCTTAATATATGTGCTTATTTCTTTTATCATTAATTCATATCTGAAATATAAAAGCAGATTGTCATACTGTGTTAATTTTTCCTGTAATGCAGGTTGAAATGGTAAGAATGCATTTTCCTTCAAATTATTACATTTTTACAGGCGTACATAGCTTGTCTGTTTGGGGGAGAAGTGTTATCTCACTTCCTGCCATACCCTTTCAGTATAGGTTCTACTTTTAACCTTTATGGCTTGCATAATTAAGTTGCATTTTTAAGTAATAACACAGTGAATTTTATTTCGGCAAAGGCAGAGGCTATGCACGCATAGAATTGTAACAACTGAAAGGACATTTTTACTTATGTCCAGATTGACCTTCATTAAACAAAACATATTTACTGCTACAGATGGATGCAGTACATATACTTTATGACAATAATCTGTACTTTGATGATTATCTACTTAAGTGTAAGCATATATGAGGATTGTGTAGAGATGTATACAAAAGTCACACTACTGGACATATCTAACTAAACTGTATGCTTGAGATTCACTTGATGCTCTAATCTCCTTTTCCCCAGCCTCCACTCTTGGTAAGGTGTGGTGCCTGACTGAGTTCAGCCATCTTGTATGTGCAGTTAATATTGTGGAAGAAATAACTCTCTTTTATAATTATTATATAAGTAAATATTTTCTGGCCTACATAAACAAAAATTATTTCTTCATAAAACTGGTATTTATTTCAAGTACTAAGATAATATCTACTGTACATAAAATTATATGGCAATGCATATATTTCTTTGTGTATAAATACCTACATTTATATACATGAAAAAAATAATCATAAGTTTACTCCTACAGATGTGCATCTATTTTGCATATATATTTAATATATATGTATATAATATACATGCTTACATATATTTTCACTTATAAATATATATTTGTATTTATACATATATAAATATGTCATCATATAACCATTCCATATTTGTATATGGATGCAGTTCTGTATATAGATATGTTTATGCACTTGTATTTATACATATACAAATATGTCATCATATAACCATTCCATATTTGTATTTGGATGCAGTTCTGTATATAGATATGTTTATGATTCCTTATGCATTATAATTATATGTAGAGACATTTTTGCAGTGGCATATAAATTTCTTCTAGCATATATCGCCGTTTATGCAACATTTTTATAGTTCATCTTTTAAACCTATGTTTGATATAATTAAAAAAATACTTACTGTGGAATGCTGGCCTTCTTGTTGTCTCCTGATCTACCCCCTCAGCCAGTTGGTCAGGCCTACATTTCTGTAGGTCATTGTACCTGTGCTGGCACTGGGGGCATTGGGGGCAGAGCATGTGATGCCTGCCAGGGTTAACAGATGCTCACACAACTCCTGACAGATGTCATTCTTTTTCCAGTCAGAACCTTTTACACAGGATACAATCTTACCCTGGTACAAATCCCTAAAAAGGTATACCATAAGTCTGAGGCTTATTGTTGGACCAGCTTGGAGCCAGCCTAGTGCCATAACAGCTTATGTCATCATTAGAAGTGCCTGTACCAGATGGAAGAAAATATAAACAGGGCTGATTTTCAAAGATTTAGAACCATTCCTTCTAAGTTCTGACATCACCCTAACCAAAACCAGTTCACAAGCAGGGACATTAAACCTGTTACTGGTGTTATTGGCATGTTTGTTTTTTGACAAATAATGTTTGTCTCCTCCATGTTTATAAAGGAATACCTTCACATTTTATTTATATAAAATCATTAATAAAAATCATCATTTCAATTTTATTTACAAATACTAATGCTTGTGTGGCTTGCTGTTGCTACCTTTTTGAAGTATTACTCCTTATGTCAGAAAGGAATAACTTCCTTATGTATTCTTTCTGCAGTATAGTGACCGTATTCATTTTTTGCTTTTGTTTATTTATTTCTGCCAAAATAAATCTTTGTGTGTGTGTGTGTGTGTGTGTGTGTGTGTGTGTGTGTGTGTGTGTGTGTGTGTGTGTGTGTCAGTGTCACTATCAGCTTTTAGTAAGTGTGGATTGATTTTAGGTGATAAGATGTGTCAGATGATTTCAGGTTATGCTTCTGGGTTCTGCAAACTGACTCTTAGAAAATGATATCCCAAATAAGCTGAAAGGCAAAGGCCTTGAATCAAGTGGTTATGGATATAAATGCTGTTAGTGGAAGGAACCATACATTAACACAATGCAAGAAGAAAGCAAATGATATGGTAAGGCATGCCAGGGCCAAGGCAAGGCAGATGGCAATTGCCTGTACCAGTATGGGGGGGGGGTGACTGCCTACATTTACTCTTTTAACACCAGATAAGGAATACCTCTTCTCCACGCTTGGGGATGACTGTGGCCCAGATGATGATTTGACTAGAATATTCATAGGTGACATGGACACTAGGTATTACCAACATCTGCAGCAGCAACATATGTTTGCTCAGAAAGGTTGGTTTAATAACAGTAACATGTATTTATATAGAGAATTAAATGCCCGCATGGAATGATTACATTTTACACATGACAATTACTATTAACAGGTTACCCCTCCACTTCTGCACAGACTGAGAATAAAGGGATAGTATGTGTCCTCCACACCTTCTTGCTCAGCATGCCATAGTGTATGCTACTTTTTTACTAGTAATGTATTCAATTCATTTTTTACAGGGTCAGCAGGAGAAATACAGAGTTCTACTATACCATTACATTTGGAGGACATCAGCAGCAGAATATTTGTTGATAATAATGGTGATTATAACATAGTTATATTTATGTGACAGCCTGAAGAAAGCGGCATGCAGTCTCCTAGTTTAATGGCAGGATCTCACACCCCCACAACATGTTAGTAACTCTGCAGGAAGTGATAGTGCTTCACAAAGTCAAGTACATGTGACATTACACTCACATTTGTGCAGGGATAAAACCCATGTGCCTCTACACCAGTATCTCCAAACCCAGATGAACACTTTCAAAATGATGGCAGAAATTCAGAGTTAACAGTGTCCACAGTGATACATTTATAAAGGGTGCCATACATAGGAATTTGTCACAGTCACTCCAGGAAATATGTAAAATGTTGACCACCTAACAGAAAATGTGCTGTGACATTGTTAGGTCTGGAAATGGTTAGAGTGCACCAGAGTGCATGTGAGGATTCCCTGCACTACATAGAAATGGCATGGAGCACAGATAACATTGTGATCACAATGATGCATAGTATAGTGCCACACCAAGCATCCATGGCTGCCTCCATTCATACACTAGTAAGGACTTACCATATTAAAATAGGATTCAGTCTTGGAAAGGGAAGAGGACAGGGTACTGTCCAAATGTGGGGTTAGATTACATGAGACAGCAAGTACTTCTCAATAAAGTATTGTAATTACTTGGGGGGGGTGCAATCACAACAGATTTCATGGAGGACAAGTCAGCACTCATGTACATGAGCAGAATCTGTTATTCAGTGTGCCAGTTCCATCTGCATCAAATAGGGCATGATGTCAGACCAGTTCACTATCCGCCTCTCATGACAGCCCATCTTCAAAGTCTCTTACCCCATCACCTACCATATATTTAGTAGATGTGTATGACACATTTGGCCTTGATTTACTGTTATTCAAGTATGATATTTCTGTTAACTGCAATTTGACCTTCTCACAGAGATGACAGTGTTTACTTTGAAGAGAAATAAGCTATTAAATAAAGTAAAAAAAAAATGTACTCTCTTGGGACCATACCTTTCAACTGTCCTGGTTTTTGCGGAATGTCCATATTTTTGCCTCATATATTTGGTCTGTTCCTCCTAAAATTTGTGGTTTTCCGGCAAATTACTGAAGACTGAAATCTCTAAATAACGATAAGCATTTCAGTTTCAGAGTTCATAAAATGTATGTTAACAAAAAACCTGTTACTCTAGCAACTTTCTAAGTTTATACAAGCAATATTTAAAATCTTTCCCTATTTTTGAGTCTTTGTCCCCCTTATTATAGACTTTGTCCAGCTTACTTGCCCTAAGAGTGTGATAGGTATAATTGGGAGACTTTTGAACTTCATGAATTTCATTCCTATAATGGTATTGCCTAAAACTTCATGGAAATATGTAAAAAAGCTGTGTATCACAACATAAGATTGCAGTGATTGTAACCATTAATGCTGTATGCATTACTACTGCTACAAGTGGCAATTACATACAACTTAAAGTAATAGTAATCTAGTATTTAGAGAACTAATAAAAAAATAATAAAGATTAAAATGAGTATGCTATCATGTAAATAAACACTGCTGCCACTTCACCCTCTGCACTGCAAAAATAATATTTTTGTCTCTAATGGCACAGATTATTGAGGATGATAAGATTAAATAATCTGATGTGCAGTATGTTTACAGAGAACATTAACTCAGTTGAAATATGTAATAGTTAAAGCTGAGGAAACATTGCATAATATAAAAAAAATGCACTTTTATTCAATTGCAAGGTATAAAGTCATGTTAAATACTTGCATAACACGTTTTATTAGTTGTGCCACTTCAGAACATTTAGTACATGCATGCTTAGAAACACCACCTCAATGTGTTGTGAAAACAATTACAATATAAAAATACTAAACAGAAGTCAGTGAGCACTTTGCAATCAATAACACAATCATAACACAATCATCTGTTCTGAAATAAAAAAAATATATATATTTAAAGATGAGAGGTAATGTCTGAACAGTGATGGTAGAATATGCACCACAGAGCAGGGCCTACAGATATCACTGCATATATTAGTTATATTCTATGTGTATTTTACAAGAAAGGAAATACTATCCTGAATGTCATGGTTCATAGTTCTAGACTAGATGATGCATCTTTATCTGTGGAGCCATAGGTCATGCATGGGGTCACATACTATTGCTGCCATCTGATAATCATTACTTATATTTAGAGTGGAACTGGGAGCTGAAAAGGGACAATATTAGTCACTTCACCGCCAGATTGGTGCATGAATATTCTGTGCAAAATGCAGCATGTAGTAAGCATCCTGCATGCTGGGTCATACTGAAGCCCATCCCCTGACTCTCACAGACATCTGAATCTGGATTTCAACATTCCAAAAAAATCTTGATGACAATATAGGTCTGGGTCAGTCTACGTTATAAGTTTCTTCAGCAACTCCATTTGGAATTTTAACTGGTGTTATGACCTGACGTAGTTCCAGTGGATATCCAGCATCACCTGATAGAAAAGGAGAAGGCAAAACAAAGAGAAGGTGGTTTAGTATTCGGCAATCAGTTTTACCATGACTAACTACTTAACTAAAATACACACACACACACACACACACACACACACACACACACACACACACACACACACACACACACACTTCAGTAAACAGGATAGATATACTTGCATATAAAGCCCAAGAAGAGATAATAAATGAAATCCTCAATAAAAAATACATTAAGAATAAATGGTGATAAATAGTAGTATAACTACTTTAACGATCTGCTTTTAGGATTTTCTCATCATTCAAGACATCATTAAAGCTTTGTGGTCTAAATGCCTTTAATAAAATCTGAAATTTATATTTTTGTTTCTTTACAGCAATCTTCTGTATAGTAAAACAGAATGAACTTTGTTAAAATGTTGGCAGAAACAACACATACAACATAACTGTTGTTTTTCTTTCTGATAATATATAGGTGTTTGTAAATCCCCTTGCTTGTTTTTTCTGAATATTCTTCCCACTTTGAAGTCAATACAACTTAAAACTATCATCAATACAAACAATATATTTAACATTGCAGATAAACTGTCCTTTGTGGGGTAAAAGTATTGCCTTGAGATAAATATAATAGTGTTTATGTAGTACTTTCTGAATTCACAGCTGTAGGTCCACTGTTTTTGTTGAATGTTGATGTGTTAATCCCAACATAAAGTCTCTTTTCCAGAATATTCCTGGCATTAAAAAGTCATTTTGTTTGAAAGCAGATTAGTGTTCCTCTCTGCCATTTCAACTTCTTTATTTGCAGCAAGAATTCATTAGCTGTTACTAATACTTCTTATGGCTTCTTTATCAACACCATACACTTAAAATCATGGCAATTCGATTAGTATTCCTTTCTGTGGGATAAAATGGATTATTATTATTTTATTATTATTATTTTCTGTGTGTTAAATGCAATGCAGATATTCCACTCATGCAGGGAGTTTACCTGTGAGGGGAAACTTCTATCCTTTCTATAAGGTCCGTTAGATAATCTATTTTTTTTAAGTTTCTCTTTTAAATTATTCATTTAATCTAAAAAGTCTTCTTCACATATATGTCTTGGATGTGTGTTAATTAAGATGACACATATAGAGCCATACTTTCCTTTCTAAAAAATGTGCACACTTTATTAATACGATTTTTGAACACATTTAATTCAAAGAACTTAATTACAATTAATGAGTTATTCTGATTTTCAAAAAGACAGTAATGTTTTTATTTTAATTTTATTTCTCTTGCACTAATCAGGTTAGTCCCACTTGGAGAATGACCTCTTTTCAGGGCAGACACACAGTGGTATTGATAATGACTATGGGAAGTTTGGCCAGGGTACCAGGGATCTTTCCCTTTTCTTTCTGATATGTGCCATGGGATCTTTTCATCCACCTGAGCTACCATCAACACAGACAGAATGAGCCTCAGTTTCATGTCTCAACTGAATGATGTTTTATTTAAGCAATATGCAAAACTGTTCAGTTCAACAATACCCCCCCCCAACTTAAAAGTATATCACCCATAAATTAGTAAGGTTGTATTCACTTTCACAATGACTAGTCAATTGGGTACTTACTGTCTGGTCAGTTTTATTTTTCCTTTTAGTCAGGCTTCTAAGTGACAGCAGGAGCACTGTTTCTGTGAGACTACTGTGTGCTGTTTCAAGAGGTTCTCCTTTCTCCAGTTTTTTGTGACTGCAAACTTTTTATATATCATTTTTGGGGTGTGGAGGCTTGGTCCCCACAGGAAAAAGTTACAGCTTGCCTCATTCAGAAAAAAAGTTTTTATCACTTTTCACAGGAAGATATGAGAGAAGTATTTCTTGTTCAGCTGTACTTAATGAACTTTAGCACATACAAGCATAGATAAATCATCATAGTTTAAGACCCGTTATAAACTTTTAAAAGTGACAATTACAGACATACTTTTATTATTCTTAGTGTTGCTATTTTTGGAAGGTGGTAGTAGATATTACTATCTCTGGTTCTGAAAGCATTTATGCCTTACATCATAACTGCCATGAAAGCATTACTAAACCAATCAAACTGTATAACTGCATTGCTAATGCATAGTTCTTTTAATATTCTTACTGTAGACCTTGCCATCCATGTGGGATCTCCACTAAAAGACTGCAGTTCCAATGAGGTCTATTCCTGCAAAGCATTTCCACTGAAAAACAGTTTCTGAGAATCTGATCTTCTCTTTTCACATGGAATTAATATATACAAGTTAGGGTGATATAGGTGCCCCCCCCCCCATATGGGAGTAGATTTGATACTCTGAAAGTGGTTTACAGTGGAACCACTTCAGAGGAAGGTATCCTGCTGAAGTTATCATCAGCAAGTTGACTTGAATCCATCTAGATACTCCAGGACCACCCAAGGTATTTTTACAACTATTATCAGATACAAAACTGTTTGTGCAACGTACATTTTTTCTTTATCATGCAGAAATTCATACTGTCCAGTTTTAAGTTGCTTCCCATTTCATATGCCTTAACACCAACCCAAGCACTAAACCAATCTAGGATGTATCTATAATACTAAGTGTAAGAATTGTGTTGAAAGTTAGTAGTCACATTACTGGTTGGGTTATGCACCAGTCTAATGATTGACATTACAATTGTATTACTAAACTATTTTATGAATAACCACTACTCTGTAATCTGAAAACCATGATTAGTGATAACTCTTTCTGCTCTGTGCCTGTCACATATATAAAATGTTAAAACGGAATCAAAATTCTGAACATACATTTATTATTATTTAAATGTTCTCATTGCAATGCCACATCAAAGGGGAGTTTTCAGTATTTTTATTCCAGGCAAGCAGTGCAGTTCTTTTCACAGATTATATTATGGATGCACTATATTGAGTCTAGCTAAGATGCTTTTCTTGCATTAATATTAGATCTTATTTTGTACTATATATATATATATATATATATATATATATATATATATATATATATATATATATATCTGGTGTTAGGCACCCATTTGCATTTGTAGGGAGCTCCCGATTATCTCCCCACATATGAGGGCCCCCACATGAAGCAGCTGTGAGTTACTCCACCTCCTCCACACCTTGTTCAGTGCCTGATAGATGTCCACATGGCTTTGTAATGTCACCATGTGATTCCACTTATTTTTTATTCTAAACTGTTGACTCTAAGTTGCACTCAATCAGGTCTGTGTCAGTAAAGTAATGGATCTGATTGGCTGCAGCAGCCAGGGAAGTAAGTTTTAGTTTCCTGATTGGCTGAAGCAGCCATTCAGAGAAGTAAGTTGTATTTTTATTTTATTTTACTTTTTTTTTTTACCAGGATATCCTGACTGGGTGAGAACCTGTTTTCAGCGAAGGCCCAGTGAGAAAGGCTCTGGAGCTACTTACAAAGCATATACACACAATAAATGAACATTGAGTCACAATGACTAGATAACTACAGAGTATTACACAATAAACTTTAAATATCATATAGGACTATAGCCTTAAATTAGTGTACAGAGTTGAAGTAAATAAAGAACTTCAGTATGGAGTCATAACTTCATAACTAGAGAAGTTGTAAATTCAGGAAGGTTATCAGAAAAAAGAATGGTTGAACCCTGTGTGGCTGCAGCTGCTTCGGCTTGACAGGGAAATGTGCACTATCTGTCTTGTTTTACATCTAAAACAACAAAAAATACAAAATCGAGGGAAAATACTGAAAGTAAACAAAGTTATAGTAGAGACAAACTTCTAGAAATTCAGCCTTCAGGCTTGCAGTGCTGCAGGTTTGATGGGCTGTTTTCTGCGAGGCCTTCACTACAGGAACTCCAGAAACAAGGGATTATACTCAATCATGGTGCAAAATGTCTTGCTCAAGCAAATCTGACTTCAGAAAATTCTAAAAAGGGGAGAAGAAGGAAAATATGTAAAAGACTGAGGAAAAGAGGAACTAGGGCTGGAATATATGCCAGCCTAAAGAACAACCCACACAGGCCTGCACTTCCATCTATGCTACTGGCCAATGTTCACTCTCTGGATAACAAGATGGACTACATAAGGCTATAACTAACTACAAAAAACAAGTTGAGAAACAGTTGTGTGCTCATGTTCACAGAGACATGTTTAAACTATAACATCAGCGATAGTGTGGTGCATGTGGAAGGGCTGACATTATTTAGAGCTGGCAGGAGTCTGATCCTCAATGGTAAATCACAGGGAGTAGGTGTCTGTATCTACATAAATAAGAGACGGTGTACCAGCTTTGAGGCAGTTACAACTAAATACTCTGAAAACATTGAGTTCTTGTTGCTGAAATGTAGGCCCTTGTACTTGCCAAGGAAGTTTAATGGTGTGAGCATTACAGCTGTATATATTCCTCCCAGTGCCAACACCAATGAGGCACTGGCCACACTCCACCAGTCAATCAGTGAACTGCAGAATCAAAATCCAGAGTTTGCTCACATAATAGTGGGTGACTTCAACCAAGCAAACCTAAAGTCAGTCCTACCTATCTATCACTAGCATGTGGATTTCACTACAAGGGGAGAGCACACTAGACAAAGTATATGCCAACATTAAGCTGGCTTATAAGGCAGTACCCCACCCATGCCTTGGTAGCTCGTATCATCTGGTCATCATGCTAATCCCTGTGTACAAACCACTATTAATAAGAAGCAAGTCAACCAAGAAGCAAATAAAAGTATGGCCAGAGAGTGCAGTCTCAGAACTCCAGGACTGCTTTGAGAACACTGACTGAAATATGTTTAAGGATGCGGCTATGGGGAACCAACACATCAGTCTGGATGAATACAAGGAATGTGTGTTAACATACATATCTAAATGTGTAGATGATGTGACAGCCAGCAAGGCCATCATCATATGGGCCAACCAGAAAGCCTGGATCACAAATGAAGTACTTCAGCTCCTAAGAGCATGCAATGCTGCCTTTAAGACAGGTGACAAGGATGGCCTCAGAGAAACCTGGAGGAACCTAAATTGGGGAATATAGAAGGCAAAGCTTGCTTATGGACAGAAAATCCAGAGTCACTTCTCCCAATCTTAAGGGACTCCAGACATCTGTGGCAGGGAATACAGTCCTTAACAGACTACAGGCCAGTATCTTCAAAGTGTAATGAAAACACCAAATTTCTAAATGACCTCAACACCTACTTCAGCAGGTTTGATGAAGGGAATGACACAAAAGCCACAAAATTCATCACCAGACAAAATTAAGTAGTACTATGCCTCAACTCAGCTGACATTCAGAGAACTCTAAGCCTGGTGAACCCAAGAAGAGTGGCTGAACCAGACAACATTCTGGGACATGTGCTAAGAGACTGTGCTGTTCAACTGGAGATGGTTATTACTGACATATTTAACACATCTCTACATCAGACCATAGTATCCAAGTGCTTCAAGAACACAATAATCATACCACTACCCAAAAAGTATCAGCCAACAAGTCTGAATGCCTATTGTCCACTAGCTCTCACCTCTGCCATAATGAAGTGCTTCAAAGACTGGTCAAAGACTATCTAACAACAAATCTCCCTGCAGAACTAGATCCACTCCAATTTTCTGTTGAACTGCTCCACTGCAGATGCCATTTTGCTGGCTCTGCACACATCCATGGCTCACATGGAAAACAATAACTGTTATGTCTGACTATTATTCATTGACTTTGGCTCTGCCTTTAACATGGTTATATTCCAACATCTGATACAGAAATTGATTAATTTGGCTGTCAGTACTCCCATGGGTAACTGGATTTTGGACTTCCTCATTGACACACTACAAAGAGTAAGCATAGGCAATAACACCTCAGAGAGCACTACAGTGAGCGCAGGAGTCCCTCAAGGACGTGTTCTCAGTCCTCTGCTGTTCACTATGCTGACCCATGACTGTGCAGCAAGGAGCAGCTCAAATGACATCATCAAATTCGTGGATGGCACTACAATAGTAGGCTTAATCAGCAATGGTGATATAACAGCATGCACAGAGGAGGTGAAGCATCTAATTGATTGGTGTGACAACAGCAACCTGGCTACGAATGTAAACAAAGCCAAAGAGGTAATAGTGGACTTCAGGAAAAACCATGAGGCATATCCCCCACCCGCAATCAAGGGAGAAACAGTAGAAAGGGTGAAAATCACCAAATTCCTGGGGGGGTGCACATTGCAGAAGACTTTACATGGTCCATCAACACAAATCACATTGTCAAGAAGGCACAACAAAGGTTCCATTTCCAATGCAGGTTAAAGAGATCGAACCTTTCATCTTTGGTCCTCACAACCTTCTACAAAGGCACCATTGAAAGCACCTTGGCAAGCAATAGCACAGTATGGTATGGGAACTGCAAAGCTATGGATCATAAGGCTCTCCAAAGCTGGTGAAAGTGGCAGAGAGAATCTTCAAGTCCACACTTCCATCTATACAGGATCTGCACTCTGCATGATGTCTCTATTGAGTTACAAAGATTGACAGAGACCGAACCCACTCGGCTCAGGGACTACTGTTCTGCTTGACTTTGGGCAAGAGCTACAAAAGTAACCGTTACAAAACAACTAGATTCAGAAATAGCTTCTTTCCTCAGGCTATCAGACTATTAAACTTGAGTAGCAATGCAAGTCAAAAGAGGCCACACAGTGCGAAGGGAATCTCTTCCTTAATGTGCAATCAACCCACTGCTAGGCTCTTCCCACCTGTGCAATATCTCACTGAAAGCTTCTTGCTTTTTTGTGCAAAATCTCAAAGAACAAGTTGCATTCCATACAAGTAAAAGTGTTCTAGTCTCATAAGGTTCAAGTCTCACCTGGGCAATATGTCTACCTGTGCAATACGAAGTGCTGTTAATAGATAGAGATACAAAAATGTGATTGTGTCCTAGTGTCATGTCAAATGTTACAAATGTTTTTTATTTATATCTGTGATATTTATATGTATTTTCTGCACATAGAGCTTGAAGCAAAGAAATTTAATTTAGTCTGCACTGAGGTGTAGGTCTAAATGACAACGTTTACTTTGACTTTCACATTGAGGAGTCGAGAGGGGAAGGAGCAGAAAATGTAGAAGAGGGCAGAGGAGGGAGGGTGAAAATCATCTGAGAAAGAGAGGCATGGATGAATTTTAGGTGAATAGATTAAGGGAATAGATGTAGATAGTATAAACTAGAGGCAAGTATAGGGAATTTTGAAGGGCAAATGTGAAGCAAAGGGGGGTTAGGAGGTAAAGTAGAAAGTAATTTTGTTAGAAATTCATATGATGGAAAAGGAATGGGAGAAGAGCAGGTAGATTAGTTGGACAGTGGAAAGGCTTCATCCCAGTTGATTGAAACACAAAATGTATTTTCATATTCTCAGTAAACCATTAATCAACTCACTAAGTGCATGTGCACACACTGCTAGATCACTTACAGCATACCAGCCAAATACCCAAATGATCCCCAAACAATCACAGTCCCTCTCTCATACACTTGCATATGTAGATATATGCGCACACTGGAAGCACCTAAACATACATACCACAAGCAGCCACAGCGCAACCACTTTCCTAAATGCGTACATGCATGCAGCTAGACACTCTAGATTACACTCACCAGAAACAAGCAGTCGCACACATGCCTGCATGTACATATCAGTCACAAACACAATAAACTTGATGTCTTACTATTTCTAATAAGACATGCACAGGCATAAACAAACACACACACACACACACACACACACACACACACACACACACACACACACACACACAGACAAACACACTGAACTTTCACCACAGATGTAACATGTTTTTGACTCCTACATCTCAGACAGTGTAGGAACTGCTTGCCTTTTGACTACAATACACACCCTCTTGGGACGTAAACACTGCTGGATACCATATCTCTTGACCATCCAGCAAACACATCCTTACAGAAAACACTCCTCTATATGCTTAAACACTTATTCAAACTCTGTGACAAGCAGACAGAAAGAGAGAAAGAGAGAGAGGTATTGGCCTCTCACATGCAAACACCTAAACTGTCCTACATAGCAAAGAACCTGTTTTGATCAGTTGGGGATTTGACTGAACAGTTCAGCTTGCCTACAAGCATATCCATGCTCATTCATGCAATGTTGACAAATGGGAATACTTTACTGTGCACTGTGACAAGCCATGAGTTGACCCGAAGGAAATGTGTCAAGGAGGACAGCAGCCTTGTTATAGTGCTATCTTCATGTGTGCGTGTCTATGTTTTGTATGCAAGAGTCTGTGTAGCTGCCTGTCTTGTGTGTCTCAGTTCTGTCTCAGGAAGTCTGTGTGGATGTCTGCTCAGTCTTGCTATAATGCTGTCTTTATCTTGTGTGGGTGTCTGTCCTGTATGTGGGAGTCTGTATAGGTGTTAATGTTCAGTCCTGCTGTAGTCTCTGTCTTCATCATGTGTGGGTGTCTATGTCCTGTGTACAAGAATCTGTGTAGCTGTCTGTCTTGTGTGTCTCTGCCCTGTGTCATGGACTCTGTGCGGGTGTCTTTATTCAGTCTTACTGCAGTGCTGTTTTTGTCTTGTGTGTGGGAGTTAGTGTGGGTGTCTTTGTGTACTTTTGTGGGACTGGCTACCTTGATGCAGTACAGATGCTTGTTGTAATGTAACAACATTGCTACTAAATGACAGTCAGTATGTGTGTGTACTTCTGTGAATGTCTACCTTGCTGTGGTACAGGGGCTTGTCATAATGTAACATTGGTACTAAATGCCAGTCAGTGTGTGTGTAACTTGGCACTTCAAGTCTTTTTAATGGTCTGAATATAGTAACACTTTACCGTGATTGTTAAATGGTGCTGGTTGAGCTTGGCAGGGAAGGGGTTGTGGCAGCAATGTGGTCACACTTTATATTCTCCTGGGTATGGACCCCAAAACGGAACTTGCCAGGGGCCCCCAAAATGATAGCACTGGCCCTGACTATATAATTGACATTTAGAGGCATACCTGAAAAATGCCTATAAGTTTGAAATGGTACATGGATATGATGAATTATGCTGCTATTTTTTGAGGCAAAGTTGCTATCTAAAAAAGGTAAAAATTAAATAATAGTAATAAGCATAACAATAATAATAATTTGCATTTGTAAACACCCACTGTTTCTTTGGGATCATTGTTTTCTTCCCAAACGTACAATGCAGCCCTCTCTTCTCATTGTGTTTTAGTATATCATATGGTGGCTTCTAGAAATTGACCAACATTTTTTCCAGTTTGAAAAAGATTTTATGTATATTGCATAGAATCAGCTGTTGAAAAATGTGTCACTTCTGCATAACATTGCTTCATAAATAACATTCTAAAACATCATTTAAACTGTACATTTTAAAAACTACAGTGTTTATTTATTAACTGGGAAAGTCTGACTTGGAACAAAGCCAATTTTCAGCAGAAGCTAGGGCAGAAATGTTCCAGATGCATGTCGTTGTAACATGAGAGGACTCCACACACACACACACACACACACACACACACACACACACACACACACACACACACACACACACACACACACAGGGAGGACATGCAGACTCCGCACAGAAGGCACCCTAGCCAAGAAGTGAACCGGAGAACCTCTTGCTGTGAAGTGATAATGCTACCACTGCACCACTGCTGCACCATATTTTAAGAACAGATTTATTTGTGCCAGCACACTGTCATAAGATAGACAATTTTAGTAATCTTTTGCTAGCATTTCAACATAGCTTCCCCTTCATAACCCAAAATGTGAGCACTGACGCTTAATATACCAAGGTTGCTTAGAGTTTTTTTCCATAGTCTGGAATGTAACTTCTGTACTCTACAGGGAACATAAAATTAAATATTTAATAGTTGCAATTGTTTATTTTTTGTTTAATCTTTATTAACTTAAATACTCCTCATCTGTTTCCTATTAAACTGAAATTAACAAATGCAATACGCAGCTGAGTCAAGGGACCGCAGAACTGTAGTTTAGTTTGCATTGCCTACTGCTCTGTAAGCCCTTAAAATGGGGTGGGGGGTTAAAAATTGCTAGAAAGGTTTTTTAAGGTAGTATCACAACTAATGAAAACTGTACAAGGACTGTAAGTTTAGCGTGAGTTATATTACTATAATGTGCTTTTCGTGAGGACTGCATATCAGCTCATCCAGATATTATATTTATAAATTCAGAATAATTCCTGTTAGATAAATTCAGAATAATTCCTGGTAGCCTCCACTAATGGTTATAAATTCAAAATGGAGTGATAGGTTTTGTCTGCTCTGATATACTCATTTTATTGAAGTAAGTGCTGCTCAGTTTAGCAACACGGACATTTTAAACTGCACTCTCAAGGGACTGCTATTGGCATAATTCCAGCTATTGAACTTTTCTGACACATGGGAGACCACAGAACTGCTCATTCTAGTACAGGCAGCTCCATTCCTCTTTTAAGTAATGCCTGAAGTAAAGGTAGTCAGATGTAACTGTATCCACTGGAGAAAAAAAGTGGTATGTGATAGAAAATCTGTTAGTAAACTTTACAAAAAAAAAAAAGCCATACTAAACAGCTTCTACTGACGAATGTGCATTGCTTCTTTACACTGACTTATGCACAAGACAATGCTTTATGAAAGGGAAAAAAGGCTGTGCCATTTACAGTGCATCTTTTCCTTGGGGATCAGTATTGCTTTACTTATGGAACAGCCACCTTTATTATCTGCTTTATTCAGACTGGCCTTTAGTCTGATCATGCAGGAGTAGTTCTGAACAATGTGACATACAGGTATATTTAACGAAAAGATATTACTTCAGCGTTTATATCAAAGTAATAGAAGGAATGATGTTTAGTTCAAATTCTTTTTTGGCAAATCTATTCAGTAATTCAAGTTATTCAGCAATTTACATGCATTTTGTTTCAGTCTAAAATTCTTTAAGAAAACATTTATTGAAGTTTTAATGATAGAGGTTACATACAAAAGGGAAACAATAAGCAAACATAATAGTGAAACATAGCCAACATTTCAGCCTATTTAAAACTATTAAGATCCCAGAAAAAAATATCTAACCTATCTTCATTCTAAAACTATGTAGAATTCTACAAAAAATATAAAGTATAAGACTTGCTTCCTCATTTTGCAGTCATGTTCCATTGTTTATATTCAGCAGGCATTTGTCAGTGAATCTCATGTGGTGAAATTATTTATATCACGGTATTATTGACTGATGAAAAAATATAGCTTCACTCAAAAATACAGATTGTCAATCTATGAAACAAAAGCAGTTGTCAACAGATCTCAAAGAACAATCAATAGCTATCAATTCTAAAGCACAGAAAATATAAAAGTCAAACAGAAAACAACAAATCAAGGTGTTTCTGTTGCTTTTAATACAGTTTGGACTCGATATGTCTCACTGCTAGTACAGATGAGAAGAGGTGAAAGGGTGTAATTTGTTTTATACAGCCTTACCTACTTCTCCCAATACTGTGTATCTGGAAATAATGTCCGACTTAATGCCACGTCACTGCTCACAGAATGCCTGACAATCAAGCTACAGCGCCAACCAGTCATCAGCATTATAGTTAAGCAAGTATAACCAGAGGGCACTCCAGAGTTTTTATTTTAAATGAAAGCAGAACAGAGTTCAAGACAACTGCCATGAATCCCACCATTCTCAACACCTTAAGAAGTAAGACCACTTCAACATCTATGTTTGCAATGTAAGCACAGCTTTCTCTAAATGGCTGATTGTTTTAATGAGACTTTCATCAATCTTGACAAAGGCCCAAAAATAAGGACAATTTTTAAATATTGCTCTTATAAACTTAGAAAGATAATAGAATAATAGGTCTTGCATTAATATGAATTTTTTGAAGGGTATGAAATCTGAAACTCAAATGTCTGTCATTATTTTCTGACTTCAGTCTTTAATGATTTGCCACTAATTTGCCAAAAAAAACACAATTTTATAAAAAATGGACCAAACGTGATGCAAAAATATAAAATAGCCACACAATACAGCTGGGAACCTGTCAAAGAAGGGACACTTTTTTTAATATTAGTACTGCTAACTTGAACAACTGACAAAATAAAAGAATCTACATGCATTTCTGAAATAAAAGTAATCTATAACTCTGATTATTACAGTTATTTATTAATTGTAAACCCTCCACATTTTCTTCCAAAATTGCCATTTTGCAGAGTGATTATTAGGGAAAGAGCAACATTTTGAGCCAAAATCGGGAACAGTTGAGAGGTTTGGATATACCTAATTATATAAAGCACTTTATTTGCATGTACCTCTCAACCTGTTAATGCAGGAAATCTGGACAAGGCCAAATATATTGGGGGAACATATAAACAGTACTAAAAATTGCTCTTGTATAAACAGAGACAGTTGATAAAATAACAGGTCTTGCTTTAGCATGCATTTTTCTGAAGGTTATGAAGTCTGAAACTCAGTGTCTGTCCTTTTCTGATTTAATTCCTAAATGATTTACCAGAAAACTACAATTTTTATGAACAACAAACCAAAAATAAGAAGCAAAAATCTGTTCTTTCTGTGAAAATCTGGACAGTTGAGAGGTATAGTTCAGCTGGGGCCATCTGAGTTTGCTGCCCTTCCCCTTCACAAAGTCATGGTTGAATGGAGCCCCCCCCCCCCCGCAGCCATTCCAATGAACTATTACTTGGCTATTTTACCCCATTTACCATGAACACGAATGTGCATACTGCTTTACCTCTACAATGATTTGGAATTCATTTGAAAGTTTTATTTTGCATTTTACAGCACAAACACTAAGACTTCTGCTAAACAAGCAATGCAGTCTCACAATGAAAACAGACTTAGTATTAAAACTTCTCTGCCCTTGAAACTCACATTCATTGAAAAAGCATTGAAACCCACATTCAAAGAAAATACATTTTGCTAGTGGCAGATAAAGATTAACTTTGGGCTATTTTCAAATGATAGGCCCCTTGCACACAAAACACACGTGTTCTGTGATGCACCTTCCTGATTGCATTAAATTATATTCCTTGTATATTACAGTTGTTAGAGGGTGTTTTAAATTTATTGTTTTGAACATTTTTCCAGTAAACAAAGAAATGAAATGCATGCACCAATAATGACAATACTGCCAATTGAGAACATTTACATCATAAAAGTCTACCCAAACTTCTACAATCCACCAGTAAATATGCACAATCTCTACAGAAATAAAAGTCATCTAAATAATTCCACATTAAAAATATCTGTAACTAATGAAGAGGTTGCTGCTAGCAAACAACTTCCTGTTGCCCTTGAAGAATAAATTGCCTATATTACATTAAAAAAATAAGCTAGTAATATTGCAATAGGGAATGGAAGGCAAATGACAGACGTGTTTATAGTTGCTAGGTATCTTCACCAAAGAGGACATTCTCAAGATGGCAGCATCCACCCTGTTTACAAAACAGTACAATATCAGCAATGCATCTACATACTGTGGGAGTAGAACTGATAGCCTTCTGCATCAAAAGCAAGTATACTACCTGTTGTGCTATTAACAATGCAAGCAGTCTCAGCATAACCAGCACTAAACCTCTCTTCTCCTGCACCTCTCAGCTTGTAAAATCTACTCGACACTTAGCTGTATCTCTCAACTTTGCAGCACAAGAAATCTGGAAAAAGCCAAAATGTATTGGGGAGGGACAAAAGCCAGGGACATATTTTAAACATTACTTGTATAATCTTGGGAAGTTGCTAGAATAAAATGCTGTGTTATCACTATGCATTTTACTGCCAAGTCATGAACCCAGGATCCTGTGCAAAACACAGAGCAACATACCACTATGCCAAATCAGCTATTTTGTGAAAAGAGGAAGACTGAAACTTAAATGGCTACCATTTAGTGAATTCAGTTCTCACCATAGCTGTCAACCTCTTAGCACAAAACACCTGGACAAAGCCACTAATGGGGGAATACAACTCTCAAACATATTCAGTGAATTCAGTTCTCACCATAGCTCTCAACCTTAGCACAAAAAACCTGGATGAAGTCAATAATGGGGAAATACAGCCCACAAACATATTCAGTGAATTCACTTCTCACCATAGCTCTTAACCTTAGCACAAAAACCTGGATAAAGCCAATAACGGGGAATACAGTCCCAAAAATAGGGACAAATTTCAAATATTCATCTTTTACATTTAGAAAATTGTTAGAATAAAAGGTTTTGTGTTACTATGTACTTTCTGAAGAATATGATGTCTGCAATTCAAATGCTTGACAATTTTATTTACTTAACATTTGTTAACCAGAAAAGTCTGACTTGGAACAAAAGCCAATTTTCAGCAGAGGCCCAGGGAGAAATACTGCAGACACATGTCTTTGTAACATGGGAGGACACCAGAGCAAACCCACACAAACACAGGGAGGACATACAGACTCCACACAGAAGGCACCCCAGTCAAGAATCAAACCAGAGAACCTCTAGCTGTGAGACAACAATGCTACCACTGCACCATCAACTATTTAATGAAGTAAAAACTCAGAAACCACAGATTTTATGAGGAACAGAACAGAACAAAATATGAGGCAAAAATCTACAAAACTTTCAGAAATGGTGATGGGTAGGGAATTCAGGCTCTTGTTACCTGCACCCAAGGTACAGGGTTCAAGCCTGAGATATTCTCTCACCACCACCAGCAGTATAAACTAACTGGGGCCACACACACACACACACACACACACACACACACACACACACACACACACACACACCTTCTTCATCCCGAGTCTTCTACAATCTGTCCGTAACAGCTTTCTCTTCTCCTGCAGTAAACAACAGCTTCAGCAAAGTCCCTAACAGCTTCAGAAATTCTGTGTTCATGATGGAATGCACACTTCCAGTTTCGTGGCTTGTTCCAAGACTGCTGACTGTAGCCCAATCCCCAAGCACTGGATAGACATCTGGGGAATCAGCAGTCTGCTTTCTTCTTCCTTTATCT
The DNA here is from genome assembly GCF_019279795.1 of Protopterus annectens. NCBI lineage: Eukaryota > Metazoa > Chordata > Ceratodontiformes > Protopteridae > Protopterus > Protopterus annectens. Next base: position 1,721,997,124 of record NC_056735.1, read on the forward strand.
GGACTGGAAAGGCAGCAGTCCAGATGCACTTTGTATGTTGGGTTTGTAGGACTGCAGTACTGTACCATTGTGGTTCACAGCTGGGGGGGCTGCAAGACTGCAGTCCAATATCACGAGTCGCTACAGCCTAGGATCCTCTTTGTGAGGTACTTTTTCATCCTCTCCAGTTGTTGCAGGTGTTTAGTGCGGTACATGGCAAATGGGGCACTGTACTCAATGATTGGCCTAATGAGGGAAGAGGAGAGGGAGACAATGACCTCTTTCTTCCTGGATGCAAAACCCTTAGTAATGAGATGTGCCACATAAAAGGACTTTCTGACCACAGTGGCAATGTGGTTGTCAAAAGAGGGTTGATGTCAACCTGTGTTCTCAGATGTCTTATAATGCCTTCTGTGTTCAGTGGACTACCATCAATGTGGTAATTCATGGGAAACAGTTTTTTCTCAAAGGGGATGATGACACATATTTTGGCATTGAGCTTAAGGCCATGGTTCTCACACCAGTCGTTGGTCTCAGTGAGGCCTTTCTGTAGATGTCAACATTACTTGGAGAGTTAATAATAGCTCCCAACTTGCAATTGTCTGTGAACTTTATCAGCCAGACTCTCTTCATGTTGGCCTGGACTTCAGAGAACTAGATATAAGACAGGAGAGGACCCAGGACAGAACCCTGTGGAACTCCACTCGTGACTGGTCGGCAGTCTGACTTGGAGTCAGCTACTTTCACATTGTGGGTTCTACCGTTGAGCCAGTTTGCAACCCACCTAGTGATATAGGGTTTGATGCCTAGCTTAGTGAGTTTTTCTATGGTTCCTGAGTGGGGAATGGTATCAAAGGCCTTGGCCAGATCAAGGTAGTCTGTATGAACCAACATGCCTTCATCCACAGCTCTGGTGACTGACTCAACAAAGTCAAACAAGTTGAACAGCCATGATCTGCCATTCACAAAACCAAACTGTGTGGAATCCAGAGTTTGGAGATTCCCTATATCCTTGTTTATTAGGTCCATGATGATGCATTCCATAGCTTTGTATATTAGACTCATCAGGCTAATGGGGCTATAGTTCTCAGGGTCTGTAGTCACTCCTCCTTTGTGGAGAGGGATGATTGTAGCAATGAACCATTTGGTAGAGACAAAGCCAGAGGTGAGGCTGTGATTGAACAGGGCACACAGTTAAAGTGCCAGTTCATTCTGTAGTTCATGTAGAACACAGCCATCAGGTCCCATAGAAGCTGTATTCTTGGCCTTGAACAGTGCTGTTTTAACCTGTGCAGCAGTAATACTTGGTGCCTGACAATCTACTGATATTTTGACTGGTCCCTGGGGGGGGGGGGTAAAGTTGGCAATGAATCTGTCAGCCAGTATATTGGCAATATCTGTTTGGAGGTACCATTGTGCAGTAGCTCTGAGCAAATCTGTGTATTGCCATGAAAATTCTTTATATAACTATAGAAGGCCTTGTGGTTTTCTTTACTATCTGCTGCAATTCTGTTTTCATAGCTAGCTTTAAAGAATTTGATGAGGGATGTCAACTTTTTGTTGAGGCTGATAAGGGAGTTTTTCCAGTCTTGGGACTTCACCTTATTCTGCATCAGTTTCCTCCTTCTGTTGTACAGTTTGATTATGGCAGGACACCATCAGATTGGCTTCCTTTTTTTTGGAGGAGAGCATCTTGGTTCTGTTGTGTATGGTGAGATCCATGCATTTGTGTACGTGTTCATATAGTACATTGGTGTATGAATCGGCAGTCATGTAACTGATCTCCATTTGCATGGGTGCTGTGAAATTAGCCACCTCTGTTTTCAGGAGCCCAAAGTTAGCTTTGGAGAAGTTTTTCATGGTGGTTACCTTTGTGGGGGGGTGGGGGTGGGAGGGATGTGGCTTTCCAAGGTGATTAGTTTGTGGTTAGATCTAACCAGGGAGGAGTTGACTACTGGTATAAAGCAACTGTTACCCATGTTAGTAATAACCAGGTCAAGGATGTTGCCACCTCTAGTGGTGATCAGAATGAGTTGGTGCAGGGCATTGGAATTAGTAAATTCCAGGAAAAGTTGGGCAAGTGTATTGGTACATAGGTAGTTTTCCCAGTTAATGGAGGGGTAGTTGAAGTCACCCAGTATGACAGTGTTAGGTTGGACCCTAATATTCCCCAGGGTGCTTAGAAATGTGGAGTGTGAGTATTGGGACATGGTTGGGGACATATAGCAGGCTATGACCTGAATCGCTGTCTTACCCAATATTAGCTGCAACTGAAGAATCTCAGATGAGTTATGTTGGGGTACTAGTCTGGAGGTGTGTGCATATTTTATGAATATGGAAACACCACCGCCTTTGGATCTTTGGTCTAAGTTCTGGGGCCGAATGGTGTGAAGTGAGTTACAGCCTTGTAGTGCAGGGGTGCTTTCTGCTGCCTTGAACCAGATCGCTGTTACAGCACAAATGTTGATGTTCTCCATTATAAGGAATGCTTCGAGTGAGTGTATTTTGAGATTTAGACTTCTAGCGTTGAGCAGCATGACCCACAGATTGCATTTGTTTCTAGCTGTTACAGTGGTAATTTGGTCTTTGGAACACCACCTAAAAATGCACTATAGGGGTGGCAAGAGCCTTGGCCAGTATCTGGAAACCCAGGGGTGAGAGATGCAGGCCATCTCTGGCAAAGCATCAAGGTGTGTCAATCATGTCATCCCAGGCAGACAGATACTGGATCCCCTTAGAATGACACCAGAAACTTAGCCAGTTGTTGAAATCAATAATTTTCTGCTTGTACTGTGGTAACATTCTAGGTGATGGTAGGATACTGCTCAGGGCTAGGGTCATACCCGCCTGGGCTACATAATCCTAGAGCTCCACCATGTCTCTTTTCATGTAGTCCAGAGAAGTATGTCTCAGGTCATTCATACCCACATGTACAACGACAGAGTCATATTTGCACTTGTTGTTGAGGGACCTGAGTGCATGCATTATGTGGTGGATCCTGGCACCTCACAGGCCACTGACCGTTACTTTCTCCTTATTCAACCTCGTGAGTGGGACATCAGTGTGCCACACTATTGAGTCACCTATGACTAGTGTGTTGGGCATGTTGTTTTGCCTTAGGTACTTTGGTTGAGTGGCATGCTGTTTAAGAGAGTTATGTGTCTTGTGATTAGTGTTGTGTTGTGGTGATTGAGTATGTGATGCCCGTGCCCTGGCCCAGCAATCAAGGTGCCTCAATCCTCACCATTAATACCAGAGAGGGTGTTTCATATATGACGAAAGTATAACAAATGCACCCAGTAAAGTGCAATTTCCCTTAAGAGCATACAGAGATCACAGTCAGTCCAGGGCTGGTCACTCCCTTGCTCCCCAGGTCCCAATAAGACTCCCCACTGGCACAGCTATAGGGTCTAAATCTCAGCCTAGTGGGCAAGCTAAAATCTCCAGCACCCTCTCTGTCCAACCAGTGCTTTGTGTCCTTGCCCAAGTAGCTGACACAAACACACTTTGAGATAAGAGTTTACACAACCACACAGACACTTCTGGGGAAGGCTGGCACAGGTTCTTCAGCTGTGCCCCTTTTACCCACACTATACGGTAGAACCAGCTGCCACTACCCACTAATAATTATCAGCTACTCAAAGGCCCTTAAAAGGGGTGTCCAATTATTACTGTGCAATATTATTATCCAGTTGGTAGTATAGCCCAGGGCTAAAGCTATAGGAGTGGCTTTATACAATTTTACCAAAGGCATACAAGTACTCCAAAGAGCTTAACTTATCTCTACACAAACCAGCCACAGTTAAAAGGTTTTAAAATATTTAATAATAAATAATTAAAACCACAAGATAATACTCTCTACTACACAGTCAGTGCTAGTCAAGAGAGTTCAGAGATCACAGAGAAATACTTAAAATAAATCAGTAGTACAGTTCTGACATCACAGAAAACCACTTAGTCTAAACTTCCTAATTCCTAGCTATTGTTACAAGAAAACACACTTCTAAAATAACTTACTTATAAAGCAAGGCAGAGTGCTGTAAGTTGGATAGTCACGTCAAAAATGCTTAATCTCTGGTTCTCACTGTTTAAATTGAAACTGCAGTTCTGATAAAACATTACATCATCTTTTACACTTTCCTGGTGTTCCCAGGCTGACAGAAACTACATTTATATTCTTTTACACTCAGAGCAATAAAGGACATTCCACATGTAAATTCTGGTCATTAACTTTAACCTTAAAACAATAGGCAGGATGCTTACTCCAGACTCATCGACTCCAAATTCTAACTTCAAAGGAACAGACATAATTTCAAAGGACCAACAAAAATGCTTGACTTAGCTTTCTTTACAGCAGAGGAAAATGTTGCCACATTGTTTTAAGTTCAACATTTCACAGTATTTACAAATGATAGAATTACCAAATCTATTTGACTAGGCTGGCAGCCTTCACCCATCTCTACCAGTCATCACAGAGTGTGTTTCTGCCTTGGAGGAAGGAGTGGAGATTTAGGTTTAGGAAGAAATCGGGGAATTGGATTAGGGATGAAACTCCTATGGTTAGGGTGTGCTAGAGGGTGATTAAGGGGTGGGGTATGAGTGGTATTGTCTGAGGGAATCTCACAGTAGGGGTGACTCCTACTGTTTTTCATGATGCAGTTCGTTCCTCAAGCATGTGCTCTCAGAGTAGTACATAGATGGAAGCCTATGCTAATGGCATAGAATGGAATGTATTCTCCTATACCATGTATGACTTCATTTCACCCCCTGCATATGCTATACTATGTACTATAGTCTCTCTTCTGAGGATTGTACCTGAAATAATTGGCCAGATACATTTTCAAGCTTCTAAGGAGGCTTTCCAGAAACTCAACATAGTCTTGCATAGGATGTCGGGAGTTTATAGTATAGGTAGATGCCTTAAATTTGTTGAGTGGGGGGAGTGCATTAAGATGTCTTCTAAGGAAGAAGAGTAAGGACAGGTAGTAATATACATTTCTGTTAGACTTCAACTAAGGTAACAATCAAATGCAACTGCACAGAAGGAGGAGGGTTTAGTGTGGGCTCTTCAGACATTACAGCCATACCTATTTGGTTGAACCGTCACACTAATCGCACATCATAATCGCATTAAATAGTTACATGGAGCCAGTGGCCAGTGGGCAAATACAAAGACTGCTTGATGCAATTAGAGATTACAGTCCCACAGTATGACAGCAGCACTGGACTAAGCATTCGTAATGCAAAAGGCAGATGTTTTACAGAACAGTAGGTAGCATAACGTATAATCTGTGTGCACTTCTACACTTTTCTTTTTTGGTGGTGTCACAGCAAAACCCACTTGAGGTCTTCTACTGGGGGAGATACAAATAATATGTTCATTAAATTGTGATTATTGTAAATGTTACAGCATGCAAAATGTATAAAAGGTTTAGAATGGAGAAACATAACTACTGAGTACAAAACTGCTTTCACTGGTAATGGAACAAAACTGTTGGAACAGAAAATGAATGCAGTTCCTGAAATCTGCAAATATATAATGTATATATTTGTATGGATCTATGGAAAAAACTGAAAGATCTCAAACTCAACTGATCGAGCACAATCTGACAATCAGCAGCTGATCAAAAAAACAAAAGGAGGGCAAGCCCCCTCTGTGCCCCCTACAGGCCCTGCTAATTATATATGCCAACTCCAACATCACACTACAGTGGAGAAAGAGCACATTCCCCAATCCCCACTGTACTGCGACCTTGCATAAAACAACTGCTGGCATGTACGATCATCTGATTTTTGATTAGCTGTGCCAGTAATTTCTGGGTTTGACAAGTTGCTGTTTGACAACTTGTCAAGAACCAATGTGTACATAATATGTGATTGTGTGTGCATGTGTGTATGAGCATGCTGTGCTACCTCAAATGTTTTCTTGATTGTGAAGTAATACATTTTACTCTTCTGCTCATATGGCACTTTAAATGCTGACAATTCTCTCTTATTCATTTTTTATACACAGATAATGGCACAGCCACATTGACTCACCTAACAAATATAAAGAAATACTACATTTAATTATTTTTGAAGTTGTCTTTGGGCAAACAATGGCTACAGTGAGTAGTTCATAACAAAGTTGAAACTTGAAAGAAACACTGACAACTGCTTTGTCTAATACATATTTAAAGGTAAAATTTGGAATTTATATAGAGAGTTAGTAATAGTTGGTGTGCATTTGTGTTATGTGATATTCGGATTCCTATAAGCACCCCAGACTAGCAGCAAGTTATGATTCTGAACTAATTCAATGATTCAATGGTCTTGAAAGAAAGCACACACACCAATCATTCAAGTGAATTTTGATTTGGTCTACAATCACCTAATTTTAATGCAGCAATGACTTAACAGTCTGTCCCAGGAAAAAAAACTTGTACAAATATTAATCTCATTTCAGAGAGTAAATATTAACATCTGTGTAAATAGTTGCTTAGTTAAATCAACATTCAGAAATTGCTGTCACTGATGTTTCCTGCAGATTGAAATGTTCTTCTCAGGCTTATGATGAGATAGGTAACCTCTCTATCACATGCATGAGAGCATAATACTTAGCTTAGTTTACATTCTTGAACATTTTTCTTAATTTCACAAAAAATAATTAACATTCTTTCTAGTCTAGAAAGGAGGTACTGCTTTCTGCTCTGCAGTGTAGGTTGTTTTATATGAGTCATGGAAATATTTATGCAGTGCAATGTAGACCACCTGAGGGGCAATCTCTTTTAGGAAAGTGCTGCCAATCAGAAAAAAGAGATGCTGCAACACAGAACACTTTGAAATGATCAAGATCCAACAGTTTTCTAAAAATAAAAATGCTGTTGCCAGCTGGAAACAAAAGTTGTGGAAGTGTTAATCTCTGTGTTAGAAGTGTTGCAGTAG